>NC_080164.1:159901454-160208079 GCF_950295315.1 Erinaceus europaeus
GCTTAACCCGCTGTTCTTCTTCTTCTAGCGTTTGCCCTTCTTCCATAGCCAGTCAACAGCGTCAGGTTGAGCCTGATGTAAAGTTTCGAGACCTCCTTTGAATCTGGAGAGGTGGCAGTTGTTGACTATGTGGGTCATAGTCTGTCTGTAGCCGCAGGGGCAGTTCGGGTCGTCTCTGGCCCCCCAGCGATGAAATATAGCGGCGCACCAGCCATGGCCTGTTCGATAGCGATTGAGGAGGGCCCAATCATAACGTGCTAGGTCAAAGCCGGGTTGATGCTTGTAGGGGTCTGTGGTGAGGTGTTTGTTCTTGACCTCAGCTGACTGCCAACTCTGTTTCCAAGAGTCTGGAACAGAGAAGTTCAGTGTAGGCATAGGGGACCAGATTCGGTGACGAGACGTCAAGCGTTGGACAGGGTGGGCGAAGATATCCGCGTATATTGGCAGGTCCGGTCGAGCGTAGACGTGGGAAATGAACTTAGATGATGCCGCATGCCAACGAATATCTGGTGGGGCGATGTTGCTAAGAACTGGCAGCCATGGAACTGGGGTGGAACGGATGGCTCCAGAAATTATCCTCATGGAGGAATATAATTTGGAATCGACCAAGTGGACATGGGGGCTACGGAACCATACTGGGGCACAGTATTCTGCAGTGGAATAGCATAATGCCAGAGATGATGATCGTAGTGTGGAAGCGCTCGCGCCCCATGAGGAGCTGGCCAGTCTTGCAATACAGAATAATACATTATTATAGTCTTGCAATACAGAACTAATACATTAGCACCCGCTGTGCTACCACCCAACTCCAGTCTTATTATTTTTTTTTACTAGTGATTTAATACTGATTGATAAGACTGTGGGTTAAGAGGGGTACAGTTACCACTCCCAGAGTTCTATATCCCTTCATCTCCATTGTAAGTTTCCTTATTCTTTATCCTTCTGGGAGTATGGATTTAGGATCTTTATGGTATGCAGAAAGTGGGAGATCTGGCTTCTGTAATTGCTTCTCATGCGGGGACATGGACATTCGCAGGATGATCCATACTCTCAGCCTGTTTCTATCTTTCCCTAGTTGGGTAGGGCTCTGGAAATGTGGATACATTCCAGGAACAAAGCAAAACACATTATTTAATAATCAGGAACCTAAAGGTAAGAGTATAGAAAATTAGATTTGGAGTCTTCATGTTGGAAGAAGCTAGGGAGTTTATTTTAGCCATATTTTGATGGGCCCATGACTTTACTAATTTTTGCCTGGAACAGACAGTTAACATGCAGGTGGGTTAAAAGTATTGTCTCTGAGGACTACACCTCTTGGACATACACAGTGTGTTTTATCAACATGCATATCTTAACAATGTCTTATTTCATTATTTCAGCATCATAGTGGGTTTTATTATTTTTAATCATTTTATTGAGGGGTAAATGGTTTGTAGTGCCATTGTTGATACATAGGTACAATTTATTACCTCTCTTGAACACTCTCTAACAAAATTAGGTTCTTTTACAACATCATGCAATAGTATCCCAAGCTTCTTTTCATCCACACCTCCTCCCTCCTTCCCAAGAATCCTTTGCTTTGGTGCAATAGTCCAAGTTTTACTTTGTGTATTCCCTCTCTGTCTCACCTATAAGTGAGATCATTTAGTATTTGTCCTTCTCTTTTTGTCATATTCCACTTAACATGTCTTCAATTTCTATCCAAGAAAAGTCAAAGGAGATTACTCCATCATTTTTAATAGCTGAGAAGTATTCCATTATGTACATAAACCATAACTTTTTTTTTTTAGCCACATATATGTTGTGCTTCTGGGTTGTTTTCAAGTTTAAGGAAAATATAGAAACATATATATATATATATATATATATATATACACATATATATATAACCTGATAGAAACAAATGGGAAAAGAATTAAAACAATATTAAACACCCTCAAAACAAAAAATCAGAATGGATTTAAGTAAACCTCATGAACGTATCAATTATTACTTTGAATGTGGATGGTAGTTGGAAAGGATTGAACAGGAATCAGTGTTAAAGAAATCTAAAACCAAATTCCTTTGCTTTCACATAAAGATATGTTTACATATTAGTAGTTTTACATATGTATTTGTGATTTATTTATCCTTATCTAGTTCCACTACTTTGTATATACTTTTCATTACTTCATTAATAATTTTGGAAGTTGGGAAAATTATTTAAAAAATCCATCCCTATGGGCCATGTACCTATGCAGATATAGTACAAGAGGTTTGCATAACTGAGATCCTATAGGTCCCAGGTTCAGTCCCTGGTACAATCATGTTCATCAGTGCTCTGCTCTAATTCTCATGAGGATATTTAAATATATAAACATTTAAAAAATACTCTAAGTATATAGTTTGAATTTAAGGAAAATCTTAAATTAAGAATTACTACAATTTCTTCATGAATTGGAAGAAATAAAAATGCAGAGCTTGAAATTACAATTGTTTAGCATACACATAAAAGGTGAGTGTTAATTTGAAAGTCATTTGTTCAATCATTTTATGTTTGAAAAGATAGTTCTTTTTAAATATTAATAAATTTAAAAGCTCACTCTAAAACATGCATTTTCTTTCCACTCCTAAGTATTACACTATACAGATCCCACTGAAAAGCCCAATCGCCTGCACATAGTTTATCAAAAAGAATTACAATCAGAATATTGCAAAGCCCTGATTAATAAAACTCCCTTATTCACGACAGAGAAAGAAGTGTTTTTATAGTTTGGAGAATTTTTATTACATGCACTCTGGTATTGCATGTTTGACATATATAATGTAGTACATCTTGGCAGCAAACACATTGTTTCATATAACACATTCTTTAGAAGACTTACTTCAACAGAGGTAAAGTGAAAAATGTACCTTAAGTCCATAGTGTCTACCACGTAATCAGTTCCCTTTGCTGCTGGCATGGTAGGGAGTAAAATTATGGTTAGGGTATTTGCTGAATCAGCTGGTCAAATCCAATCTTAGTATTATTACTACTAATCCTTTCTTTTTTCCTTGGCTGTTCACAGTCTCATGAGGCTTTTCAATCAAGAGTCTCAATAAAAGACTGAGCAGCTCCATATGGCTGTGTGGTCTTGAATGCAGAATGGATTATTGGTAAGAACATTCAGGGAGAAGGGAACTAATACATTCTGTGCCTTCTAAGGCTATAATTTCGAGTGATAATTAGAGAAAAATGACAAAAGAATCTGTTTCCCATTGTATAATGCACTCTATGTCTCAAATTTTCCCTAAAATAAAAGACAAACATCATCCAGGTTTTTTAGGGAAAGAAAACAAAACACCATAAATCATCTTGACTTTATTTGCATCTTAATGTCAAAACCTTGCTAGGAATTAAATCAAGTTCTTAATATAGACAATTAAAAAAAAAACTCAGGGCAGGGTGGTGGCACATCTGGTTGAGCCCACATGTTGCAATAGGCAAGGACCTGGTTCAACCCCCAGTCCCTATCTGCATGGGGAAAGCTTTGTGAGTTATGAAGCAGGGCGATTTATGTCTCTCCTATCTCTTGCCCCCTTCCCTCTCGATTTCTGACTGTCTCTATCCAATAAATAAATAAGATTTAAAAAAATCAAAACCAAAGACTGAACACTCTAAAATTGTTTTATAAAAAAATAAAAATAAAAATAAAAATTTTCATGGCAACCTGACCCAGTGAAAAGTTTATAGTATAATCAAGCAGGTTTGAGTTTGACCTCTATCAAATACCTGATATGTGAACTTGAACAAAAAACTTTCTATTTATTTTTTTACTTTTCTTTCCTCAATAAAACAGAAGTGTAGTAAATAGTATTTTCTACTCTAAAATAAGAATTTTAGGACAATGGAGCTATGTCATTGCTGGAACACTGAATTTGCATTGCTGACACTGGAAATTTAATCCCAAGCACTGTCTTTTAGAGTTGAGTCTCTCTGTCTCTTCTCCCTATCTCCTTCCCTCTCTCCCTCTCTCTCTACCTTTCCTCCCTCCTTCTCTCCCTCTCTACCCCCTCTCCACCCCCTCTCCTTCTCCATTACCTCTGCCTCTATCACACCTCTTTCTCTCTCTCCCCTCTTTTGTCCTCTCCCTCCACTCCCCCCTCCCTTTCTCCATCTCCCTTATACTCCCTCCATCTTTCTCATTTCACATAAAAATAAATATATGCCTAAAAAAGTAGCATAAAACTTTAAAAAACTTTAAAAATTTTCAGGCACTGTTTATCATATATGAGTAGCTCATAACATTATGAAGGTGTTATATAGACAGGCTGCAGGAAGTCAAAGACAGCTGGTATTGTCACCAAGCATCTTTGGAAATATAGATTATTTTAAACCAAAAGTGTCGGTCTGGATGTTCCCAAATGACTGTAGATTTTTCTTACCTCGCTTGTCTGTCTCTTCCATATTTCATCCTCATTCCTTGCCCCTCCATTCCCTACTTCTATAGGGACCTACATTTCATAGTACTCTTCCTAGTCGTATTCTTACTAAATTCTGGATTTTCCTTGGCTAACCTGTGTAATTTTTTTTCAAGATTTTATTTATTTATTAATGAGAAACATAGGAGAAGAGAGAAAGTGCCAGACATCACTCTGGTACATGCACTGCCGGGAATTGAACTCCAGACCTTATTCTTGAGAGTCCAATGCTTTATCCACTGCACCTCCCGGGATGTTGGGTAGTATGCCAGCTCCCCCCCCCCCCCCCCCCGCTTCTGTCTCTAATCCTGTCTGTATGGGATTGGTTTGATCCCACTCAAAGCTGCGGTCTATTTACATAAATCACTTTTACATTTACATAAAGCACCACCCTCCCTCCAGGGCATTGGTAGTTCAGTGGTAGAATTCTCACCTGCTCCGTCCCCTCTCCTTGTCACACCCTGATTTTCACCAGTCACTTTTCTCTCCACCCTCTCTATGTCACATCCTGCACACACCCTACTTGGAAAGTATATATAAGGATAGCATTGTTCGTTTTAGTTTAGTCTAGCTCGGCTTAGATTGTGCTGTGTCCTGCGTGAATAAAGAGATACTGCCTACAGCTCAACCATGAGTCCCGGGTCGTCTGACTCCCACCCGTGAAGCCAGCCTGACATAATAGCGCCCGAACAGGGACTGACATAAGCCCTGAAACAGGGACCGGCACCAACGTGGGACCTAACCCGCCCATCCCCCAGATAAGTAAACCTGGCTACCCATCTGCCATGGGTTGCCTTTCTACTTATGAAGAGGTTTGCCAAAGCCTCTACTGTTTCATCATGAGACAGTTTCTCTGTCTCTGGAACATTTTGCTCTGGGCCACACTTCGGTTCCCTGACTGGGACTTTTGGTTTCTTGTGACCCTAATCATAGAGCTTGGGAGATGCACAGAGATTTCTCCTTGGACTGTCCCTGTTCGGGAGTCATTATGTCAGGCTGGCTTCATGGGTAGGAGTCAAGACTACCCGGGACTCATGGTTGAGCTGTAGGCAGTATCTCTTTATTCACGCAGGACATAGCACAATCTAAGCCGAGCTAGACTAAACTAAAACTAAACTAAAACGAACAATGCTGTCCTTATATATACTTTTCAAATAGGGTGTGAACAGGATGTGACATAGAGAGGGTGGAGAGAAAAGTGACTGGTGAAAATCAGGGTATGACAAGGAGAGGGGGCGGAGCAGGCAAGAATTCTACCACTGAACCACCAATGCCCTGGAGGGAGGGTGGTGCTTTATGTAAATGTAAAAGTGATTTATGTAAATAGACCGTAGCTTTGAGTGGGATCAAACCAATCCCATACAGGCAGGATTAGAGACAGAAGCTGGGATGGGGGGAGCTGTCATACTACCCAACAAGGGACTACAACTTGTGTTAATCTTTAGATTGCCTGAGAAGAACCAAAAAAGATGGGAGACTTGTGCCAATGCCCCAACAATCACCAATATACTTCCTTGGGATATTTTAAAATTTAAAAGACACTGTTTTTTTTTTCAGTAAATGTTAGATAACATGAAAAGACTATTCATCAGTTTTGTTTATGAATTGTTTTGAGAATACATAACTTAGAATTTTATTTTTACTAACTAATTCCTGCTTTGGGTCCACATTTTGGTTCACAAATTTAAACTGAAGGCCTAACTAATATAGAAACAATTCCTTCAGCCCCAAGTAAAAAAAAAAAAGTTGATTTAAGAAAATTTTAATTCTATTATCATTTGGAAAGGAAGGTGATTATAGATTCTATAAATTTCTAAGAAAAAATAAAAGAAAGAATTAGTAGATTATGGAATCGATTGCAGAAAAAAAAGAAAGAAAAATAACCTTAAATAATACGTTTATTCAATAACTTAGTAAACATTTTAAGGTGAGGTTTTTGAAATTTATACATCATTGTGATTATTTTATTATTCTAACAGGTATACTTTATAGAAATGCATTACTTTTTCTCTGGGGCTGGGAGGTGGCACTTCTGGTTGAATGTACATGCTATAATGACCAATGACCAGGGTTTGAGACCTCAGTCTCCACATGCTGGGAGAAAGCTTCTTTAGTGGTGAAGCAGTGTTGCAGCTCTCTCTCTCTCTCTCTCTCTTTCTCTCCATCCCTCTCTTCCTCCCTATCATCCCCTACTCTCTCTATTTTGGCTGTATCTATCCAATAAATAAAGGTAATTTAAAAATGCATCTACTTTTTCTCTTATTTAAGGCTACTCAAAGTTGACTTCTAATTTTACTAATAGGAATTATCAGGCTATCAATGAACGGGGTCCTTGTGCATGGCAATATGTGCATGTAACAAGGGGTACCACCACCTGGCCCCTCTCCCACTATCTTTATCTCCTTCTTTCCATCAGAATAGGCTAATTTGTAGTGATGAAGCTCTAGTGTTGATAACAATGATAATAATACAGCAGACATTCTTTGAAGATTGAGAAGGTTATGAAAATAAAAGGGAAAATTTTGTTTGCTTGTTTTATGGGGTGCTTTACTTCTGCCCCTTCTATCTTTCCACTTCCATTACATTCTTTTTCAACTTTTCTTTGTGTTTCACTAGCATTCATATTGCTTCCAAGAAATGTAATTCATGAAAAATACAATTACTTTTCATTACTCACAGAAGTCAATTTATTTATTGAATTAATCCTCTACATTCCAACTACAAGTGTTAAGAAGCAAGATACCTTGAAGACTAAATGCATTTAGAACTAATGGCATTCTTAGTCAAATTGGCAAAAGCTGTTCCACCTAGACAAAAGAACTTAAGATCTAATGAATTAATGATGTATCTGCCTTACAGTGATAATATGCACATTCCTTATCCCTCTACTGGCAGAGGTAAGGAATAAATATCATTTAATTCATTTGAATTTAAATCTTTTTTATCTTTATATATTTACTGGATAGAGACAGACAGAAATCAAAAAGGAAGGGTGTGATAGAGAGGGAGAGAGACACTTGCAACACTGCTTCACCACTTATGAAGCTTTCCCTCTGCAGGTGGGGGCTGGGGGTTCGAACCTGGGTCCTTGCACATTGTAACATGTGCACTCAACCAGGGGAGCCACCATCCAGCCCCTATAAATAGATTTTAACTGGCGCAAAGTTTTAGATTTTCAAGGTGTTACAGGTTCAGCATGCACATACTCAGAACCGAGACAAAACTCCTCAACAGGTTTTGATTCTGATCTGATAAATTTTTATATTCTCTAGATAGGATCTTTTCATATCAGCTTATTTCACAGTTGAAATAACAGACCTGATATATAAAGTGACTTGCTTGAAATTTAACAACAAAGCACTGAGTAAGATGAGTTCAGAACTAAAATCATATGACATCAAAGGTAATTCTCATTCCAGAATGCTGTGTGTGATGCTTATGGCATATTAGTCAAATTAATTGTTTTTGTGTGTGTTCGCTAATATTATCACACACACATACACACAAACTCTTCACGTATATTAGAAACAAATGTTTAAAAAACTTTGCACCCCAAACAAAATTTAGAATACTCTTTTTTTTTTAAATTTTTTTATTTTTATTTTTTTTATTTTTATGTTTCTTTTTTTTTTTATTTAAGAAAGGATTAATTAACAAAATGATAGGGTAGGAGGGGTACAACTCCACACAATTCCCACCGCCCAATCTCCATATCCCACCCCCTCCCCCGATAACTTTCCCTTGTCTAATTTGGAATGGATTCTACTCATGATAGAAACTTTGAAAGGATTAATTAACTAATAAAATCATGTTTTTAAAAGCTTATTAAAAAGTATAAGTAAGTAATCAGAAATATAATATGATAAATTTTAAAGATATAAAGCAAATAAAATTGAAAGAATCATTTCTCAGAAGTTGCTGACAGACTTCAAAGCAATTATATACAATTATATAACAATTACAAACCAGAGTACATGTAATCATAAAAATCTGAGCACATTATATGATTATTAAGTTCAGGCTTGAATATTTCATGACTATTAATAACATACAAGAGTGTTTTTAGTTGGAAGTAACTTAGAATATACCATTCTAACAAGTATATCATTTTATCTATGACATAGACAACAAAATGTAGAGTCCTCAAAATATCTAGTATTGAAAGTTGCACTGCACTGATTCTAACAAGATATATTCCATTAATTTTCTTTAATTCCTTTTTAATTTTTATAGGAATTGAACCACGTACTTGTGTTTTATTAAATTCTGACTTTGTATTTTTTAACCATGACTAAAAACTATTAAACTAGTGTTATTAAATGAAGTGACCCCATTACTCGAATAAATGACACTTAAACAACTAAAGCATACTGTACAAATCAGGTGAGAGTGACCAAAGGGAAGCTTTAAAAAAACAGTATCAAGGCTGGAAGAATAACTCACCCCATAGTGTCCTTGCTCCTGTTTAAATTTTAAGCGTTTTTTTTTTAATTTATGATTAACGTTGGTTTACAAGATGATGATTACTGTGTATGGTTCCACATTGCACTCGCCATCCAAGTTCTGTGCCTCCACCTTCCCAATACTAACTGCTACAGTTTGCACAGTCTTAGTAATAAAACTGCTCATGGTTAATCTGTCTTTTATTCTATAAAGTAGTTTGTTATTATCTCTCTTCTACCAGAATATAAACTCCAGATAAAAAGGGATATATATATTTTTTTCAAAAGCCTAGAGTAAAATCTACCAGAAGAGCTGCTTGTAATGAGATTCTTTATATGAGAATCCATGCATGTAGGACATAACACTGTGGAGAATTTTGAATCCAAGAGCAATCATAGACAAACTTGTTATACTTTAAGGCCTCTTGATAACTTTATTTCACTTTTTGAGCTATTTATTTCACTATTTTTATTGGAAAAGATGAAAAGGATTTCAATGAAAACTGACCTATTTTTTAACACTATATTTCATATATCTGTTCTCTGTAATACTACCTAGAAGTTATGATAGTTTAATTCTTTATGTTTTCTGTCTGGTAATAAGATATTTAAGAATTCCTGAATTGAACACTGCAATGGAACCTTGAAAGTATGAGAACATGTTATTACTATATTTAAACTTAGTAATAACTGCCCAATACATGTTATGTATTCAATGAATGGTGATTATACATATTAAATAGTAAGTAAAACTTATATAAGTGGTTACTGATACTCATCTAAAAATAATCAAAATTTAAATACATCCACTTCAAACACTACTAAAGAAGGAAGACTTTTTCAAGGATAGTAGTGTTAACAGAGTAAGAAGATAAGTTTAGGGAGTCAGGAGGTAGCACAGTGGGTTAAGCACAGGTGGCACAAAGCACAAGGACCAGAATAAGGATCCTAGTTCGAGCCCCAGTCTCCCCACCTGCAGGGGACTTCTTCACAAGTAGTGAAGCAGGTCTGCAGGTGTCTATCTTCCTCTCCCCCTCTCTATCTTCCCTTCCTCTCTCCATTTCTCTCTGCCCTATCCAACAATGATAACAACAATAATAACAACAATAAAAAAACAAGGGCAACAAAAGGAAATAAATATTTTAAAAAAGAAGATAAGGTTACTTTGGGTTTGATAATTCACTTCCTGAAATAAGAAGAAATAAAACAGCAAACGTTAATTTCACATACACTCTGACTTTTCAGGCAAGTAAAGTCAAGTAATCTAAGAGAGAGGCAAAAAGAGAAAAAAAAATCATTCAGACCAAGTTATCTTGTTTTTCTGCCTGAGGAGTCTGATTTGAGGAAACTATCTGAGCATATTTTTTCTATATGTAGTACTTAGAAAAAGGAATGGTGATGGGGAAAGAACAGAAATCACTGAGTAAGAATGTAACTGCAATATGATGTTAGCTTCAATTGAAAATTAAATATTGTTTGAAAGTGACATATTGCCCTATTGATCCAGAAGTAGAGAAAAAACATATGTTTATGGGAAAATAAATTCTTATTTAAAGCCATCAGTTATGAATACTATCCAGAAATTCAGTTTTAAATATTGTTAGCTTGTTAGAGGTTGTCTTTACCAGGAAGAAACATTTCTGTAATAAATTAAATAGCTTTTATTGACTTCATTTAAATAACAATATGATCCACTTTAAAATTCTGCTGAATACAACTGAGATACTCTTCCATACTGAGATAATATTTTTTATATATACTCCATGGAACTGTCAATACCTTTTCTTAGACTTCATAACAATACTGTGAATAGTCAGGATCCTGGGAGAAATAAGTCAAATGCATTTAAATAATGTAGTGAATAGATAAATTATTTTTACACATTTTAAAGAATACATTTTTATGAATCTTTCTGAAACCTTTAGCTAGCTACTTATAGTAAACAAGGTAAGTTAAAAACTTCCTGAGTATGAATTTTAAGTTTTTGTGATTTAAAAACAAACAATAGACAAGCACAACTCTATGGTGCCCTTGAATCACTCACCAGAAAGTAAATGCAGGGAAAGGGGTGGTGCACCCAGTTAATCAAACATAGTACTAAGTGCAAGAGTACCTACTAGGAACCAAGTTTGAACCTGCTCCCCACCTGCAGAGGTCTGCTTCATGAGTGGTGAAGCAGGTCTGCTGGTGTCTATATTTTTCTTGTACTGTCTACCTACTCTCCCCTCTTAATCCCTTCTCAATCTCTGTCTGTCCTATCTAATGAAAAAAAGAAAGAAAGAAAGAAAAGAAAGGAAGGAAGCAAGGAAGGAAGGAAGGAAGGAAGGAAAGGCCACCGGTGCTGACACTATACATCTTTTGTCACTTCATTTATATTATTATTTATATTATTATAAGCAGGTCTTCAGGTATCTATCTTTTTCTTTTCCTCTCCCTCTCAATTTTTCCTTGTCTTAACAGATAAAGGGGGTGTGAAGGAGATGGTTGCCACTTGTACCAATGAATTTGTTTTGCAGGCACCTAGCTTCGTGATAACTCTGGTTGGCAAAAACAAACAAACAAACAAACAAACTCTCTTTTCCCAGACTCCTGCAGTCAAATGATGATTTAATACTACAATAGTAAACTCTTGAGAGGCGGAGCCAAAATGGTGACTGAAAAGTAGCAGCACTCCTGGGCTCTGACAATTGCTAGAAAGCCTTGGAAATCAGCAAGACAAGCAAGGAGGCATCCTAAACGTGGACCAAGGAGATGACTATAATTCAATTTGGGTTAAAAAATTAGAGCAAAAAGAAAGGAAATTTCTCTCAGCCCCCCTCTCCCCATAACCAGACCCCAGGGGGTAGGGAGCTGCTGCTAGCAGGCTCCCCGTTGAGCTCCTTTATTTACCAAGATTCCTGGCCCGCTGGGGTGCCATTAAACCCTGCTTCCAAATTTCTAGGCTATTTTTGTTTTTCCTCTGAGTAAGGGACTTAGACCCATTTGAAGTGACAATTAGCTAATCAAGCAAGCCTCACCCAGCCTGGGAAAGACTGCTTGAAAGTTTTTTTTTTTTTCTTTCTTTCTTTTTTCTCATTTGTTTTGTATTGTGTTTTCTTTCTCAGTCAGTTGTCTAGACTCAATGTGCATAGGCTAACTGGGGGCTGTCCAAGCTGCAGACCCACTGCTTGGGCTTCTTACTCTGTTCTATTTTACTAATACTATTATATATACACGCATATCCCTCCCCCTTCCTCAGGTTGACCACAGTTAACTCTTAGTATACTTTCCATTGCTAGACGACAAGAATTATCACCCACTGTGAGAGAAACTTGTCTCACTTCTCATACCTCCTTTATCCACTATCACCTCCAAGACCCAATGGTGGGTTTGTCTGCCCAGGGAAGTCCAATTGGCCTCATGGTAGCAATCAGTAACCTGGTGGCTGAAAAAGAGTTAACATGTAAAGCCATACAAATTGTTGATTAATCATGAACCTAAAGCCTGGAATTATTACAGGTGAAGTTTTGGGGTTTCTGTTTTGGAAATAACTAGTAGGTCTATTTTAGGTATATTCCAAAGAGCCCATGACTTAATTAGTTTTTGCCTGAGCCTGAATTTTGATATGAAGATAGACCCTGTTATTATATAGTGAGATGATGTCATGGCTGGAAAAAAGGGCTAGAAAGCTGGATAAGGGAATAGAGTAGCTCCCAAATATGGGAAAAGTATATAAATATTGTTGACTGTAAACCCCATCAATTTGATCTGGGGCCCATATTCAGCATAGGAGCCCATGTAACTTCTAATATTAAACACTATGTATTTGTTCTGGCAACCATTCTCCAACCACAGTCATGGGAAACTAGAGCCTTTCCTGGCAGTTCTAGGCAAAAAGCTAGAGCAAAGCTGGGCATGGATGCCCTTCTGAAACAGCTAGAATCACTCAGACTTGGACACTTGAGGCATGCCAATAAATATAAGATGTAATTCTTGGAGATTTGGGAGATAACTGCAGTACTCTGAAAAAAGTCATCCTGACATGAAAAGAGCATGTAAACAACACACAGACAGTGGCCAAGGCAGGAAGAAATCACTTATTTTCTCATGAACAAGATAATGAGATTTTGATGATAATTGATGATCTGTTGTATCTAAAGGCAATATACAATATAATCTATACAATAGGAAATAACTTGTACAGGGTAAAATACTTTCATCTGATTTTAACTACAAAGTAATCACTTGGAAAATCTCATTCAAAATTACTTTCCTTAAATCCAGAACAAACATAATAAGAAATTTTGAATATAGAAAAACATTGGATGTCTTTAAATACTTTGAAGAGCTACTCCTATCCTTGTTAATGTTTACCTAGTAAATAGCCATTCTTGTCAGTGTGCTGGCTTTATCTAGTGACACATAATTTTATTTATATTTTATTCAGTCCTTAGCATGCATTTATAGGAGACAATGACAGGTATTTAAAAGGTGACTAATGGGGAACTGGGCGGTAGTGAAGTGGTTTAAGTGCACAAAATGAAAGGACAAGGACTTGCAGGCATAAGGATCCTGGTTCGAGCCCCCAGCTCCCCACCTCCAGGGGAGTCGCTTCACAGGCGGTAAAGCAGGTCTGTAGATTTCTTTCTCTTCCCTTCTCTGTCTTCCCTTCCTCTCTCCATTTCTCTCTGTCCTGTCCAACAATGACAACATCAACAATAATAATAACTAAAACAACAAGGGCAACAAAAAGGAAATAAATAAATAAATAAATAAATAAATAAAGGTGACTAATGAAATTGATGAGTGGGGATGAACTACAGAAATTTCTATATTAAACAAATAAAAATATACAAATTCATTTTTTAAATTATTTCAAATCTTTGTAGCAGTTCCATTGGGGAAAAAAATATTTTTATCCCCATTATAAAGATAAGAAAACTGAAGGGTCTGGGTGGTGACACACCTAGTTGGATGCACATGTTACAATGCTCAAAGACCTGGTTTCAAGCCCCTGGTCCCCACTGAAAGGAGGAGAGCTTCACAAATGGTGAGGCAATGCTGCAGGTGTCAGTCTCTTTCCCCCTCCATCTCCTCCTTCCTCTCTACTTCTGGCTGTCTCTATCCAATAAATAAAGAAAGAAAATTGAAGAGAGAGAGAGATATCATACCACTTCTCACTGTCCAGCTTAGCAAAAGAAAACTGAAGACAAAATATATTTAATGGCATATTATTGTTACATTACTAATGAGAGAAGGAGATAGGACCTTGTTTTTTCACCCACTATGATGCATTGCATTTTTTACTCTAATATTTGTCAAGTCATTAGCACTGAATTCAGTAAATCCTGAATCAAAGATAAAGACAAACCACACTCATTCCCTTAACATTTCTGAGGCCCGGGCTGTAGCACACGTAGTGTGAAGCTCAGGACCAGCTCAAGGATCCTAGTTCATCCCTGGATCCCAACCTGCAGAGAGGGGTCTCTTCACAAGTGGTGAAGCAGGACTACTGATGTCTATCTCTTCCTCTCTCTGTCTTCCCCTCCTTTCTCAATTTCTTTCTGTCCTATCCAATAGCAACAACATTAGCATCAACAACAATAACAGGAAAAAAAAAAAAAAGATAGCCCCTGGAGCATTGGATTTGTAGTGCAGGAACTGAGGCCCAGAGATAATCCTAGAGGCAATATATATCTTCCTATGAATGTGATTCATTTTATTACTAAACCTTGATTGCACCTCTCATTAAAACATTTTAAGCCAGACACAGATGAAATCCTCCCAAGGTGTATAGAGTTGGGATAACGATCAGCAAATTAAGCCAACTCTATTTGGTTTGTTCCAGTGTGCCCAGTTCCCAGGAGAGAGATGTGTCTCACCTGTGTACACAAGAAAGTAATTCTCTAGTCGTGCCAGTTCTAAGCTGGAAACCCAGAAAATCTCTGGGAGAGTTTCATTTCCACTCAGATGCACCTGGGGAATCTACCTTGCTGCTTTCTATCAGTTATAACAAGAAACACAGATTTGTTACCTCCCCTCCTCACCTTGCTTTAGTTGTTTCCTTAGATTCAAATATTTATTAAAAGTTTCAAAAACTTTGGACATCAGCTTAGAAGGATTTCTTGTAAATGTTCTGTTATTAAGTTTCCCCAGCGGCCTATTAAAACCTTTGTGGCCCTCAGAGCTATCTGTGCTCCAGCTGCACCATGTAACAGCACTGGCACATTCTGAGGTTTAATTAAAGAATACTTATCATAGCTGCATGGCACGGAAATGTTGGATGACAAAACCCTGGTGTTGTGAAATTAATTACATCACCACAGTGGACTCCTTGCATGTGGAAAACTTGAACTCAAAGAAACAACTCATTAATCTTCACAAGCTCTCCGAAGGTAGGGAGTTATTTTTGTTATGTTGTGTACATTTGTTCACAATAAGCCCACAAAAGGCACTCTTAAGGTTTTTTTTTTTTTAATCATTAGAATGTTTGTTTTCAGTGCAGAGTACAGTGAATCTAAGACATACTACTGTTAGCAAATGCAAGCCATATTGGTAAAGCTTATTCTTTAAGTTCTTGCAAAGAAACTTAAAAAAAAAAGTCTAAACTGTAGTTTTCAGCTGTGCACCATGTGCACACTTTATATTCTATTGATAAAGCATTTCTAATGTTTAATGGCAACCCTAATTTTTTAGATGAAGAACTGATACACAATAATAGTTAAGGTATCAGCACTATTCAATTAGAATGGGCATGTAAGAAAACTACCTAATACATTCTGCAACAATCCTAAGGCATGACAACCCTGATTGTGAGATATGATCTTGACTCCAGTACCAGTGAACCCACTACCTATTCTACATATCTTCACTAAAGGAAGTGATACTGACAGAGGTGAACAAACACCCATCAACTCTGAAAGATTCTGACTACTCCAAAGAGCAGTGTTTTCACTATTGGTTAAAATTGAGGGTTTCATTGAGTCTAAATAGTAATTCATCCATCACTCACTTGAAAAAGCATAAATATTTACCAAAACCTGCTGCCATGTTACTTTACTTCTTCATAAGTTAATAACTTCCAGAGATAATTTTATTACCAACAACAACAGATTTGGATTATACTTTTAATTGGTGCATTGCTTTCCAGTAACATTAGTTTCTTGATTTTTAAATATGATTTAAATTCAACTGGAGGGTTTCCAATGGAGTAAAATGTAAAGTAAGCTCATCTCAGATCAATCACCTGAAATATACTTTAAATACCAATCTCCAATACCCCTGGAATATTTTTCCTGAAAACTTTGCTGGTTTGAATGTTTGCTGGTTTTGCTTGGTAGTAAAGACAGTAGCTTTTAAATAAAAAGATCTTCAATTACTAACCTGACTTCATGACTTGACCAACATGCATTCAGTTTCTCCATCTATAAAAAACAGCAACACTGCCAACAAACATTAGACATACTTTTCCAGCTTCCCGTTTAATTCCCAGTGCTATATGTAACAGAATTGTGTTCTGATTTCCCTCTCCTGTTCTCTCATGTGACTATCTCATACAAAATGAAGGAATGGGGAAGAAAGAGGAGGAGAGAAAAGAGGAAAGAACATCTGTTGAGAATTAGAGGCTATTTAAGGAATTATATGTTTAATAACAGATGAATGAGGAGGGGGTAGGGAATGACATTATCAGTTTCTGGGTGATGCTGGTAGGGGGCACTAGTTTAGGAAAAACTTTGAGAGAAAAAGGAAAATCCTCTCCAGTGGACCATTTTCATTTTCCAGCTAGATCACAACAAGATGCCTATCAGCTTGTTCCAGCTCCATCCATGCATTCCTCTACAAAGAGAAAACATCACAAGTACTGGAGCAGTTTTAAGGTGATTCTCCTCTGTTGCTTTCTTTCTCTATCTCTGTTGTTCAGCATATATTTAAAAAGAAGGTTGCTAGCAGTGGAAGAATGGTGTATTGAAATTCCAGAAAACACTCTGGTGGCAAAAAAGAAAGAAGGAAAGAAAGAAAGGAAGAAAGAAAGAAAGAAAGAAAGAAAGAAAGAGAGAAAGAAGGAAGAAAGGAAAGAAGGAAGGAAGGACACCTATTGAGTGATTCTTGATTCAGTTCTTGATTTTTTTTCCCCATAAACAACTGCTTTGTAAGTTATAATATCCAACATTAATAAAGAAGAAAAATATGTGCTCTCATAAACTGACTCTAAAAATATAAAATTTACAGCCTATCTGGAGGATAGTGTCAGAAATTTTATGATGCATATCAAAGAGTGTTACGATATACACTCTCATGTATCAATCCATTGGATAATTTCCCAACAAATGTATATTGAAATGTGACTGCTATAATATTGTACAGAACAATCCTGTTACCCTTTAATATATTTAATTTCTATTAACTATATAGTACAAATCTTTATAGAGATCACTATGGTGAATAAAAAGGGGGTTATACTCATAAAGAATTTTCAGTGTAGGTCTCTGAGACACTTAATGTGGGAATAAATCAACTTTATGAAAATATTCTAGTCAGAGGAAACATTTTTGCAAACTCTAGGGGAGAAAGTTTTCATATTTTGAGAAACAGATAAAAGAACAAAGTTTACTAGTTATTTAATGATGTGGCAATAGAACATAATGAGCTCCTACATTTTTTAAAAGTTTTTTATTTTTATTTTTATTTTTTTTTATTTAAGAAAGGACTAATTAACAAAACCATAGGGTAGGAGGGGTACAACTCCACACAATTCCCACCACCCAATCTCCATATCCCACCCCCTCCCCTGATAGCTTTCCCATTCTCTATCCCTCTGGGAGCATGGACCAGGGTCATTGTGGGTTGCAGAAGGTAGAAGGTCTGGCTTCTGTAATTGCTTCCCCGCTGAACATGGACATTGACTGGTCAGTCCATACTCCCAGTCTGCCTCTCTCTTTCCCTAGTAGGATGGGTCTCTGGGGAAGCTGGAGCTCCTACATTTTACATAAAGGTGAGAGCAAGTGTAGAACAAGATAAAGTACTTGGATTATCTTTCAAGTGTTAAATGTGACTGAACTCTGTCATCTATGTGGTCTCTTCCAGACTGACTTATAGTCGATGCACTTCTGAAATGAAAACAGACTCTGATTTTGATAAGAACTTTTCATCAACTTAACTTTCTCTGACAGATAAAATGTTTTTCAGATTAGATCATGGGGCACTAAGATTGTGCTGGAATCTTACTGTTGCCCACATAGCAATTTCCCTGTTGAAGACTCTCGTAAACTGCCTTGTACCAACAGCCATTTCTATCAACTATCTGTTTGCCTTGTAACTCCTGAACTGTTTTCTTGTATGAATTTTGTAGAAAGAAAACTCTGTGTACATAAATGGCATGCTTCTATACATAACAATGGTGACATTTTTGTGTGTCTGTTGTGAAGGTACATCACTCAGTCATGATCTGAAATATTATTTAATATAATAATATTAAATATTATCCTATGAAATTTCCTTGTAACCAAGGGAATAAGAATCACCACATTGGGCCCAGGTGATGACGCACCTGTTTAAGTGCGCACATTATACTACGCAAGGACCAGGACTCAAGCCTCTGGTCCCCACCAGCACTGGGAAAGTTTCCAAGTGATGAATCAGGTCAGCAGGTGTCTCTCTGTCTCTCTCCCTCTTTATCTCTCTCTCCCCTCTCAATATGTATCTGTCTCTATCCAATAATAAATAAATAAATTATTTTTTAAAAATGGGTCACCATATTCAAAGACAAAATGTAGACAAAGAGGCAATTTCTCAAACTCTTCCAAGAGTTGTCATTATTTTCACTTCATATTGAAAAGGAGATAGACTTGAGAATTTAAGAAATAAATCTGATCTCTAAACTTTAAGTATTTCTCAGCTTATCTTTGTTTTGATAAGCTTGGAAGCTTTGTTATTAAATTAATATATGCATACTTAAAAGTTCACGTAGTAGTTATAGAGCTTGATATATTAATAAAAGCAAATACAGATAATGAAATTCATTTTCAAAATAAAGTATTACTAGTAACAAAAAAAAAAAACTGCAATACTGTTTCATAATGTCCAAGCTGCCTTTCCTCTTTCTCCAGAAATATATTCTTTATACTAATTTCTATCATATATATAATATACTCCCATCAAGGTGATGAAAACATAAAAAAAGAGAAAAAAGAAACTTAGAAACTGGAATATTCACTTCTGTAGAAGACTAATGGCATCATTTCTTTGTTTCTTTAAAAATCAATTTACTGGGAGTCGGGTAGTAGCGTAGAGAGTTAAGCGCATGTGGCACAAAGTGCAAGGACCAGCATAAGAATCCGGGTTCTAGCCCCCGGTTCCCCACTTGCAGGGGAGTCACTTCACAGGTGGTGAAGCAGGTCTGCAGGTGTCTTTCTCTCCCCCTTTCTGTCTTCCCCTCCTCTCTCTATCTCTCTTTGCCCTATCCAACAACGATGACATTAATAATAGCTACACCAATAAAACAACAAGGGCAACAAAAGGGAATAAATAAATATTTAAAGATCAATTTGCTGGGGAAATAATATTTTATAGGGCAGTTGCTGTCACATGACTAGAGTTTCTTCCCTCTCTGTGCTAGATATCTGGAAATGGCTTCTATTAGCAACACAATTCTGTGTCTATGTTAGTTTTTTCTCACTCAAAATTTTATAAATGTAATCATCAGTCAGGTGTTCTTTTTGTCTAGTTGCTTTTGTTAAATATCAGGATTGTTTGATATATTCATTCGTTGGCATGCAACTTATAAAGAGATGAAAGGCAACTACCAGATGGCTTCATTCATATGTGGGATCTAGAGAACTGATACATGTGAAGTTGCAAACAAACAAACCAAAACAGAAGCAAGCAAACTGTTTCAAAGATTTGAGAACTAAAGTGGCTATCTTTGGAAGGTGGGAGAATGGAGATGCAGACTTTGGTGAGGTGTGTCGTACAACTATACATTGTAAAGGGGCCAGGTGGTAGCACATCTGGTTGACCACACATATTACAATGTGCAAAGACCTGGATTCAAGCTCCCAGCCTCCACCTGCAGGAGGAAAGTTTTGCCAGTGGTAAAGCAGTGTTGCAGGTGTCTCTCTGGCTCTATTCCTTTCTATTTTCCCCTTCCTTATGGATTTCTGGTTGTCTCTATCCAACAAAAATAAAGATAATTAAAAAAATAAAAATTATATACCATAATATTAAAGTGTTGTAATTCACTATTAATCAGAAATAAAAAAATAAAGACAATTGTGTATGTATTATTAGCTTAGTGTGAATGATTTAGGAATCCAATTGACATCTACTTATGTAGTTCTTCTATCATTTAGATTTTTATATTTTGACTAATATAAGCATTAGTGTTATGGACATTTTTTTAAAGATTTTATTTATTTATTGATGAGAAAGAGAGGAGGAGAGAGAGAAAGAACCAGACATCACTCTGGTACATGTGCTGCCAGGCTTGAACTCAGGACCTCATGCTTGAGAGTCAAGCACTTTATCCACTGTGCCACCTCCCGGACCACTGTTATGAACATTCTTATAGATGACTTCCTGAACAAATACGTACAGTCTATATGAAAATGTTTCTTAACCATTTGAATTTAATCATCTAAGAGAATTTTGGCAATGTCTTATTAGTTCTACCCACTTACCACATCTGGCTTTTAGTGGGTAGAAAATAAAGATATGAAAATACATGCTTTAATCACAGAACAGTCTACTAAAAACAACAAATTCTGCCTAAAATGCAAAGCATTCATGAATAACACTAATTCAAACTGAATATTTATAATATCTTGAGATCAAGGTTTTTAAGCCATGCTATTTCCTTAGGTTTATTCTGATAGTTATTATTCTTGTTAAGTTACTTCATATTTTCTAACAATGTTCTCTCCTCATAAATGAACATTCATATTTTTCTTTTCCAAAATTTTACCTTACTCTATTGGATATATGTTTCATAAAATTTTGAGTATGTTAGTTATGAGGGTTGTATTTCTTTTTCCTACAGACCAGTTTGCTAACTCAACTCTGTACTTTGCATTGCACATTTTCAGAAACTAGTTTTTACTATTCTTATAGTAGTATTTCCATTTACATGTTTTTATTATTGCCACCAGTGTTATCACTGGGAGTTGGTGTGTACACAAGGAATCCAGTGTTTCTGGTAGCCATTTTCATCCCCCCAACCCCTTATCTGATAGGACAAAGAGAAACTGAGAGGAAAGGGGGAAATAGAGAGGAATATCCACACAAATGGGGATCAGGGACTTGAGGCTGGATCCTTGTGCATTTATGGTAGCATGTGCACTCAACCAGGTGCACCACTGCTCAGAACCTCCTGTCCTCAATTACATATATATATTTTTTCTGATTGATTGCAGTTCTCAACAACTTTCAATTTTTTAGTTTTAATATATTTAATTCATTCAACCCAGTCCATTTGAATTTTAGACTATTTTGAATTATCAGTATCCTATTGAGACTCTCTTTTATCCATAGTTTCTTTTTGTTTTTGATCATGTGACTTTTGTCCCCTGTATACTTGTTGATTTTTTTTTTTTTAATTTGGTGATGGTTGCTGTAAATGTTAAATATTAGTGAGAAATTGTGATTCTGTATGATGTTCTCTTCCTCAGAAGATTAATTGAATTTTCTTCTGACAGTTTATATTAGCCTGAGGGCTATAATGAATTTAATCAAGTATGGGATTACATAATTGCAACTGAAGGATTTGTCCCTGTGAGGGCTGTTCTGTTTCTAATTCTTCCTTATTCCCAGAACATCAGCCTTCTAAGATCAACTTAAACTTTGAATTGTTACTAGGAATTTTTGTTTGTACCTGGATTACTACTTCAATTTTCATTCTGTTAACACTGTTAGTTCAAAAAAGGGTCTGTGAGATTACTTATATGCACCTAATAAATGGCTGCTTTTCTTTTAATATTTTCTAAATAATTTTATTGGGAGAATTATAGTTTATAGTACATTTGTCACTTGGGTACAATTTCTCATCTCCTATTGATAGGTATCTGAAACTTTCTCACCCCCAACATGGGTCATTTCTTTCTTTTTTTAAATGTTTATTTATTTGCTTTTGTTGCCCTGGTTGTTTTAATGTTGTAGTTATTATTGTTGTTGTTGGATAGGACAGAGAGAAATGGAGAGAGGAGGGGAAGACAAAGAGGGGGAGAGAAAGACAGACCTGCTTCACCACTTGTGAAGCGACTCCCCTGCAGGTGGGGATCCGGGGCTCGAGCTGGAATCCTTACTATGGGCCTCGCGCTTGGTGCCACGTACACTTAACCTGCTGCGTTACCGCCAGGATCCCCATGGGTTATTTTCTACCATCAAGCATTAGGACTCCATTCCAATATTCTTTCTCCACTTATAAACCCTCCTACTCCAGAGTCCTTTGTTTTAGTGCCTTACACCTTTCCCAGTACTAATTACACCTTGTATTTTTCCATTCTGTCCTTATTTCTTACTCACCTCACATAAGTGAGATCATCCAGCATTTGTCCTTCTCCTTTTGGCTTATCTCACTTCACATAATTCCTTTGAGATCTATCCAAGATGAGGCAAAGAAGATGACTTCATAATTTGTTGTTGCTGTTAGGGAGATTAATGATTTACAGCCAACAGTAAATGCAGTTGTTTTTACATGTATAAAATTTGTCAGTTTAAGCCCTCTCCTAGGTTTTCCTCCAATTCCACCACGTGCACCAGGACTTGAAAACTCCTTACCTTACCCTGAGTCCTATACTTTCATGCAATACACCAAACCCAACTCAAGCTTTGCTTTGTGTTTCCCGTTCTGTTCTTACTTCTCAACTTCTTTCCATGAGTGAGATCATCTCATATGCTTTCTGGATTATCTCATTTAACATAATTCCTGCAAGCTTCATCATAGATGAAGTGAAGAAGGCAATTTAATCATTTTTTAAGAGCTAAGTATATGTACCACAGCTTTTTAAACTGCTAATGTGTATGGCATCTATGTTGCTTCAATCATGGCCTATAATAAAGTGTGGTGCTATGAACAATGAACATAGGTATACATATATTTCCTTGGATAGGTGTTTTTGTTCCCCTTTGATAAATCCCTGGGACAGTAGGTTCATTTATAGTGTTTTGAAAAAAAATCTCTAGACTGTCCTCTACAGGGGTTGTATTAATTTACAGTACCACCTGCAGTGTAAAAGTATTCTTTTTTCCCCATATCACCACCACCATTTTTTTTACTGTCCTTTCTAATATAGTATCTTCTACCCTCAACTGTGAAGTAGTATCTCATTGTCCTTATTAGTATTTGTCTGATAATCAGCCACCTTGAGCTTTTTGTACATGTCTGTTGATCTTCTGAATCTATTCTTTGGTGAAGATTTTGTCCATGTCCTCTACTCGGTTTTGAATTTTGTTGTTGTTATTGTATTGTTGCTGAATTTAATGTGCTATTTATATTGGATACTACCCCTTTTATCTAATGTTGACATGTAAAGATGGTCTTCAATTTGTGGGGATTTGTAGGGTGTTTTCCTGTTTTGGTTATAGTGGTCTCTGCTATATAGAAACTTTTCAATTTAGTCACATGGTTTAATTTTTTGCCTTCATTTTCCTTGTTTTTGGACTCTACTCTTTTAATATATTTCCAAAACATTTATTACGAGTGTTCTGTCAATGTTTTCCTCTACATATCAAATGCCCAGGTCTTTGAACCATTTGAAATTGATTTTTGGTCATGGTGAAATACGGTGGTCCAATTTAATTCTTCTGCACAGTACAACCTAATTTTCTCAACATCATTTGCTGAAAATACTGCCTTTCTCAACTTAATGTTTTGGGCCTTTTTTGAAAGTTAGATGTCTATAGGCAAGTGGGCTGACAGGCCTTCTTAGTGATACTGTTTATTAGTATCAGACAATTCACAAGTACTAGTGTTTTACTCCTTATCTAATCAGGTAAATGATGTGACTTAAAGTGCAAAACTATCTCTCAGCCCAATGTAGGTAAAAATGTGCTCATTGACATATTGTTTTCCCTGGAAAAGTTTATATTCATAATTGATATAACTGAATTTTCATAGAATTAAATTTTCATTTCTTAAGAGTCACAAATTGCAACTTCAAAAAGCCTGGGGAAGTGGTATCCAACAAATAGGAGTCTTCTTTCTAATGTTTCAAATGTACATAGTTATGTAAATGCACATACTTATGTGTTAAAAGGCAACATTTTCTCCATTGAATTCTCAGTGTTCAGAATAGAAACCAGAGCAAATTAAAATTATGTAATGAAGCAAAGATGTTTTTCTTAGCCAGGAAATCATTTGCCTTGTTTTCTTCCCCCATAATGATTCACATCAGAAGAAAAGATGCAAAACTACTAATATGAAATTAGCCAATTAGAAACAGAATGCTGGAACCCATCAGTTTATGTGTGGTTCTTCCAGTTGCTGTCCTATTTTGTTTTAAAAAATATTTTGGCATTGAAAATATTCTCCTCAACTTGATTTAATCTTACACTACTTCTTAAAGACATGAATAAAGTTAAATGTCTCATCCTACCTAAAGCCTAAAAGGAAACGAGTGGTAAAGTGTTATCTTAATTCAACAGATGTTCGTGTAGCCTTTACATATTTCCTATCTTTCATTTAAATATTTTTAACTTTCTTCTTTATCTATAATAATTAATCCTTTTGTTTTGGATAAAGACAGGGGAATTAATAGGGAAGGGAGTCACAGAGAGGGAGAAAGAGAGAGAGATGCCACGCCCCTTGTGAAGTTTCCTTCCTGTAGGTAAGGAATAGGCTCTTGAACCTGGATCTTTGTGCACTATAATGTGTACACTCTACCAGGCGTACCACTACCCAGCCGCTCCATTTAAGCAATTTTTAAATTAGTTATTGTAATGGTAAAAAAAAAAAATAAGATTTTTCAGGATACTGATACATGTAGACTTAAAATGGAAGCTGTCTTGAAATCCTAAATTTAAATATCTATAGACTTTGAGATATGTCTACTCATACTGATATGTTGATGACACATGCCCTTTTGGTGTCATATGTTTGTGATGGTGTCAGTTTTCTTTCATGTTTTTGGTTGCTTTATTTTCTATATTTTGAGGTGTCATTTTTTCCTTAACTATTAGTTTCTAGTCGCCTGGTTCAGTTTTGTTTTTTTTTCTGGTAAATTTCTGAATCTAATTCAAGCTTGAGAAAGTGGGTCATCAGATAGGAAAATAAATAGGCATTTTAAAAAAGAAGTTATATACCTTGACATGAATACTTTATGTATGTTACAGTCCAGTATATGAGCTAGGGTAATTGTTGTCATCTCTTTCTTTAAAATTATCCTCCAAGAATTTATCATAGTACAACTAATCTAACATTATTTTCTGGAGTGTATTCAAATGTATACAATTCCTAATTAAATTACACATTATTAGCTATTTTATAAACTTGTCCACTTATATATATGGTTATGATCTAAATATTTCCTAGCTTAAATTAAAATTAAAATTAAATTAAAGTTTTCCTTACCACTTACTGACAATCCACTTAAAATAGCATGTTTCTAGTAAGGCTACCAATAGTCAATCAATGTTAAAAATCCTGGACACAGTCATGAGTGAGGCATAAACAGTTTGGTGAAAAATTGTGCACATACATCTCTCATCAGGCAGCAAAAATGTTCATGTCATGGGTTCAACTTTCTAATTTATGGGTCTGGAAAGCAAAGACATGTAATTTTTATTCTCTACAAGATCTTTGAAATGTAGAATATTGGAAATTTATCTTGTCACTGGACAGATACTTCTTGTAAAATCCAATTATTTTAAAAGAGCTCTTATAGTTCACACAAAAAAATGTCCGATGTTTTAAGATACATCCATAATTAACAAGCCTTATAGACACTATTTTTATATCATTATATTTAATCATTTATATATATATTTTATTTTTTATTTAAGAAAGGATTAATTAAAACCATAGGGTAGGAGGGGTACAATTCCATACAATTCCCACCACCCAATCTCCATTTCCCACAACCTCCCCTGATAGCTTTCCCATTCTCCATCCCTCTGGGAGCATGGACCCAGGCTAATTGTGGGTTGCAGAAGGTAGAAGGTCTGACTTCTGTAATTGCTTCCTCACTGAACATGGGCTTTGACTGGTCGGTCCATACTCCCAGTCTGCCTCTCTTTCCCTAGTAGGGTGGGTCTCTGGGGAAGCTGAGCTCCAGGACATATTGGTGGGGTCTTCAGTCTAGGGAAGCCTGGCCAGCATCCTGATGACATCTGGAACCTGGTGACTGAAAAGAGAGTTAACATATGAAGCCAAACAAATTGTTGAGCAATCATGGACCCAAAGCTGGGAATCGTGGAGAGGAAATGTTAGGGGGATACTCACTGCAAACTCTAGTGCATTTCTGCTTTCAGGCATGTATTTTGCAGTAGTTTACGGATACGTGTGAACATATGCTCTCTCTCACAAAAACTGGTGTATATCTAGGTTTTGGGTCTTTGTTAGAAAATGAACAACCTGAGAAAATTAGAGTATACTATGAAAGGAAAGGTCTCACCCAAGTAATGAAGTTGAAGAGTTGTCATTCCACACATGAACTCTCTGGACAGTCTGAAGTGAAACATGTTGAGGTGGCAATCGTTGTGTTTGTTAGGTTGTGTTCGGCAGATGCAATATTATTTGATATGGATTGGGAGAGGCATACGGGAAAGTCGGCCCTATCCAAGGGTTCCAGGACTGGGGGAAGTATAGGCTCTACAGTGGAGATGTGAGGTTCCTGCTGTCTTAGGGTTCAAAAAGATAATCGATAGTTAATGTTATCATCACATTATTTGGTAATTGGGTTAACTTTGAAAAGTCCTTTTGTTAGGGTTTTCTGTACAGTACCCAGTATCTTGTATATAGCTCTGCTATTGGTTGCTTCTGATCTACTTGTTTAAGGCTTTTGAGAGAGTCTGCATATCAATTACACAGCCTATATATTGAAAAACTATATTTATGAAAAACTTCGAGACATACAATTAATTTTCCCCCTCTCATGTTAATTAACTAGTGATTTATATGACTACATTTTACTAGGAGTGTACATAAACTCCTTTCCCACCACCAAAAGACTGTGACCCATCCCTCCCACCCACTCCCACCCCCCACTGGCCCAGGAAGCTGCATGTCTACTCCTCACCACAGGGTTTTTACTTTGGTGCCCTACTTACAATTTGGTCAGGTCCTGCTTTTAGTTTCCCTTTTAGACCTTCTTACTCAACTTCTGTTGATGAGTGGGATCATCCCATACTCATCTTTATCTTTCTGACTTAGCTCACTTAACATAATTCCTTCTAGCTCTGTCCAAGATGGGTCAGAGAAGGTGGGTTCATTGTTCTTGATAGCTGCATAGTATTCCATTGTGTATATATACCACAGCTTTCTCAGCCACTCATCTGTTGTTGGGCATCTGGGTTCCTTCCAGGTTTTAGCTATTATGAATTGTGCTGCAATGAACATAGGAGTACACACCTCTTTTTGGTTGGGTGTTATGGAGTCCTTGGGGTATAACCCCAGGAGAGGAATTACTGGATCATATGGAAGGTCCATGTCTAGCCTTCTGAGAGTTTTCCAGAATGCTCTCCACAGAGGCTGTACCAATTTACATTCCCACCAGCAATGTAAAAGGGTTCCTCTGTCCCCACAACCTCTCCAGCATTTGTTGCTGCTGTCCTTTTTGATGTATGCCATTCTTACAGGACTGAGGTGGTATCTTAGTGTTGTCTTAATTTGCATTTCTCTGACAATCAGTGACCTAGAGCAGTTTTTCATATGTTTGTTAGCCTTTTGGATCTCCTCTGAAGTGAATGTCTTGTTCATATCCTCTGCCCATTTTTGGATGGGATCATTTGCTTTTTTGGTGCTAAGTTTGCTGAGCTCTTTCTATATTTTGGTGATTAGTTTCTTGTCTGATGTAAGGCATGTGAAGATCTTCTCCCATTCTGTGAGGGGTCTCTCTGTTTGTTTAATAGTTTCTTTTAATGTGCAGAAGCTTTTCAATTTGATGTAGTCCCATTGGTTTGTTTCTGCTTTAGTCTTCCTTGCAGTTGGGTTTGTTTCATCAGAGATGTCCATGAGGCTTAGGTGGGAAAGTGTTTTACCAATGTTTTCCTCTAAGTATTTGATTGTTTCTGGTATGACATCTAGGTCTTTGATCCATCTGGAGTTGATTTTTGTTTCTGGTGAGATAAAGTGGTTCAGTTTCATTCTTCTGCATGTTTCAACCCAGTTTTCCCAGCACCATTTATTGAAGAGAGCCTCCTTCTTCCATTTAATGCTTTGGGTCCCCTTATCAAAGATTACATGTCCATAGGTGTGGGTATTTATTTCTGGGCTTTCAATTCTGTTCCACTGGTCTGTGTGCCTATTTTTGTTCCAGTACCATGCTGTTTTGATGATGATGGCTTTATAATATAGTTTAAGGTCTGGGAGTGTGATGCCTCAATTTCTGTTTCTTTTCCTTAACATAGTCTTGGCAATTCTAGGTGTTTTCATGTCCCAGATAAATGATTGTAGTGTTTTTTCTATTCTCTTAAAGAATCTTGGTGGAACTTTGATGGGTATTGCATTAAATTTGTATGTGGCAATGGGGAGAATATTCATTTAGATGATATTTATTCTTCGAATCCATGAGCCTGGCATATCTTTCTATTTCTTGGTATGAGTTTCTATTTCCTTGAGTAGTGACTCATAGTTTTCAGTATATAAGTCTTTCACTTCTTTGGTCAACTTTATTCCTAGGTATTTGATTGATTTTGCTGAAACAGTAAATGGGAGTGATTTCTGGATGTCTTCTTCTTCAGATTTATTGTTTGCATAAAGAAATGCCACTGATTTTTGTACATTGATTTTGTAGCCTGACACCTTGCCATATTGCCTAATAACTTCCAGTAGTTTTCTGCTGGATTCTTTAGGTTTTTCTATGTATGCTATCATATCATCTGCAAATAGTGAGAGCTTGACTTCTTCCCTTCCAATCTGTATTCCTTTGATTTATTTCTTTTGCCTGATTGCTATGGCAAGGACTTCCAATACTATGTTGAAGAGTAATGGTGATAGTGGACAGCCCTGTCTAGTCCCTGATCTGAGGGGGAATTCTTTCAGCTTCTGTCTGTACATTTGCTATATATAGACTCCACTATCTTGAGGAATTTCCCATCTATTCACATTTTTTGTAGAGTTTTGAGCATGAATGGGTGTTGGATTTTGTCAAAGGCTTTCTCTGCATCTATTGAGATAATCATGTGGTTTTTGGCTTTTTATTGATGTGGTGAATGACATTGATTGACTTACGGATGTTGAACCAACCTTGCATTCCTGGGATGAATCCCACTTGGTCGTGATGAACAATCTTTCTGATATGTTGCTGTATCTGGTTGGCCAAGATCTTGTTTAATATTTTGGCATCTATGTTCATCAGAGATCTTGGTCTGTAGTTTTCCTTTTTTGTTCTGTCGTTAACAGCGTTTGGTATCAGGGTGATGTTGGCTTCATAGAAGGTGGAAGGGAGTATTCCTGTTTCTTCAATCTTATGGAAAAGCTTAAGAAGTATGGGTACTAACTATTTACTGAAAGTTTTGTAGAATTCATTTGTGAAGCCATCTGGTCCAGGACTTTTGATGTTGGGGAGGTTCTTAATAACGGTTTCAATTTCTTTGTCTGTGATTGGTGCATTTAGATTTTGTAGTTCTACTTGGTTCAGTTTTGGAAGGGCATATGCTTCTAGGAATTGTTCCATTTCTTCCAGATTCTCTAGCTTGGTGGCATATAGATCTTTATAGAAGTTTTGCAGGATTCTCTGGATTTCTGTGGTGTCAATTGTGATATCTCCTCCATCGTTTATAATTCTATTAATTTGAGTCTTCTCTCTTTTTTGTTTGGTGAGTCTGGCTAGGGGGTTGTCAATTTTGTTTAATCTTTCAAAGAACCAACCTTTGGCTTCATTGATCTTTTGTATGGTTCTTTTATTTTCGATGTTGTTTATTTCTGCTCTAACTTTAGTGATTTCTCTCCTTCTGGTTGCTTTAGGGTTCCTTTGTTCCTCTTCCTCTAAGTCCTTGAGGTGTGCAGTAAGGTCATTCATTTGAGCTTCTTTTTGGTGTTTAATATGTGATTGTATGGCTATAAGTTTCCCTCTCAGTACTGGTTTAGCTGTGTCCCAAATATTTTGATAGGTTGTGTCTTCATTTTCATTTGTTCCCAGGAACATTTAAATTTCCTGCTTGAGTGAATCTCTGACCCAGTGGTTCTTCAGGAGTATGTTGTTTAGTTTCCAAATTCTGTGACTTTTAATAATTGTCTGTTTGTTGTTAAATGTTAGTTTTACTCCACTGTGGTCTTAGAAGATACTTGGGGTGATTTCAATGTTCTTGATTTCATTGATGTTGTCTTTGTGGCCTAACATGTGGTCTATCCTTGAGTATGTGTTATGTGGATTTGAAAAGAAGGTGTATTCCAGCTTTTGGGGGTGACGGACTCTGAAAATGTCCAAGAGGTCTAGTCTGTCAATCTCTTCATTCAATTCTCTTGTATTTTTGTTGATTCTCTGTTTTTTTGATCTGTCTAAGTGTGAGATTGGGGTATTGAAGTCTCCCACTATTATTATATTACTATTGATGTATTTTTGAAATTCTTTCAGTACGTGCTTGACGTATTTAGATGGTCCCTCATTGGGTGCATAGATGTTAATGATTGTTAAGTCTTCTTGGCTGATTGATCCTCTAATCATTATGTAATGTCCTAGCCTATCTTTTATTACTTTATTTAATTTAAAATCTATCGTGTCTGAGATGAGAATGGCTGTTCCTGCCCTTTTTTGTGGTCCGTTAGCCTGTATGATATTTTTCCATCCTTTCACTTTAAGTCTGTGTTTATCTTTTTTTGACAGATGGGATTCTTGCAAGCAGCATATGGTTGGATTATGTTTTCTGATCCATCCCCCAACTCTGTGCCTTTTGATGGGTGAGTTTAAGCCATTGACATTTATTGATATTATGGATTTAATGTATTCTAGTGCCATTGTTCAAAAAAAAATTTTTTTTTGTTTGCTCTGATATATTGCCAGTATTATAGTGATGTTTTTGTTTATAAGAGGTCTTTTAGAACCTCTTTCATGGCCAGTTTGATGATGGTTGCCTCCTTTAGCTGTTGTTTGTCTAAGAAGGTTTTGATCCCTCCATCTAGTTTGAATGAAAGTCTAGCAGGATATATTATCCTTGGTTGAAACCCTTTTTCAATCAGGGCTTGATAGATATCTTGCCATTCTCTTCTAGCTTTTAGAGTTTGAGTGGAGAAATCTGCAGATAATCTTATGGTTTTTCCCTTGTATGTGACTACTTGTTTCTCTCTTGCAGCCTTTAGGATCCTTTCTTTATCCTTACTACTTTCATTGTGACTATGATGTGTCTGGGTTTCTTTAGGTCTGGGTTGATTCTGTTTGGTACTCTATGGGCCTCTTGAATCTTGATGTCCTTTCTGTTATTCAGGTCTGGGAAGTTTTCTTGTATTATTTCCTCTAGAATGTTTTCTTCCCCTTCCTCTCTTTCTTCCTCTGGCAGGCCAATTATGCGAATGTTACTTCTTTGGAGATCATCCCATATGTCTCTGTTGTTTTTTCAGTGTCTCTCAATCTCTTTTTAAGCTCTTTCACCTCTTTCTTTGTTTTCTCTAACTCATCCTCTGTCTGACTAATTTTGTTTTCTGCTTCTGTTAGTCTGCTTTCCCTTCCGTCAGCTTCTTTCCTCAGTTCAGCTATTTCAGCTTTCAGTTCTCTAAATGCCTCAAGATAATCAGTATTTTCCCTGGGGGTTTCAACTGTTGTTTCCATAATGCTAACATTCCTTTCCTCCAATGTTGTTTTCATTTCTGTGATTAATAAGTTTATTATTGCTTGCATAATTTTCTTGTCTATGGTTACTTCTGGCTGATTTGTAGTTTCTTTTGGGCTCTTGTCTTCATTCATTGGAGTAGCAGTTTTATTTGTTTTTGATCTACCCACTTTTTGATTTATGTGTTTCTTTTTTTATGCTCTGTTGTTCCTAAGTTGTTGTGTTTTGAGCACAAGCAACACTGTACTAAATACCTTTATGACAATTTCACTCACCATACTCAGGAATCACAGTAGCAATTGAAGCAAGTATTGAAGCAGCTTAATCACTACCAGTTAGCCAAACAATTTCTCCAGTCCATGGAAAAATAATAACCAAATCCCAGTGAAGAAGAAAGAGAAAAGAAAGAAAGGATAGCAATAATAGATAGTTATGCAAATCTACTATCCACTGTATATTCTAGGGGTAACAAGAGGGTAAAGGGAATTAGAGCAGAGATACACACATAGAGAGTCCACTCTGAGTCAGATTTTTTCCCCAAAATAATTCACAAATTCAGAAAGGCAAAGAAGAAGGAAGGAAGAAGTGTATGACAAGATAAAAAAAAAAAAAAAGAAAAAAGAGACAAGTGAGAGAAAATGGAAAAGAGAAGAAAAAGAGCTATAATTAAAGAGCAGTGAAAAGAAAAAAAACCCCTCAGGACTAGACAAGGATGGCTGAAATAGACAGTTATGCAAATCTATCCACTGTATATTCTAGGGGTGGCTAAAGGAGGAAGGGAAGTTGAGCAGACACTTGCAGTGAGAGTCCACTCTGAGTCAGAATTCTTCCCCAAAATAATTCCCAAATGTGTATCAGTGTATTCAAAAAGCACACTGTTTGGTGGTGTGGGAGCTGGGACCTGTGGCTTTGGAAGCTGTAGGATTAAGGAAGAAAGGATGACAAGAATGAGAAAAAGAAGGAAAAAAAAGAAAGAGAGAGAGAAAAAAGAAAAAGATAAGAAAAAGAACAGTCATAAAAGAGCGGTGAAATGAAAGATTTTTTTAAATTTATTTATTTTTAATTATTTAATTAGCTATGTGGGGTGAGGTGGGGGGGTTGGCTACTTAGAAAGAAAAAAGGCCAGAGGTTTCAGAAGGGTATAGACTTAGAATGCATGATACTCCCTGGTGGGACAGGAATTTGGTAAAGACAGAACCTCAGCAGGGGAGCCTGCTAGGAGCTGGTCCCCAGGGACTGTTTATGGGCGGGTCGGGAGGGGGAGGAGGTGTGCTTTATAATTAAGCAGAAAAAAAAAATTTCCCCCTTTTTTTCTACTCTATTTCTTAACCCAAATTAAGTTATAGTCACCTCCTTGGTGTCACCTCTAGGACCCCTTATTGACTGGCCTACTAAAGGCAGAAAATCCTACCGTTTCCAGAAGATGTGCTCAGAGCTCAAGCCACCAGCAGCTTCTCAGTCCACCATCTTCCGGGAACCCCCTTATAGACACTATTTATATGTCTGCAAGATTACTAATTGTTACAAATATTCACCATGATATTTACTTAGCACTCACCATAATAGCGTGGAAAAACCACTTCCTACACTTAGATAAATAATGGGATTTTTGTCTTCTTGTGCAGATAGAATGCAATGTTTGTTAGAGTCAGTGCTTCAATAATGGGCTGGTCATTTAATATAATTTTCAGTATTATACATTGTCTTAATTTTCCTCTTTATTATGTTTTCACTTTACTCACATTAAGATTATTTACTAGGAGTCTGTGCTCCAATAATTCAGCTTTTTTTTTACATATATTCAGCAATGTTGAACTCTTTTTATGTTCAAGGCTTCTTATGTCTCCAAGTGTTTTTTGTCTTAGCATGTCTCAACTAGCACATATGAAATGATTAAAGATTATTAATTATGAAATATTTAGAAATTATTCATTATTTTTATTTTAGCAGACCCCAAAATGTTACAATTAGATTACAAATCTAAATCTCTCTGAATACATATTTATTTCCAAAAATATGATATAGTAATTAATCTTTCCTCTTCTAGAAATTTAATATAGTGTTTTGTTGTATCAAAATAAGATACTTGGAAGAAGAAATAGAGAAGTCACTAAATTTATATGTTAGGAGGAATTTCACAATGTATTTCTTTGAGTTTTAAATGCTCCATCACTACCCACCTTTTTTCCATGCCTGGTGATCACAATCAGTGAAAAGTGCCAATAATAATAATAGAGACATTTTCACTGCTGCACAATTTTAAGTGGAAACTCTTGCCAACAAACACCAGCTGTACTGTGATCTTTTACTGCTGTCTCATTTCACTATCCAACAATTCTTTCTCCCTTTCTACCCTACCTTCAAAATATGTAGTGACGATTTCAGATCTCAACACATATTTTAGAGTGTTTTAAAAACCATACAATTTCTGTGAAAGAAAATTTTACATAAGCAACAACAGAGAAGAAAAATAAAACCTCATGGCATCATTTTAATTACTTCTACATTCAGAGCACAAGCAGTGATCCTATTTGCATCAAATCTGTTAGAACAATGATCACTTCTGCTAGGCATTATTAAGTGGTTGTGCAAATTAACCACATCCATAAGATGTCGCTGCAGAACTAGGACCTCAAAACACTGGTTAAAAAAATAAATATATATATGTATATATATATATATATATATATATATATATATATACATATATATATATCTTGAAAGAAAAGAATTCCGATAAATTTTGAAAAATCAAGATTTCTGTGAATTTTATTAAGTTATTAACTTTAAGATCTTTAATATAAAGATAATTATTAACCTTTAAGATCCTTAATGTAAAGACAATGCAATTAATTTCCTTCTACTGATACCTTATTTGGTTTTCACTTAATGTTTAGACATTTATTTTATAATGAACGAGTAATAGCTTATGTTTGCTTATTATGAAAACTGGATTATTTTGTTCACTCACTAACTTGTTTTATATTATATGAACTCTATAGTTTAGAGTTAGACTTGAAACATTCCATCACTTCAATTAGGATACCATAATTTCAATAGTGTCAAAGGAAAGAGATGACAGACTACGAACTGTTTTAGAGTCCAATATATTAATATTAATGTGGTGGAGTGCATTATAGCATTATGAAAGAATACAGTGACGAAAAGAAATGTGGACACAGAATGCAGAACAAATGCATTCTCCACTCAAGCTCAGAAGCTCCCAATTCTGCCATCTTCGAAGATCTTGTTCATATCTCTTGATTGTGAAATTCTTGATACTAAATTCCCAGGATACTTTGAAGTTTTTTTTTTTTTTTTTTTGCTTTGTCATTTCACACTTTCTGGCTAGTTCGATAGTTACAGATATGCTTGGCTTTGTTTAACCAACCTTTCTGAGCTTGGGCTTCTGCCTTCATTATCTTTATATAATAAATTTAACAATACTCTTAGCAGTAAAATGCAAAGCACATCTTATGCAGTAGAAAACTCTGTCAGTTATAATTTGTACCCACAGAGAATATAGGCAATGAAACACCTCAAATTTTATTCCATATAAAGATCTTATGAAAATTATTGTCATCGCTATTTCCATGAAACACATTCTTTGGCTGGTACCAAGTAAATCTCTTTGTATGTCTTCTTGTGAAATCCATAGACACACAAACACTTTCTTAAATATTTATTTATTTATCTCTTGTTTTTGTGGTACTTTGCTTACTCCCCGTTGTGCTATGAAGCACCCTCCTTTATCATCCCATTTCTCAACAAACTTAATTTGGGAATTCCACTCAAAAGTTTGTTATGATTTCTCTTTTGTTATTCAGCTCTATTCACTGACATTCCTGACAGCAGTCTAGAGAAATATTTTCTGATTAATTTAAGTAGGAAAACCATCTTATTGAGTAGCAAGGAGATCATAATAAGGTGAAGAAACTGATCTGGATAGAAACAGATATGGAAGAGCTAATCAGAGTACTAACATTTCTAGGAAAATTCCACTGTCCCCGGAGTTTACACGTCATTTTGGTGGTATCCCTAGAGTCTATGCAATTCTTTAAGACTCAAAAGCATTACAAAAAGCATCACATATAATGTCTAAGTACTTCTGCCTGCTTGCTATTCTCTAAACATGCAATGCCCAGAGAGGGAGTATATGCTTGACTATGTTTAAGTCAAACAAGAGACTGCATGTGAAACTCAGCTTTTAATTTTATGTAAATAATCAGAACAGAAGCCTGAAATTCCAACTCTACAATATATATTTCCCAAAACTTCCGTATTGACAAGGTATAATAATGAAAATAAAAGCTAGTTGAAAGGGCTTTCTTGATACAACAGGATAGACATGAGACAAAAAAATTGATAATTATATACCACTTAGAATCAATTTTCTACTATAACATTCACCTGGAAAGAGGCCACAGTATAACTGAGAATCCTAAATAAATACCCAAACTTCCAAATATTGTATATATCTTAGCCTTCTAAAGCAAGTGTTCACTATGATGTGGGCATGATAGTCAACACTGAGATTAACAAAGGTTGGGATCTATCTATACTTCTCTTCTAGGAATTCTTAGTTCTATTTAAATTTTTCACACAATGAATCAGAGGCCAAATGTGCATGTAGGAGTTTAAACTTCTGGGGAACAGTATAAAAATATGTTTACCTCTTGGAAATATCTGAATAAGCTTTAAACTACTGTTGAATAATGATGAACAGACACCTAATTCTAAACAGGAGAGTGAATAAAAATATAATATCTAATCTCCTTAAACACACCTTGTATTTGACAAAGTCTGGTCATTTAGCTAAAAAGAAGCTTATCATTTTAAATAATTATTTGTACCTATTTTTAAATTATTAGAAAATATATTCTCTACAATGTAAACCCACTGAGTAGTGAATGTTAAAATTTTCCTTTGTCACACCTCAAGTGTTTTACCATTATTTTCTAGAGCTTTAGATTAAGAAGTATTTCTTCCATGGAGTTAAATAGGACTGACATTTTTATGGATACTTTAGACAAATTTGCCTCTCCATCCCTGGATTAGATAGAGGTCACTTCAAACAACAAAAGTTATTTCAAATGACTTATTTCATTAGTCCTCAATTTTGTCACTAGAAGAGCACACAGAAAAACACTGAACTTGTTTCATTTCAAGAATATTTCTATATATACTGACATAGAGGGGAAGGAAATAGGTAACTAATTCACTGGTAAGAAATGCTCATTTAGATATTAATTAAATACTCTTTTTTGCTTTTTATGTTAATTTTCTAAGATTAATAGTTCACATTTGGTGAAATAGTCCTCTGAGAAGAGCAGGTTTATATGTTATTTTCTTGGGGGAAATGGAAAGAATGATAGTGATACATAAATTAGTCTTTAATATGATATTCATTATGAAGCACTTTGTCTTAATGAGAAATATAGAGAGACAGAGATAGATACACACACACACACATACACACACACACACACACACACACACACACACACAGAGAGAGAGAGAGAGAGAGAGAGCAAAGCATTGAACCTCATTTTCTTAGATATGAAAGTCGTTTGTATAATCATTATGGTCTCTCACCAGTCCTATGAAAGTCATTTTCATAATCCTAAATTAAAGGCATCTGAAAAGACTGCTCCTCTCTGGGCACTGGGAGGTGGCTTACCAGCCAAGAAGTACAAGAACCTGGGACAGTGTCCCAAGCAACTACTCCTTGCAAAAGGAAAACTTCAAAAATGGTAGAGAGATGCTGTGCTGTCTCTCATTCTTTTTTTTTTAATCTCTATATCCCTCTCTATTTCTCTTTATTCTCATTCTTTTTTTTTTTTCCTCCAGGGTTATTGCTGGGCTCGGTCCCTGCACCATGAATTCACCGGTCCGGGAGGCCATCCCCCCCCCCCCTTTTTGTTGTAGCCTCGCTGTGGCTATCATTATTGCCATTGTTGATGTCATTTGTTGTTGGATAGGACAGAGAGAAATGGAGAGAGGAGGGGAAGACAGAGGGGGAGAGAAAGAGAGACACCTGCAGACCTGCTTCACCGCCTGTGAAGGGACTCCCCTGCAGGTGGGGAGCCGGGGGCTTGAACAGGGATCCTTATGCCGGTCCTTGCGTTTTGCACCACATGCGCTTAACCCATTGCGCCATCGCCCGATCCCCTCTCATTCTTTATATCAAAGAAAGAATTAATGGGAATGCAGAGATGTCATGCGTAAACTGAGTCCCAGAGATAAACCTAATGGCAAACAAAAATATTTATATTTCTTCTAAATATAATAAATGGCTGATATATGTTTCCTTATTGAAGATATTCATATTTACACATTTCACTTTCTACAACTTATGTCATTTTTGCCACACATACAAACCTTGTGATCTTGCCTTCTAATATTTCTTTTCTCATTTGAAATGAAACAATATGTCATATAGAGTCATATATCATATAGATATAATGTACTAAGAAAAACATGGTCCTTTAATTTCAGGGAATGGGCTGAAGTGTTCAGTGCATGAAGCACAGAGGTGATACTGATCAGTTGACAAGCCTCCAGTTTCACACAGCCACACTCAGCTTCTTTAATGGAAGAAGAAACCACTCAGCCAGAAGCAATCTAACACAGCGAAGCCAATGTCTGTTCAATCGATGTGGTTCCTTAGAACAAGTCAGGGGCTAAGTTTTGCAAAGTCTGTCATTCATGTTATTATACTCCTGTGGGTCACCATATGTTTCCCTTACCATCAATGTTTCCTGCAAGAAAAACAAAACAAAAACAACAACAACAAAAAGTGCCTAAGGGTTACCACAGGTTGACAGACATAGCATGCCAAATTATACACTGATCATACCATCTGACAATCCACAGATTAGGCTGCCTCAGTGCTGGTGGGAAAAAAAGACTACTATCAGAAATTATCTTTATGAGACTGATGATAAAGTACAAGTGACAAAGTGTGAGTATCAATGAAATCCTAATTAGGAGCAAAATTCAAAAGCCCAGCCCTGAAGAGCTCTCTACGTTTAACAGAAGAGAATCTGAATTCAGCTAGTGGCACTTGTTCTATTCTCATTTTTAATTAGCATCAAAGAGTTTAATTAGAAGCATAGCATATGAGAATCACTGGGAATACAACAGTTAAAAGGGACCAAAGACTTATCAGGTAAGGCTTCTTCATTTATTCCCTATAAAATAGGAAGAGATTGCGGGAAATTGAAAGTAGGCCCTAGAAATACAGAGGAGGTGGAAAGGAGGTATACACACACACACACACACACACACACACAGCCTCAAGCCCCTGTTCCCCACCTGTAGGAGGAGAGCTTTGCAAGTAATGAATCAGTGTTGCAGGTGTCTGTATCTCTATCACTTCCTTCCCTCTCAAATTCTCCCTGACTCTATCCAATAAATAATCAACATTGTTTTTTAAAAGCTTCATACACGCAGAGAAAACAGTTGTAAAACACATTATTTTTAAAATTTTGTCCAAGTATCTTATTCTTCCTGCAGGTAGCAGTGATGTTGAAACTAGGCAAGGTAATCATACTAATGACAGATACTCAGTTGTGTGTTATATTTTCTGTGCTGTCTCAGAACTGTCATCTAGTATATAAGATGCAAATGATCCTCATTATTTATTGGGTCACTTATTTATTTATGTTTATTTATTTAAAAGCTATATAAAATATCTATACACTGCAATATTTATATATCTTTTAATTTTATTTATTTTTATAGTACAGTTTTGATGTTACATCCCTCTCATTACAACACTTAAGGAGTCTCCTGTCTTTTACTTTTTAAAATATTTATTTATTTATTCCCTTTTGTTGCCCTGTTTTTTATTATTGTTGTGGTTATTATTATTGTTGTTATTGATGTCATCTTTGTTGCATAGGACAGAGAGAAATGGAGAGAGGAGGGGAAGACAGAGAGGGGCAGAGAAGGACAGACACCTGCAGACCTGCTTTACCGCTTGTGAAGGGAACCCCCCTTGCAGGTGGGGAGCCAGGGGCTCGAACGAGGATCCTTATGCTCTATGTGTGCTTAACCTGCTGCTCTACTGCCTGACTCCCTGTCTTTAAGAGTTTTTTTTTTTTTTAAGTTCTCTATTGGGGGGGTTAATGTTTTACAGTCAACAGTAAATACAATAGTTTGTACATACATAACATTTCTCAGTTTTCCACATAACAATACAACCCCCACTACAACCCTCCATCATCCTTTTCCAGGACCTGTACTACCGCTCCCCCCCCCCCCACACACACACACATCCAGAGTCTTTTACTTTGGTGCAACACACTGACTCCACTTCAGGTTCTACTTATGTTTTCTCTTCTGATCTTGTTTTTCAACTTCTGCCTGTGAATGAGATCTATCAATAGTTTTAGTCCTGAAAGATCAGAACAAGCTGAGTGAAAAAATAACAAGCTTGCAACTTGAATTTCCTTGCCAAAAGAAAGGAACGATAATAGGAAGGGAGGAAGGAAGGAAGGAAGGAAGGAAGGAAGGAAGGAAGGAAGGAAAGAAGGAAGGAAGGAAGGAAAATTTAAATTATACAGTATGAAGGACTTTTATACCCCTAATATTTACTGCTTTTATGAATTTGATGTGTTATACTTAAACCAAACAGAACAATGAATGTGATGTAAAAAAGTGAGCACTTTAAAGAGATAACCCTTGACATGTCTTTTAGGTTCAAATACATTGTTCAACTAGTTCCTCTGTGTTTAATTCTTATCCTTTACTTTGGAGAAAATGTAAAGGTGTTCACAAGAATATTTAGAGTTTCCTTTCAGATTTTAGGATTTATTATATTATGTGTTGTGATGTCTTGAATGAGAATCCTCAAAATAGAAATGCTTTCATGTTTTGTTTTGTTTTTTTAATGGAGGATTAAATAAATTTCCGTGTTTTGTTTTTTTTTCCTTAATGCCTGTATGGAGAATCCCAACTTAAAAACATCTTGTATCAATGTGTTCTCTTAATGACTAGAGCTGTAAGAGGCCTATGTTGAATACTTTACCATATTCTCAAATGTTCAGTTTTGTCTGGGAAGACTGTGTCAGAGTTAAGAACAGGACCAGAAAGCTGGATCAGGGCAGGGTAGCTCCCAAAAATGGGAAACGTATATAAATATCATTAACCATAAACCCCATCAATCTGACCTACAGCCCATGTCTATTTGTATTTAGCACAGGACCCTGTATAACCTTTATGTCAATATGATGGGACTAGACCTCTTAACTATTATGTTTCTAAGCTAGCTAAATATTTAACTTGAAAGAAATCATGTTTGTGCTTCTAGAAATAAATGCATAGCTGTGACATAATAGAAAGAATAATGGATTTAGAAATACAGAATTTGGGGAGTTGGACGGTAGCACAGTGGGTTAAGCGCAGTTGGTGCAAAGCACAACGACTCCCTTGAGGATCCCAGTTCGAGCCCCCGGCTCACCACCTGCAGGGGAGTTGCTTCACGAGTGGTGAAGCAGGTTCACAGGTGGCTAGCTTTCTCTCCCCCACTCCATTTCTCTCTGTCCTGTCCTATCTAACAATGACAACATCAATAACAATAAAAACTACAGCAACAATAAAAAACAAGGGCGACAAAAGGGAAATAAAATAAATTAAAAACAAAAAGAAATATAAAATTTGTAAGGCTGGGTGGCGTTTTATACAGAACTCTGGTGGTAGTAATTGTTTGGAATTGTTCCCCTTTTATCCTGCAATCTGTCGATCAGAGAGATAAAGAGAGAGGTCAGGTATTTCCTTATTTTTATAAAGTTACCAATCTCACATTTTACTCACTTGAATTTTTTTTTTTGCCTCCATGGTTATTGCTGGGATTAGGTGCCTGCATTATGAATACACTGCTCCTTGAGAGTTATTTATTTATCTGTTTTTACTTTTGTTTCCCTTGTTGTTTATCATTGTTGCTGTTATTATTAATATTGTTATTGCTGTCATTGTTGTTGGATAGGACAGAGAGAAATTAAGAGAGGAGGGCAAGACAGAGTTGGGGAAAGACTGACACCTGCATACTTGCTTCACCACTTGTGAAGCGATCCCCCCCATAGGTGGGGAGCTGGGGGCTCTAACCTGGATCTTTACACTGGTCTTTTGCTTTGCACCATGTGCACTTAACCTGCTGTGCTACTGCCAGTCCCCCTCACTTGATTTTTATCACATACTTACAGCTACTTCTTATTGTCTACTATAGTCACAATAGGGATTAAACTTTGATTAAGTTTAGTAGAAGCACAATCCTCTCCATAGCAACATGAAATTTAAAACTGCATCAAATGTCTCATTCTTTATGACTACTTTACTTGTTTTGGTGTTGAATATTTGTATAGTAAGGAATCAGAAATTATTTAGTTTGACTTGAGAAAGGAACAATTTGAGAAAAGATTACTATGGGAAAGCCACGCTCACCAAGTCAAAGCAAAGTCAATTTGTTATTTTTCAGTCTGTTTTTAAAATAAAATTGCATTTTTAAATGCAAAAAAATGAAATCACATAAAACATTTAAATTTGAATTGGCATATCACACCAAAGTAAAAGACTATGGGGTGGGTGGGTGGGGAGAATACAGGTCCATGAAGGATAATAGAGGACCTAGTAGGGGCTGTACTGTTATATGGGAAACTGTGGAATGTTATGCATGTACAAACTATTGTATTTACTGTTGAGTGTAAACATTAATTCCCCAATAAAGAAAAAATAAATTTACAAAAACATTTAAATTTTCTATTTCACACTAAATGGAATGTTGAGATGGACTGCTTCAGGGTGAGATTAAGAACAAAATATAACATGATCCAAATGGTGAAATATTGTGTTGGCACTAGAAATTACAGAAGATTTATTTCACAACCATGAAAGGATGATATAAATAAACTGAATTGTCCCTTAAGTGAAGCATATACATTTTAGTGAAGACAAAATTTGATTCAAGATCTAATTAAGATAATTTTAGGGAGTTGGTTGGTAGTGCAGCTGGTTAAGCGCAGGTGGCGCAAAGCTCAAGAACCCACACAGGATCCCAGGTCAAGCCCCCGGTTCCCCACCTGCAGGGGAGTCGCTTCACAAGTGGTGAAGCAAGTCTGCAGGTGTCTGTCTTTCTCTGCTCCTCTCTGTCTTCTTTTCCTCTCTCCATTTCTCTTGGTCCTATCTAACAACGAAACATCAATAACTACAACAACAAAACAATAAGGGCAACAGAAGGGAATAAATAAATATTTAAAAAAGATAATTTTAAATGAAACAGATTATACAAACCCTAGCAAGATTCTCTGGGATCTCTTTAACTGAGACTGAAGAAAGTAGATTCAAGAACAAGGATGCCCCTGTTTGAATGACAGGAGAGAATTTTAAATTTTTCACCAATTACAACTAAGTCATCATCATATCTTCCATTACATAATTCAACGTTTCAAATGTATCCCAATTTCTTCTCTTGCCCTCTTAAAGCCAGTTGTGATAATAACCTATTAAAAATGGAAATAAGGTCATTTGTCTCTTCCCTTTAACCTTTCCTACGACTTCCCATTAAATGCAAACTGTTGAATCTAATTTATAAAGCACTACATGAACTCATGTCTCAAGCTACCTCCATGAGCTTTTATGTCTTGTCCCTCTCTGCCTTATCTCCTAGATTCAGAAGTCACACTGGACTCCTTATTGTCCTTGACTTCATCATACCCGTTTATATCACACTCTTGCTCAAGGACAGCAACATGCATTTGTCGCCATTTTTCTAAGTGATCTTTTTGCTTTGTCTCTGATCACCTATCTCAGTTTAGATATTACCCTTTAGAGAAACATTCCCTGATTAATAAATCTAACAATTTCAATCATCTTTACGCCATTCTACTATTTTTTAATAATTTGCATGAGCATTAGAATTTTTTGAAATGCTATTATCTTTATTTTGTATTACTGCTATTTCACAACTTTGAGGTGGCAACAAGTTACAACAGTTTATAGGAACAAAAGTTTGTTACTCCAATATATTGGATATCTGTTAGCAACTGAAGTTATGCTCTGTGCTTGCTTACGGTCAGATTATTGACTCTTGATGTCATTTTATTATATTAAGTGGAAAATAGGATGAGGTAAATCATAAGTATGAATTAGATTTTAATCTTTATGTTTTCCTACTCTGTGTTTATACTTAATATATTTTAAGTGGGCAATAACACCTATAGTGATAGTCATGAATGATACAATTTTTACTGATGATAACATCAAGATAGTATCTGGCCTACTCTCCATGTTAGACATTGGCATATGTATTTATATTATATTGTCCTATCTTGTCTTAAGTATAACAAATTGAGATGCTTTTTTTCCATTGGAGAGAAAAGTGTACCAAATAAACCACTTGCATACAATAATTTGAAGCAGAGATCAGCGTTCAATACCAGTATAATTTAAAAAGAGATCATACTCAGTATCCTCAGCAGGTTAAACAATATATATGTGTATATATATTTTTTGTTTGTTTAGAAAGCATTAAAATGGTATATCTGAAAGCATTGCTGATTTTTTTCCATTTATTTGTATTGAAAAGTCTAATGCTTTCTAGCACAGTCATTAACATATAAGTACAATTTCACTCTGCACCAGGACCCCACAGATCTCTTCCACTTCTGCCTCCATCTCCTTCACCAGAGTCCTTTGCTTTAATCCAATACTCTATGTCCAGTCCACATTTTCCTTTGAGTTCCCCTCCCTCCCCCTATTCATTAAGTCCTGTTTTTAAATGAGATTTGGTATTTACTCTTATCTCTTTTTGGATTGCCTCACTTAATGTGAAGTCTTATAGTTCCATCTAAGATGACGCAAATGAGACAACTTCATCATTTTCAATGTTTGAGTAATATTCCATCTCTACCGCTTTTTTTTATTTTGCCACTCATGGATCTGGATTGTTTACAGCTTTTGACTAGAACATATTGTGTTGCTATCAATATATGTATACATAGTTATCTTCTGACAAGAGCTTTTATTTCCTTTGGGTAAAGTTCCAGGAGAAAAAGTGCTGGGTTATAGAGCAGATTCATTTCTAGTGTTCTGAGAACAACTGTTTTTCATGAAGTTTGAACCAACGTTCATTCTCACTACAGTGAAAAAGTCTCCCTTTTCCTCCACATCTTTTCCAACATTTGTCATTACTTTTCTTTCTAATGTATGGCATTCTCACAAGTGTAAGGTATCTCCTTAGTTTCTTATTTGCATTGTTCTGATGATCAGTGATTTAAAGCAGCTTTTCATGTCTGTTGTTCCTATGGATGTCTTCTTAGATGAAGTTTCTGTCAGTGTCCTCACTCTATTTTCTAATAAGGTTGTTTTTTAAGTGTTAAATTTACTGAACTCGTTATGTATTTTGGTTATTAGTCCTTCTGACTTGATGTATGTTTTGAAGTATAGGTCATTAAGTGTTCTGCCAATATTTTCTTTTAAGTATCTGATAGCATCTGGTCACTCTCCATGTTCTTGATCCACTTAAGTTGACTTTTGTGCATGGTGTTACTTGGTGGCCTAATTTCAATTGTTTGTATGTTTCAATCCAACTTTCTGAACACCACTTGTTGAAAAGACTCTCCTTCCATTTAATGGTTATTTGTAACTGAGATAATATGAATGATAATTAAAAATTTATTTCAAATGATTCTTATTGCTATCATTTGAACATATTCATAGAAAAGTGTCTGGTTATATAATCATACTTGAAAATCCCTTATTTTGGGCAAACTAAGTCATCAGCAATGCTTTGTCAGGGCTTACTATTTTGAGGAAAAGAAAAAAAAAAAGACAAAACAAAACAGCTGACTCTGATTCATTCATATTTCATAAATTAGAAACTTAAGATTCCCCAAAATAAATAAGTACAAAGATGAAAACAAAATATCCCAGATAACTTTTTAAATCTAATCTTAGCATACAAAACAAACTATCAGAAAGCTTTTGTAGGACATAGGCAATAAAACATTTGGATATAGAATATAGTCTAGCTCATAAAGATTTAATATTTATATTCTAAAAAAATAAGAAAGCAACTCCCTGTTCAGATAAGTTGTAAAAGTTTATTGTAAATCAAGTTGTCAGCATTTATTTTATGCACTCTTAAAGAGAGACAGGCACATTTCTATGTGACTCATCCCTATTAATATGAAACTCATTTCTCTTGTTCTGCATTTCAAAAACTTCTTTGTAATGTAATTTAATAGGTAAAATGAAGAGTCCCTCCTCAATTTTAAATGTTGTGTTGAAATATGAATTGAAAGTGAATGCTTCACTGACTGAAATAATGGAAGCTTTTAGAAAAGAAATCATGGAAATGTGTATTCTATGCTGTGATCAACAGTGGGAGTGGGATATTTTTGTTTGAAATATTAGGAATAATGGTTAGAAAATAATTATATGATTCTGTCAGTGAGCACAGAAATTTATTTTGTAAATGAGTGCCTGTTAGAATTACAACTTTCATATTTAATAAGCATCATATACTGATTTTTCTGCTAAACTGAATTTTAAGTATTGTATTTAAAATTTTGACATAGTTTTACTCATAGATTTTTTTTTAGGTTTATTTTTTTTATTTAAGAAAGGAGACATTAACAAAACCATAGAATAAGAGGGGTACAATAATGCACAATTCCCACAACCCTATCTCCATATCCCATCCCCTCCCCTGATAGCCTTCCCATTCTCTATCTCTCTGGGAGTATGGATCCAGGGTCATTGTGGGTTGCAGAGGGTGGAAGGTCTGGCTGCTGTAATTGCTTCCCCGCTGAACATGGGCATTGACTGGTCAATCCATACTCCCAGTCTGCCTCTCTCTTTCCCTAGTAGGGTGGGGCTCTGAGGAGGCAGAGCTCCAGTACACATTGATGGGGTCCTCTGTTCAGGGAGGTATGGTCAGCATCTTGCTGGCATCCGGAACCTGGTGGCTGAAAAGAGAGTTAACATACAAAGCCAAACAAATTGTTGAACAATCATGGACCTAAAGACTGGAATAGTGCAGATGAAGTGTTGGGGGTGTTCCCTGCATGCTCTTGTGTACTTCTGCTTTCAGGTATATATTTTTCCCTGGTTTATGGGCATGTGTGAACATATGCTCTATCTCAGGGGACCTAGACTATATCTAGGTTTGGGGACTTTATTGGGGAGTGGACCACCTGGAATGGAATTAGAGAATACTATGAAAGGAAAGGTCTCACCCGAGTGATGAAGCTGAAGGGTTGTCATTCCACACCTGAAGTCTCTGGTCACAGTCTGAAGTGAAGCATGCTGGGGTGGCACTCATTGCGTTGATTAGGTTGCGATCTGCGGATGCAATATTATTTTATTTGAATTGAGAGCAGAATGCAGAAAAGTGGGCCCCACCCTAAGGTTCCAGGACCAGGGGAAATATAGGCTCTATAGTGGAAATGTGAGGTTCCGGTTGTCTTAGGGTTCAAGAAGACAGTGGATAGTTATTGTTATAATCACATTATTTGGTGATAGGGTTAACTTTGGAAAGTCCCTTTGTTAGGGTTTGGGGTATAATATCCAGCATCTTGTATATAGCTGTGCTACCGGTTGCTTTTGTTCTCCCTGATCTAGGTTTTTGGGAGAGAGAACATATCAAAGACAGCCTATGTATTAAAAAGACTCAGTCTGTGTTTTAAGAAGTTCTAGACATATGACCAATTTTTCCCCTCTCATATTAATTAAATAGTGGTTTATATGTTTACACTTTAATAGGATTGTACATAAACAATACTCCCACCACCAAAAGACTGTGTCCCATCCCCACCACCCACCACCCCTCTGCAGTGCAGGGAAGCCCAATGGCCACCCTCCCCTTCACCACAATATTTTTACATTGGTGCCCTGCTCTCGATTTAATCAGATCCTGCTTTTAGTTTCCCTTTCTGTTCTTCTTTCTCAACTTCTGTTGATAAGTGGGGACATGCCATACTCATCTTTATCTTTCTGACTTAGCTCACTTAACATAATTCCTTCTAGCTCTGTCCAAGATGGGTCAGATAAGGTGGGCTCATTCTTAATAGCTACATAGTATTCCATTGTGTATATGTACCACAGCTTTCTCAGCCACTCATCTGTTGTTGGGCATCTGGGTTCCTTCCAGGTTTTAGCTATTATGAATTGTGCTGCTATGAACATAGATGTACACACATCTTTTTGGTTGGGCATTATGGAATCCTTGGGGTATATCCCCAGGAGATGACTTACTGGATCATATGGAAGGTCTATGTCTAGCCTTGTGAGAGTTCTCCAGACTGTTGTCCAGAGAGGCTGGACCAACTTACATTACCACCAGCAGTGTAGAAGGGTTCTTCTGTCCTCACAGCCTCTCCAGCATTTGTTGCTGCCGTCCTTTTTGATGTATGCCATTCTCACAGGAGTGAGGTGGAATCTCAATGCTGTCTTTATTTGCATTTCTCTGACAATCAGTGACCTCGAACAGTTTTTCATATGTTTGTTAGCCTTTTGGATCTCCTCTGAGGTGATGTTGTGTTGTTCATATCCTCTGCCCATTTTTAGATGGGGTCATTTGCTTTTATGGTGCTAAGTTTGCAGAGTTCTCTGTATATTTTGGTGATTAGTCTCTTGTCTGATGTTTGGCATGTGAAGATCTTTTCCCATTCTGTGAGAGGTCTCTTTGATTGTGTGATAGTTTCTTTGGCTGTGCAGAAGCTTTTCAATTTGATTTAGTCCCACTGGTTTGTTTCTGCTTTAGTCTTCCTTGCAATTGGGTTTGTTTCATCAAAGATGTCCTTGAGGTTTAGGTGGGAAAGTGTTTCAACACTGTTTTCCTCTAAGTATTTGATAGTTTCCGGTCTGACATCCAGGTCTTCGATCCATTTGGAGTTGATTTTTGTTTCTGGTGAGATAAGGTGGTTCAATTTCATTCTTCTGCATGTAATAACCCACTTTTCCCAGCACCATTTATTGAAGAGAGCCTCCTTCCTCCATTTAATACTTTGGGCCCGCTTATCAAAGATTAGATGTCCATAGGTGTGGGGGTTTAGATTTGGGCTTTCAATTCTGTTCCACTGGTCTGTGTGCCTATTTTTGTTCCAGTACCAGGCTGTTTTGATGATGTTAGCCTTATAATATAGTTTGAGATCTGGCAGGGTGATGCCTCCATGTCTGTTTCTTTTCCTCAAGATGGTTTTTGGCAATTCTAGGTGTTTTCATGTTCCAGATAAATGATTGTAGTTTTTGTTCTCCTCTCTTAAAGAAGTTTGGTGGAACTTTGATGGGTATCGCATTAAATTTGTATATGGCTCTGGGGAGAATATTCATTTAGATGATATTTATTCTTCCAATCCATGAGCATGGGATGTTTTTCCATTTCTTGGTATCAGTTTCTATTTCCCTGAAGAGTGACTCATAGTTTTCAATATACAAGTCTTTCACTTCCTTGGTCAGCTTTACTCCTAGGTATTTTATTGATTTTGTTGCAACAGTAAATGGGAGTGATTTCTGGATGTCTTCTTCAGTTTTAGTGTTTGCATAGAGAAATGCCACTGATTTTTGTACATTGATTTTGTAGCCTGACACCTTGCTATATTGCCTAATAACTTCCAGTAGTTTTCTACTGGATTCTTTAGGTTTTTCTATGTGTACTATCATGTCATCTGCAAATAGTGAGAGTTTACTTCTTCCCTTCCAATCTATATACCTTTGATTTCTTTCTCTTACTCATAGATGTTTATAAGTGAAATTGTACAAAAGATACCCAACGTTGTTATCTTTGGTCTTCAAAAGTTTCTGAATGGGACTTTACTCACATATAACACAGAAAAATAATGACGAAAAGAAGAGAAATAGACATTTCACAATACAACCAAATAACATTGACCCGTGTAGTATGAATCTAGCTACCTAGACCATGATAGTGCATCTTTCATGATACTGCATATACAGTGATTCTTCTTCATTCTGTACATGCTTTTGGACATTTAATAACAAACACTTGAAAATATGCAATTCATTTTCCGTCACTTAATTTATTTGATTTTCCTTCAAATGTAGGCAATTTCATTTCCACTAAATTTTATTTTTAATACCAATAAGATTAATTTATTCATGAAATACATTTGATCAAAGACATAAAATAAGTAAATAATTAAATTACATTTTTATTGTTAAAAGTGTAGGTCAGATATAAATAATATACTTTTGCTGATTGTGGAAATAATTTTCCACCAAGTAGTAATCAAGAAATTGATAAATGAAAAATAATGTAGGAAAATTGGGTTGCTGCATACAACTGAGCAAAACAGTACCGCACATCTCACTATGCAAGAGTAAACTCAAAATAGATCAAAGACTTGAATGTTAGAGCAGAAACCATAAAATACCTAGAAGAAAATATTGGCAGAACATACTATGATGCCTCTTCTGAAATATCTTCAGAGACTAGCATCCAAAAGCAAAAAAAAAAAAAAGTAAAAATAAACTAATAGGCGTACATCAAACTGAAAAGTTTCTGCAACCATCACTGAAACAAAAACACTCTATTGAAAGGAAAACTATTTTTACACACTATAAATCTGACAAAGGGCTAATGACAAATATATAAACATTTATATGAATGATAATATATAAGAAGTCCATAAAAGAAAGAAACAAAAGCAAAGAACACCATTCAAAATGGAGAAAAGGTCTGAACAGAAAATACTTAAGACAGTCAACAGGCATATGAAAAAATGTTCAGTCACTTATTAGGCAAATATAAATCAAGACAGCAAGGAGATACTAATGACCTATGACAATGTCATACATTAAAAAGGACAAAAATAGCCTATGTGAGCAAGGATGTAAAAACACTTGTACAAATATATTGGAGATGTAAACTGATCTGGTCCCTATGGAGAACCCTCTGAAGATTCTTCAAAAGATTAAAAATAATTGGACCTACCACATGATCCAAAAATTCTTCAGTAAGTTAAGTGCATGTAATACAAAGCTCAAGGACTGGAGTAAGGATCCCAGTTAGACCCCACCCCCACTCCCCCGCCCCAGCTCTCCAACTGCAGGGGGATAGCTTTACAAGCAGTGAAGTAGGTCTGCAGGTATCTATCTTTCTCTCCCCCTTCTCTATCTTTCCCTCCTCTCTCCATTTCTCTCTGTCCTATCCAACAACAAGGACATCAATAACAACAATAATACTAACTACAACAATAAAACAACAAGGGCAGCAAAAGGGAATAAATAAATAAATATTTTTTAAAAAAATTGTTCTTCAAGGAATCTGTCCAAATACAAAAGCTCAAGGGAGGGGCTAGATAGCATAATGGTTATGCAAAGAGACTCTAGTGTTTGAGATACCGCTCACTCCTGTAAGACTGGCATACATCAAAAAGGACAGCAGTAACAAATGCTGGAGAGGCTGTGGGGACAGAGGAACCCTTTTGCATTGCTGGTGGGAATGTAAATTGGTCCAGCCTCAGTGGAGAGCAGTCTGGAGAACTCTCAGAAGGCTAGACATGGACCTTCCATATGATCCAGTAAGTCATCTCCTGGGGATATACCCCAAGGATTCCATAACACCCAACCAAAAAGAGGTGTGCACTCCTATGTTCATTGCAGCACAATTCATAATAGCTAAAACCTGGAAGGAACCCAGATGCCCAACAACAGATGAGTGGCTGAGAAAGCTGTGGTATATATACACAATGGAATACTATACAGCTATCAAGAACAATGAACCCACCTTCTCTGACCCATCTTGGACAGAACTAGAAGGAATTATGTTAAGTCAGCTAACTCAGAAAGATAAAGATGAGTATGGGATGATCTCACCCATCAACAGAAGTTGAGAAAGAAGATCTGAAAGGGAAACTAAAAGCAGCTTCTGACTAAATTGAAAGTAGGGCACCAAAGTAAAAACCCTGTGGTGAGGGGTAGACATGCAGCTTCCCGGGCCCGTAGAGTGTGGGGGTGGGAGGGTGGGATGGGACACAGTCTTTTGGTGGTGAGAATGGTGTTTATGTACACTCCTAGTAAAGTGTAGTCATATAAATGACTAGTTAATTAATATGAGGGGGAAAATTGATTGTATGTCTCGAAGTTTTTAAAACACAGACTGAGTCTTTTTAATATATAGGCTGTGTATTTGATATGCAGACTCTCTCAAAAGCCTAGACCAAGTAGATCAGAAGCAACCAATAGCATAGCTATATACAAGATACTGGGTACTATACAGCAAACCCTAACAAAAGGACTCTTCAAAGTTAACCCAATTACCAAATAATGTGTTGATAACAATAACTATGCATTGTCTTTTTGAACCCTAAGACAGCAGGAACCTCACATCTCCACTATAGAGCCTATATTTCCCCCAGTCCTGGAACCTTAGGATAGGGCCCACTTTCCCGCATGCCTCTCCCAATTCATATCAAATAATATTGCATCTGCCAATCACAACCTAATCAATGCAACGATTGCCACCTCAATATGCTTCAGTTCAGACTGTGTCCAGAGACTCCAGGAGTGGAATGACAACCCTTTAGCTCATTACTCTGGCGAGACCTTTTCTTTCATAGTATTCTCTAATTCCATCCCAGGTGGTTTACTTTCTTTTTTTTTTTTTTTTCAGGTGGCTCACTTTCTAACAAAGTCCCAAAACCTAGATATACACCAGGTTCTGTGAGAGAGAGCATATGTTCACACATATCCATAAACTAGTGCAAAATATATACCTGAAAGCAGAAGTACACTAGAGTGTGCAGGGAGTACCCCCCCCAACACTTCCTCTCCACTATTCCAGCCTTTGCGTCCACGATTGCTCAACAATTTGTTTGGCTTTGTATGTTAACTCTCTTTTAGCCACCAGGTTCCAGATGCCATCAGGATGCCGGCCAGGCTTTCCTGGACTGAAGACCCCACCAATGTGTCCTGGAGCTCCGCTTCCCCAGAGACCCACCCTACTAGGGAAAGAGAGAGGCAGACTGAGAGTATGGACCTACCAGTCAATGTCCATGTTCAGTGGGGAAGCAATTACAGAAGCCAGACTTTCCGCCTTCTGCAACCCACAAAGACCCTGGTTCCATGCTCTCAGAGGGATAGAGAATGGGAAAGCTATCAGGGGAGGGGATGGGATGTGGAGATTGGGTGGTGGGAATTGTGTGGAGTTGTACCCCTCCTATCCGATGGTTTTGTTAATTTATCCTTTCTTAAATAAAAAATAAATTTAAAAAAATCGTTCTTCAAGGTATCTGTCCAAATACAAAAGCTCAAGGGAGGGGATAGATAACATAATGGTTATGCAAAGAGACTCTAGTGTTTGAGTCATCAAAGTCCCAGGTTCAATTCCCCATACCACCATAAGCTAGAGCTGTGCAGATCTCTGGTTAAAACAAAATAATAAATAAGTAAATTAATAAATAAAATTAATAACTTCTTTTTTGTTATCTTTATTTATTGGATAGAGATAGTCTATACAATTGAGAGGGAAGGGGTAGAGAGAAAAAGAGACAGAGAGACACCTACAGCACTGCTTCACCACTCATGAAGCTTTCCCCCTACAGGTGGGGACTGGGGACTCGAACCTGGGTCCTTGCACATTTTAACATGTGTGCTCAACCAGGCATGCCACCACTCAGCCCCTAAATTCTTTAAAATAGTTTGTATTAGAAGAAATCTATTCATATCTTTGTTAATCACAACACTGTTTTTAGTTGACAAACTTTGGATCAACTCAAATTTATGATAAAAGTTAAGTGGTTAGGGAAATTGTGGTAAATATATACACAATGGACATTACTTAGCTATGAGAAATGGTGAAATCTCTTTAGCTAAACTGAATAAGGCAGAAGAAGGATGAATAATGGGTGATTTCACTTGAGAAACAAAGAAAAGTAGAGTAACAGGTGAAAATCTAATTAGATATGGTCTATTGAAGAAAATCCAAAGCCTCTGAAGCAAGGATCGGAAGGAGTATGAAAGGGAGTTGGGGAACCAGTGTCCTCTCATGGGTAGATTAGAAACTATAGCTCTGTGACAAGTCTTAGAAATCGCCCCCCCCATAAAGTGATAATAAAATGTATTTTAAAGTGACATTTTTTTTTTTCTATTTCTAAAGTGGAGATATTGAAAAGACCATAGGATAACATGGGTATATTTCCACACAATTTCCACCACCAAAACTATGTATCCCATCCACTCACCTGATAGCTTTCCTATTCTTTATCCCTCTGGGAGTATGGACCCACGGTCATTATGGGATGCAGAAGGTGGAAGATTTGGCTTTTGTAATTGCTGCCCTGCTGAATATGGGTGTTGGCAGGTCAATCCAAGTCCCAGCCAGTCTCTTGTTTCCTAGTAGGGAAGGGGTCTAGGGAAGTGAGTTTCCAGGATACATTGGTGGGGTTGTCTGCCCAGGGATGTCAGGTTGTCATCATGTTAGCATCTGGAATTTGGTGGCTGAAAAAGAGTTAAGATATAAAGCAGAACAAATTTCTGACTAATCAGGAACCTAAAGGCAAGAATATTGTAGATGAAGATTTGGGGGTCTCCATTTTGGAAAAAGCTAGTAGTCTATTTTAGGTATATTCCAAGAGCCCCATATCTTTACTAGTTTTTGCCTGAGTCTGACAGCTAACATTCAGATAGACCCAAGGTATGATATGGGGAAATGGTTGGTGGCATAGTTGTCAAAGGACTAGAAAGCTGCATAAGGGGAGAGAGAGAGAAAGAAAGAGAGAGAGAGAGAGAGAGAGAGAGAGAGAGATGATTTTTTGTTGTTGTTGTTGTTGCATCTAGGCTTATTGCTGGGGCTTGGTGCCTGCACCATGAATCCACTACTCCTGGAGGCTATTTTTTCCCTTTTGTTGCCCTTGTTGTTTTGTCACTGTTGTGGTTATTATTATTATCATTGTTATTGATGTTGTGCTTGGATAGGACAGACAGAAATTGAGAGAGGAGGGGAAGACAGAGAGGGGGAGAGATAGAAACCTGCAGACTTGCTTCACCATGTGAAGCGACCACGATGCAAGTGGGGAGCCAGGGGCTCAATCAGGGATACTTACACAGGTTCATGCACTTCGCACCATGTGCATTTAAACCGCGTAATATGGGAGACCTGAACTTTTCTATTGGTGGTCATCCATCTAGTCCTACAGCAAAATAACTTTCTCAAGCACAAGGGCTGGATTTTTCTCAATAAGGATTGACCAATTTCTTTGATGTCAAACAATTTGTAACAAATTCTAGAAAATTAATAAATACTCGTTTTAGTGGAGCTAAAAAACTGTAGTGACTTCAGCAAAGAACAAAGCTATTTGTACTATTTGAATTGTAAGTACTAGGGAGTTATTTCAAGTTTCTTGCTATACATACAAATAAAATTATAGCTTCTATTTTAATAAGTTGATAATGTTCAAAACTTCTAGCAATTTCACCTCACTCCTAGTGATGAGGAAAGAATGCTTAGTAACTTTGCACTCCTAGTGTTTGTGTGTGTGTGTGTGTGTGTGTGTGTGTGTCTTAATGGACTATATTATAATGGTCTTAGTGGACTATTTCATAATGGTCTTTTTTACACCATACATCTAAGGAAATCATCCATTCACGATTCCTAAATAACTCATTCAATACTAGCAAGATGCCTCAGTTTGAGATGTTAACTGAAGATTTGTCCTAAAGCAAATATAGATTGTTTCATGACAGAATATTGGAGTTTTAATATATATATATATATATATATATATATATATATATATATATATACACATATACACAAGAATTATAATTGGGATGGATGCTGGCATTGCAAATTCAATTAACTGCTCTGGACAGCTTGCTTTTATTTATTTATTTTCTTTTCTTTTTTTTGGAGAGAATCCATTTTACTGAGTTTTGAGACAACAGTGCGGCTACTTAAAAGAAACATTTAATTCTCAACCTTTTTTTCACTTTCTATTTTATTTGACAGGAAGGAGTGAAATTGAGAGGGGAGGGGGAAATAAATAGGGAGGGAGAAAGACACCTGCAAAACTAGTTCACAACTTGTGGAGCTCCCATCCTCCACCTCCCGCCAGCAGATGGGGAGCAGGGGCTTAGAACCTTGGTCCTTGTACACGGTAAAATGTGTGGCAACCAGCCAAGCCACCATAAGGTTTCCTAGAAGTGAATTTGCTCTGAAAACAATTATTTTACTGTTTTCTAAATAAATATTTGCATAGGACATGCAGAAAGGAGGATACATTTTGTAATGCACCAAAACCTTTTCCTTTGATTCTAAGAAGGTACTAAACAGTCAATGTAACAATGGAATAAGAAGGATGAGAGGTCTGACACTAATTTTATAACCTCTAGTAGTTGTAAATCCCATAGAATATCTTTAATTATCCCTGTATGGCTTTTGTCTTTGGGAATAAAGAAAAAAAGCTATTTACATTTTTTTCAAGGAAAATATGGTCAAACAAATAAAAAGATTAGTCAGAGATAAAATGAATAGCAAGAAAAAAGTAAAAAAAAAAAAAAAAAAGAGTCCAGAAAACACTAAGCAGAACTTGGAATTGAGTTGATGTATTGCACCAAAGTAAAAGACTCTGGGATAGGTGTGGTGGAGGGTTCAATTAAAAAAAAAAAAAAGAATTCAGGCAAAGGAAATTGTGACAAGTAACAACTAAGACCATTATGTAGTCTCCTAGGAGTCTCAGAAATATTATTAGTGGATAGGTTCTGATGTAACAGATTGGTGTGTGTGTGTGTGTGTGTGTGTGTGTGTGTGTGTGTGTGTGTTGGGGGACTTCATTCAATTTATATATTAAGGAGTGGGATATGCAGAAAATCTGGGACAAAGGGTTGGTTGCTTATTTTCAAATGTTGACTTTGTCTGTCTCTTTCAATATATCGCATACTAAAACCACTCATGAACAGAAACCCAAAAGCCATATTTATCAGGAAACCAAACAATGCTTCAAAAGTGAAAGTTCATCTAAGAATTTTTCTCCTTCATTTCCACTTCCCTCCAGTGTTTGCCTTCTTATGAACTATTTCTTTATAGCATGACTTCTTTATTTCAAAAAATTTTAATTGAAAAATAATGGTTTATCTTACGGTTGTTGACACATGGGTACAGTCTCTTACCTCCCAGGAAAGGTGCCCCACCACCAACCTAAGTCCCAGTCATCATTGTGTACAATGGCAGGATTTCTTTCTTCCCTGTCTAAATCACTTCCTGCTGCAGTGTACCTAAAAGAACAGCACCAGAAGAGTTTTAGTGTAGTCTAAATTAAGACATTAAGACACATAAAAATACATTTGTATTTTAAATATTTCTTAATTGGGATAATGTGCTTTAGAAGCAAAGTACTAAAATATAGTTGCTGTATATTAAAACTACTAATTACTCCAGGAAAATGTGTTGGCGTGTAATTGTAAAGTTTCAGCAATTTAAATAGGGTTTTCAGATACCTTGTTCTAATAGGGAAAAAATTTCCAGAAGGAGATATTTTTATTCATTAAATAATATAAAGTTTTTATGCATTTAATAGTTTATCCTCTATTATTAATCTCTGTCTCTGTGTGTGTGTGTGTGTAATGTCAAGTTTGAATTATTTAGGTAGGAAATTTAAGGTTATATTATTGTATTCTGTGAATATAGTTTTGCTGATAGTGTCATAGAAAAGAACTAGGGGATAACCAAATTGTTATGCAAGAATTCTTTCATGCCTGAAGCTGCAAAAACCCATTTCTAATCCCTCACACCATTAAACCCAAGCTGGGCAGTCAGTTCTCTTGTAAAAACAAGAACAAACAAAAATAACATAGGACAGGTGGAACACTTGAAAAGTTGAAATTTTTAATTAATAATTTTAAATTACGGAGGTTATCATTGGGGTGTAGTGGCTACATAATGACCACATACTTCCCAACAGCCATCTTTTCCTCCCTTTTCTTTATTTTCTGATAGAAATAAAGAGAGGGAGGGAGGGGAAGACAGAAAAAGAGTTAAGTGCTACACTGCTCCAGTGCACAGATGCTAACTTGAACCTCATGCATGGAAATCTGTACTCTATCAGGTGTACCACTGCCTATCCCCGAACGCTAGGAATATTATGCAGAATACTAGTTTCTGATGACCAAGAGTGACTAAAATGTCCTATTATAATAACCTGTACTGAAACATTCATGACATGTTTTGTGAACACCACAAATTAATTGCTAGCTCAATGACTTCCTGTGGTATTAGAAAATTACTATTTACTGCTAAGGCAAGACTATCTCATTTATTATGTATGTAGATGAAATAGGCCAGGTGGTGGTATGTCTTGCTGAGCACCCATGTTACAATATACAAACCCAGATTCAAGCCCCTGGTCACCACCACTAGGGAGAAAACTTAAGTGAATCAGTGAAGCAGTGCTCCTTCTCACACCAATTGAAAAGATACATTATCTTACTAATATATTATTTTTGCAGAGACAGAACATCACACATGTATGATTTCTACTCCCAGTCAGATTTTTCATTCAAATTGAGACAGAGAAGCATAGAGGAGGAAACACGCCGTATCATCAGAGCTTCCCTAGTACTATGCCATTCCCTTTTGGTTCTGGGTTTTGAACTTGGGTCTTATTCCTAGCAAAGCACGGGGTCTATCTGCTGATTTTCACATACTGTGAATCAAACATTGTAAGAAAGCACTTTACTGGGATTCTGAAAAAGATGATACATTGTAACTTACTAAATTAAGTACCAGAATACTGAACTTGAGTAACTACAAGGGAAACATTACGATGGCATATAAATGGTATCTAGTACTTATTTTTTAAATATTATAATAGTTACTATTTTTATTGGAGCACTTTTCAGCTTTGGTTTAGGTGGTGCTGGAGATTGATCCTAAAAACTCAGCCTCAGGCCTGAAAATCTTTTGTATAACCATTAGACTGTCTCCTTCCTCACCCCAAGGTCCTGGGTTTAATCCCTTGCACCAAAAAAAAAAAAAGTGTGGTTCCCTGTTTCTCTGTCTCTCTCTCTCCACACACTCACACTCACACACACACACACACACACACACACACACATACACACATTTAAATATATAAAAAACTGTTACAGAGTTGCCAGATAATCTGAAAAGGTATCTCTGGATGTTCTAAGAAATAAATTTTTATGAGTTTAAAAAAATTACAAAAGCTAAAACTAAGTAAAACAATATACTCATTAACAAGTGTCAATTAGGAAGAAAATATTATGCAATACATTCTGAATATAGAAAATAATGTAAAATTCAGGTTCATCTCTCCACAGATATCAGGCTTGATAGGTATTTGAAAAATGTCATTGTAGAAAATACATTGTTCTGGGGCCTATAGTCAGTTTAGGAGCCTATGTGACCTCTGCATCCCTGTAGATCTGAGCTCACATTCTGTGGTCACATTCCAAACTTCCCCAATATCGACCCATCTTCCTCAGGTGTAGCATAGAGTATGCTGTCCATCCTCCCTTTGGAAGATGGAACATTCTCTACTGTTGTTGATCCAAGCTGAGGGTAAGGGCCCTATGGAGGGCCACATAGGGGTCTATTTTGTAGTTGCTGATATAAATGACCGGTAACAATGGAGAGAAGAATTTATTGGAGGTCTAGGCCTATCATGTCTGTTTGGGAGTCTCGGGACTCCCAAAATAGGGCCCCAGCTGATGGACTCCCCAAACTCTTCATCTGCACTGTTCCAGCCTTTAGGTCCATATTTGGTCAACATTTTGTTTGGTTTTGTATGTTGACTTTCTTTTCAACCACCAGGTTCTAGATGCTAGCATGGTACCGGCTAGACTTTCCTGGACAGATAACCCCACCTATGTGTCCTGGAGCTCCACTTCCCCAGATCCCTACTCCACTAGGAAAAGAGAGAGACAGGCTGGGAGTATGGATCAACCTATCAATGCCCATGTTCAGCAGGGAAGCAATTACATAGGTAGACCTTCAACCTTCTGCATCCCACAATGACTTTGGGTCCATACTCCCAGAGGGTTAAAGAATAGGAAAGCTATCAGGGGAGGGGATATGATACAGAATTCTGGTGGTAGGAATTGTGTGGAATTTTACCCCTCTTATCCTATGGTTTAGTCAAAGTTTCCTTTTTATAAATAAAAAATAAATAAATAAAAATATGTGTTGTTCTGGATTTCCTCAGGAAAATTTCACAGATGTTAGGAGTGAAATACAGTAGGAGGAGAAAAGTGATGAAAGCTCAGTCGGTTGAGGATAAGCTTTTGTATGAGATTAAGAAAAACAAAACAAAACAAACAAAAAATACATTTCACCACGATCCAAGCATTGCAACATTGCAAACTTGGCTTCATCAGAGGTACTGGACTATAAGAATGAGGAAGAAGTTGGGCTGTGAGAATAACAAACAGAACATTTTGTTGGCACAAAATTAACACAGCTTTTTTTTAGGAATCATTCTAGATACTTGAACTATGATTTTAAAAGGCAAAATATTAGTTATTGGCACAGTATTACTACAATCTTTACTGTTTTTATTTCTATTTTTTGGTGGGCATTTATTCATTTGGAAGCTGAATGAAATAATTTTTCTCTTTAAAGTGAAGCATATGCATTTTATTAACCATATGCCCAATTCAGAGCTAATAACATGCTGCTTCTATAATTTACCAATATTTAGCAAGTGCAAAGCTTTTTGTTCCAACCATATTTGTGCCTTGTCATAGAAGATGATCCATTGATATATGAATATTTGTTAATTTCTGCCAGGCTAGCGTCTGGGTGCCTCTTCCTGGGTGCCTCTTACTCTCTGGGTTGGAGAGATAGCGACCAGAGCCAGCCTGGCTGCTACTCACTGTGCGAGAGAGTTGACCCAGGAACAGAGCTGGTGGTGGCGAGGTGATTCAAGTCTTTTATTGATCAGAGAGCCAAGGCTTTTTTAAAATATATTTTTTTATTTACTTATTTCCTTTTGTTGCCCTTGTTGTTTTATTGTTGTAGTTATTATTGTTGTTGGATAGAACAGAGAGAAATGGAGAGAGGAGAGTAAGACAGAGAGGGGCAGAGAAAGATAGACACCTGCAGACCTGCTTCACTGCCTGTGAAGCGACTCCCCTGCAGGTGGGGAGCTAGGGGCTCCAATCAGGATCCTTACACAGGTCCTTGCTCTCTGTGCCAGGTGCTTAACCCGCTGTGCTACTGCCTGACTCCAGAGCCAAGGCTTTTAAGAGTCAGACCTGGAAGTGGCAAGTCGGAAATGGAAATGGTTAGGAAAGGGGTGGAAAAAGGCAAAAGGGGCTGGGAAAGGTAGTAACTTCCTTAGCAATTATTGTGAGGGTTTTAACTGATAGGATAAATAATACCCTGCAGGCAGGGAGGGTCTTGAGGGTAGAAAGAAAATAGATCAAAGGAATGGAATGGGTGGGAATTATGTAGATAGTAAGGGAGCAGGCAATAGTATCAGGAATGCAGGGTGCTTTGTGAGACAGGGAGTCTGATAAGACTAGGCAAACCTTGGGGGGTTTGTCCCTAAGCCTTGCTCAACCTCTCAGTAGAGAGAGAGAGAGACTGACAGGATGGATGTCCCCTCAAGTCAAGCCCTGCCAAGCTCAACCACATCCTCACAATTTCCTGACAACTATACATAAGATACACACTATGTATATATAATACACACATATATATATATATGCATAAAAAGATATGCAGACACATATGCACATACATGACAATGAAGAGTGAAGTTGGACAATTTGTTGGTTTCAATTTTATAGTAGTTAACTCAGTTTTTTCTTTCAAAATAGATTTTAGAATAATATTTAATTTGTTTATCCTAAGAGGAATGTGAATCAGTTATATCTATAGTAATTCTTATTTAATTATTTTATCTTTCCCTATAAAAGTAGCAAACCTTTCTTCTTTCTAAATATCGGCAACAAAATTCTTAATGTTTAATGGTCTACTGAGTAAATTAGTTATTGACAAAAGTTGTTTCTTTCCTTTCAGTCTTTTCTGTATATATATTGCACATGTGAATTCAGATTGTTTTCTTTCAAGTTATTCTATAAGCCACTCAGTTACTTTGAGACATTGACTTAACTTTTCATTATATTTTAAACCATGTTTACTTATTATCAAGTTCATAGGGGGATTCAGGTAGATACTGTCTGAGGGATGCATAAATAAATTATTTAACAAACCAATTTTTTAATTAAGAATATTTTAATAGGTGGAACACAATGAAAGTTTGGTGTACTGAAATGTGTGCTGGAAATATACCCTAGTGACAACAAACTCTGTAAGTCAACAGTTTCTCAATGAGATGACTTTAAAATCATATATATATATATATATATATATATATATATATGACATTTACTAAAACTGAAAGTATGTACTATTTATTTTAATGTACAAACCTAAATATCTAATGAAACCCATATCCAATTGAATTTTTATAAATAACGTATTTCATAGACTGAATATAGATTATATGTGTCAATCTTAACAGTGTAAGCAATAGAATTCTATTATAAATGAATACCCAGAAAACTTTTCCAGCTTAGTGTAGTTTATTAAACATATCTCCACAATGAAATTGACTAAACAAGTAAAAGAAAAAAATTTAGCCATTTAATTTGGATTAAGCAAAATGAAGCCGAAGTAATGTAAATTACATTTTTACCTCATTGTTCTGTATTGCTTTTCTGTCAAGTCAGCATATAATAACCTTTAAGGTCTATATCAAATATGGTTTGAGATATTGTCCTACTTGCAAATTAACTACTTATTATGTTAAACTTCCATGAATTCTGGTATAAGCTATGAGATTACCAAGACAGTGTTGAAAATATTTTAATATTCCTAGCAATAGCAATAGCTGGATTGTAAATTTTTTTGAATGGGTTCTGTCAGTCTTCTACTCAAAGAACTACATGACTTATGATGCCTGATGACCCAAGTATACCATGTGTCATTTATCAGGAGAGGACTTTTACTTAAGTAATTTGAATTTTTTAATGGACTACAAGTGTGTTTGCCTACTCTGTTCTAGAGTAGCACTACCTTTACCACCCTGAGTACTAAGCAAGCCTATCCCATGCTCTTTTGAAAAGTGCTCTCTTAGCCTTCCAGAACTATATAAATAAATATATTTGAAAGACTATTCAGAGTCAATGACAGTATTTCACTTGCATTGCAAAAGTATCACCTCCAGACATTCACTTCAGAGGTATTCTGTGCATAATGAGTTTATTTTTATCCAACAACTAATCTCTAAATTTCTCTATAAAGTATACAGTCTGATAGGTATTACAGGTAAAGTATCAAAAGTTTACAGGTATTGCAAATTTAGCATTCAGTCAAGAAACTGGATAAACATATAACAAAATTAGTCATATTGATTAATTGTAAATACCTGTTTTTAAAGATAATGACTTAGTCTATGGTACATGAAGAAACATATTTAGAATCTAAAAACATATCAAACCAAGTTGAATGTTTTGGGGAGTTAGGGACTACTGCAAGCATAGAAGCATTTTCTTCAGTTGAAAAGTTTACAGAAGTCTCATGAAATAAAATTAGACAGGTGTGATTTGAATTTAGGAATCCAAAAGAAAAGTGTAGCATATGAGACTGGAGAATTGCATCAACTCAGATCAGTCACAGCATTTTTGCCATGTTAGGATTTTGGTATTGATTCTGCAGACAATATAGCAGTATAAGTGAAAAAGCATGTTTCTTCTTCCATGTCAAGTATTCAGGGCTACAATTTAGCTATCTTTATTTACTCATTCATTAATCTCCATTCTTCACAGAATACTGGCTATATAACAAACAATGGTTTATTTCTTTTTGACAGGTTCAACTAAGTTGAAGAAGCGATATTTTCCATGAAGCATATGAACAGAATCTTCATTCATTTGTAAATGCAAGAAAGTTGTGAAGAAGAAAAGAACCGAAAATTATGAGTTTCCTGGAATTATATTGTCACTTATTAAATATGGGATTTGTGGACTGGGGTGAGAGCATTATGTTCATACAAAAGACTTTTATTTGTGAGTCTGTGAGGTTCTAAGTTCAATCAATACTCAGCACCACCATTAGCCAGAGCTGATTAGTGTTCTGGTCTCTCACTTTGTATTTTTTTTCTCTGTACCTCTCTCTGATTACAGGAAAGGGGAGAGAAATTAATAAATAAGGGAAGGAAGGAAGGAAGAAAGAAAGAAAGATTGAAAGAAAGGGAGGAGAGAGAAAGAGGGAATCTTTAAAGAAAACAAAAATGGACATCATAAATTATTACATTTGGAAACTGAAAATTATTTCTAAAAATATATGAAGATCACATTTTGCTGAAAACACAGATGAGGAAAATAAATTTGATCACCTGATCATTATTTGAGAAGTAAAAGAACCATGTGAATTGTAAAAAACCTAGCTAGCAGTCTCAAAATCAGAGGTAAGGCTTTTAAACTGTTGCTGAATATTATAGCTGTTGAATGGGTTAAAATTTTAATTTATTTCCAAGTCACAGTTGCTACCATGATGCTAACCCTATTTCACTGGGCAGACAACCTCAGCAGTATGCCCTGCAACCTCACCTCCCCAGAGGCCTAGTCCACTAGGGAAAGATAGAAAGACGCTGGTGGTATGGACTGACCTGTCAACTCCCATATCCATTGGAGAAGCAATTATAGAAGCCAGACCTTCTGCTCCTGGTAAAGATCTTTGGTCTATATTCCCAGAAAGATAAAGAATAGGAAAACTTCTGGAGGGGAGGGAATATAGAACTTGGATGGTAGGAATTGTGTGGAATTGTACCCCTTTTATCCCACAATCTTGTCAATCATTATTAAATCACTAATAAAAATTGATTTATTTCAAAGTAGCTTCAGGTCAAGGAAATCTCAGATATACTATATAATACATATATTTTCCACAGAAACTCCACACCCTACTCCTTCAAAATGTAACGGTCTAGAGTAATACTTGGCTGGAATTACTGAAGAGGAATAAAGAATTTTAAGAGAACTTAGTATGATCTGAATATAGACATTCAGGAGCCTATGTAATTTTTGTGAAGTAAAATATGAGCCCTTTTATAAAATATGTAGGTTTTAGAGGGTCGGGGAGTAGCACAGCAGGTTAAGAGCACATGGAACCAGAGCATAAGGACCCTTGTATGGATCTTGGTTCAGTCCCCAGCTCCCCACCTGCAGGGGGATCACTTCACAAGAGGGGAGGCAGGTCTGCAGGTGTCTATCTTTCTTTCCCTTCTCTGTCTTCCCCTCTTCTCTCAATTTCTCTCTTTCCTATCCAACAACGTCAATGACAACAATAACAAGAACAACAAGGGCAACAAAATGTTAAAAAAAAAAAAAAAAGGCTCCCAGAAGCAGTGGATTCTTAGTGCAGGCATAGAGCCCCAGCAATAATCCTATAGTCAAAAATAAATAATAAATAAATAAATAAAATATGTAGTTTTAAAGCAAAAAGATTAGGTTATTGTAAAGTAAATTCAGGGGAATATAATTCTACTTATATTTAAATACTTTGCTGAGTTGTAATTAGTACCTTGGTACAACAAGTTAACTGCTTTTTTTTTTTTTTAACCCTAAAACACTTCAGCTCTGCCTTATGATAGTGTAAGGTACTGAGTCCAGGACACAGGAGCTTCAGGCATGAAAGCCTCTTTGCATAACCATTATGATATGTACCTAATCCTGAGTCAGTCAACTGCTTTCTAGACACCTTTACCATAATAGCCAAGGCTACATGAAGATTAAAGAAATAAAAGAAGTAATTAGAATATCCATGATGAAATTATCTTCAAAACCTGAGGATGCTGTAATTAAAATATTCTACAAAAATAGAACCTAATGCAACCATTACATTAAAGTAATTATGTCTATGCATCAATACACCCTGGAGACAGTTTTTTTCATTTTTATTCTTATCTAAAGAGTTTAGCTAGTGTATACAAGAATATCAATGTATGCGTCTTTAATAAATATTTCTCCTATAGGTTGGGAATTACCACTTACAATCTAAGTTAAAAAAGAAAATAAATATTAAACAAATATTTTATAGTCAACTCAATTTAAATAATTTAAGTGATATTTTGCTGTGCTTAAGACATTAATACAATATATAAATAGTTGAAATAGATGTTATTATAGGCATATGTATGTATATATACACATGTGTATTAGTGTGTATTACATTTACATATGTATATATTGTGTGTTTAAACTACATTCTGAATATGCATATTATATAAAAATGGCAAGATGCAGTTTGTAAAACAAGTAAGTCTGCTGGGTTTAATCACTACAAACAAAAAATCTCTAAAAATATGCTACAAACAGTACTTTGGTGTACTGTTTAACTGTAAACACCCAGTTAAATTTTTGAAATGTACTGCTGCTTTTTTCCTTATAAGTGTTGGTGCAGCAATATTCTTACTGACATACATTTTCCAGATTACTTTAGTATTATACAGTTCTTTTTTTTTTTTTTTAACAAAAAAGTTCAAGGATTAATAATTGTTTTTTATTCCTTGGACTATGACCAAATAAATGCTTTGGAAAACCAACCCAATTTTGAGGAACACCTTTATATCTAGGTGAAATAAATCTGCTAGCTGGCATTTCTCCTCAGATAATCCCATTAAACAAAATAACCTACTATTTGCTACTGCACTGGGCTATGGTCATCAAGTTCCCTCATCAGAGTCCTAAACTTTCTTCAGGACTGATGGTCTTTCAAATAACATTTATTTGTATATATGACAGAGACAATGGGGGAGGAGGATAGGGTTTTCCTCCTGTCCCTTTATACAAATAAATTAGTCTGTGCAAAATGTACCAATAAACATTTTCACTCCTGAATTTCATTCTCACTAGTCTTATTATTTAAACTTAATTCTTGAATTTCACTATCACTAGTCTTATTATTTAAACTTACTTATTAATAAATTAATGGTTTTGATTCTTGCAGAGCAAAGTTACTACCAGTATAATCAGCTGAAACTTGAATGCAACTGAAACATATTCAGTGTTCTCAACTTTGCCCCTAGTTCAAAAGTTACTTGTGGGAGCAGTCACTATTTCTAGTTAAGTGCAGGTAGTATTAAGCACAAGAACCCAGGCGAAGATCTGAGTTTGAGCCCCTACCTCCCCACCTGCAGGGGAGGCTTTGATAGCTGCAAAGCAGGTCTGCAGATGTCTATCTTTCTCACTCTGTATCTCCAATCCCCCCCATTTCGAAATGAAAAAAAAAAAAAAACTGGCTGCAAGGAGCAGTGGATTCATAGTGTGTCACTGAGCCCCAGTGATAGCCCTGGGAGGGGAAAGAGAGAAAGAAAGAAAGAAAGAAAGAAAGAAAGAAAGAAAGAAAGAAAGAAAGAAAGAAAGAAAGAAGGGTGGGGGAAGGGAGGAAGGAAGGAAGAAAGGACAAGAAAAGTAAAAGAGATAGAAAAAGTAAACCAAGAAATATTGTGAATGAAATGTGTCATACATCTATCAAGAAGTTCGACCTTAATTAGAAAAAAGTTTTGTGGTGGCACATCTGGTTGAGTGCACATGTTACGATGCCTAAGGACCTAAGTTTGAGTTTCCCAGTCCCCATCTGCAGAGGGATAGCTTCACGAGTGGTGAAGCAGGACTGCAGGTGTCTTTCTGTCTCTCTCATCTTTATTTCCCTCTACCCTCTTGATTTCTGACTGTCTCTATCCAATAAATAAAAGTATAATTTAAAAAAATAAAAAATAAAAAAAGTTTAGAATTCTAGTGAGAAGGGCTATCTCTGAACTGTACTGGGAAACAGTTTTTAGTTGTATTTTTTGCAACTTATTTTGATTCCATTTGTATCATTTTATTGATCCACTTGCATGAAAGGATTGTTTTTATCACTGGTTTAATAATGGTTTACAAGATTGTAAGGGATGTAGTTCTATACTGCAAACACCCTGGAGGTCTGTGCCTCTTCCCCCACCCCCACCTCACCTCCCCGCTGGCTGCCCCATAACTTTAATAGTTCTCACAAAGTCTTAGTGATAGACTGACTACTCTTCTTTTTCTTTGGTTCAAATATCTATAATTTACAAATGAGTGAAATATCCTTTGTCTTCCACATCCTTGATTATATTACTAAGCATAATCATGTTATGCTCCATTCATTGTGTCTCAAAAGATAAAATATCATCTGTATTACTTCCAATAACCAACACATGGAAGCAGTCTAAATAGATGAAATATCATCTGTATTACTCACAATAACCAACATATAAAATCAATCTAAATACGTGGAAGCAGAATATTGGATAAAGAAATTATGGACGTTAATAATTCAATGGAATACTACTCTGCAGTACAAATGTGTATGAGTCAATCCTTTAAAGGATTAATATATAACAAACAGCCTCAGAATGTAGAGTGTGTATTTCAGAGTAAATAACAAATTTATTTAAAGACTGTTTTATCAAAGACATTTGCTTTGAGAAAAATCAAGGCAGACTTTCTGTCTATTCTTAAATATTTGATTTTCACTAGGGCTTCTGCACTAAGTCAGACTTCATCTAGTTCTTTTCTTACTTTTCAAAAATAGTAATTAAACTTAAAATCTATTGTGCTTATATTCCATGTGTGTGACCCAGGCAGGTCCAAGCCCAGTCCTCACTGCATCGATGAAAATTTCAGGTGTGTGTGTGTGTGTGTGTTTTAAAATATTGACTTACTTGACTATGAAATATCATTTTAAAAATGTCTTTATTGGGGAATTAATGGTTTTCAGTCAACAGGAAAATAAAATATAACAGCTTGTACATGTATAACATTTCTCAGTTTTCACATAACCATTCAAACTCCACTAGGACTCTTTCTGTCTTCTATGACCTGAACCCTTCCCCCCACCATAGAGTCTTTTACTCTGGTGGGACATACCAACTCCAATCTAATTTCTGCTTTGTGTTTTCCCTTCTGATCTTGGTTTTCAACTTCTGTCTAAGAGTAAGATCATACCATATTCTTCTTTCTCTTTATGGCTGGTCTCACTTAACATGATTTTTTAAAAATTATTTATGAAAAGGAAACACTAACAAAACCATAGGATAAAAGGGGTACATTTCCACACAATACCCACCCCCAGAACTCCATATACCCTTCCCTCTCCAGATAATTTTCCTATTCTTTAACTCTCTGGGAGTATGAACCCAGGGTCATTATGGGGTGCAGAAGGTGGAAGGTCTGGCTTCTATAATTGCTTCCTTGCTGAATGTGGGCATTGGCAGGTCAATCCATACTCCCAGCCTGTCTCTCACTTTCCCTGGTGGGGCAGGGCTCTGGGGAAGCAGGGCTTCGGGACACATGGTGGGGTCGTCTGCCCAGGGAAGTACGGTGACATCATGGTAGCATCTGGAACCTCGTGGCCTCTCCTTAGAATTCCAGGATGAAAGTTGCTTCCTTTCAGAGCTCACACCAGGTGTTGTCTCTAAGCCACTATCTTGGCTCTGCCCCCCTTTTGTTTTGTTGCAATACATAACAAATCAAACCAGTACAAGTTTTGTATATTTCCCCTTCTGTTCTTGCTTCTTAACTTCAGTCCATGAGTCAGATCATTTTTATCCTCTTTCTGTCTTATCTCACTTAACATAATCCCTTCAATCTCCATTCAAGATGAGGTGAAGAAGGAGACTTTATCATTCTTAATAGCTGAACTGTATTTCATTGTGTATATATAACACAACTGCTTCTAAGTTTTGGCTATTACAAATTGTGCTGATATAAACATGGATATACATAGTTCTCTTTAGATAGGTGTGTTTGTTTCCTTAGGATATATACCCAGGAGAGGAATTACAGGGTCTAGCCTTCTGAGAGTTCTCTAGACAGCTTTCCATAAGGATTGGATCAATTTTTATTCCCACTATAAATGTAAAAATACCGGGATAGCCTGAGGGTACTTCTTCCTGAGCTAGTGCTCTCTGGCTTGGAGAGAACTCAACTGGAGCCGATCTAGGCTGCTGCGTGGGAGAGGGATCAGGAACTCGTGCCACACTAACTTCCGCAGGAGATACACTCTGGAACTCTCGGAGCCGGAAAGCAATTTCCAAGTGTCTTTAATCAGAAGAGCAGCTGTTTTTATACTCTCCAAGTAGGGTGGAAACAGGATGTGATATAGAGAGGGTGGAGAGAAAAGTGACTGGTGAAAATCAGAGTGTGACAAGGAGGGGGCGGAACAGGCGAGAATCCTATCACTGAACCACCAATGCCCTGGAGGGAGTGCTTTATGTAAATGTGAAAGTGATTGATGTAAATAGACCAAAGCTTTGAATGGGTTCAGTAAATCCCTATATAGGCATATGGTTAAGCAGAAGCCAGGGGGAGGTGGCATACTACCCAACATAAAAAGGTTCCCTTATATATATTTCTTTCAATGTATATTTTATTTGTCTAGTATTATTTATTGAAAAGAAACAGAAATTGAGAGGGAAATTGGAGATAGATAGAGTGACACATGCAGAACTATTTCATTACTTGTGAAGTTTCCTACCTGAAGGTGGGCAACAAGGGCTAGATTCCAGGTCCTTGTGCCTTGCAACGCGTGTGCTCAACTAGGTGCACCACCACCTAGTGCCTCCTCTCCAATAGTTGTTGTGACTGTCCTTTCTGATGCTTGACATTTTCATAGGAGTGAAGTGGTATTACACTGTTGGCTTTAATTGCCTGTCTTTGATAAGCTCTGCCTTTGGCACTTTTTCATGTCTTTTGCCCTTTGGGTCTTCTCTTTGGTGAATATTCTGTCCGTATCCTTTCCCCAATTTTGGATGAGGCTATTTTTGTTGTTGTTGTTGAGTTTGGTGAGCTCTTTCTATATTTTGGTTTTTAACCTTTCGTTTGATGTGTGGCAAAAAAAAATGTCTCCTCCCATTCCATAAGGAGTCCTTTTATTTGGGTGGTTGTTTCTTTTGGTGAAGATAGTTTTTAATTTGATGTGATGCCATTGATTTATTTTTGGTTTTGTTCCTTGTAAATAGAACTGAGTCATTGAAAACACCTTTAAAACTTAAATTGAAAAGCATTCCACCAATGTTTTCTTCTATGTTCTTGATAGTTTCTGGTTTAACATTCAAACCCTTGATGCATTTGAAGTTTACATGTGTGTGTGGTAAGATGAAGTGGTTCAGTTTCATTCTTCTGCATGTTTCAACTCAATTTTCCCAGCGACATTTGCTCCTTTCTCCATGTAATAATCTGCATCCCCTTGTCAAAAATTAGATGTCCATAGGTGTGTCACATAGTTGTGTCTAGTTGCATTTCTTTGCTAATCGTTGACTTTGGCATCTTTTCATATGTATGTTGGCCCTTTGGGTCTCCTCTTTGATAAATATTCTGTCTGTATCCTTTCCCCAGTTTTGGATGAGGTTTTCTGCTTTTTGTTACTGAGTTTGGTATACTCTTTGTACATTTTAGGGGTCTCAATTCTCACATATTTTACTGTGTCTAGTTTTCCCAGGTGCTGCGCTTAACCCGCTGCACTACCACCTGGCCCCCACTGTGTCTACTTTTGTTCCAGTACCAGGTAGTTTTGATTCCAGTAGCCTTATAATATAGTTTTAAATCTGGGAACATGATGCCTCCAGTCTGTAGAAAACACACAGATATAGTCTAGGCAGGATGTTTACTTGAAATGAGGTAGGGCAAATAAGAATCCCTTTTCAGTGGTAGGTCATTCCAAAAGTACAACTCCCAAGTAATACTGCAATAAAGCTTAGTCCTTAAGTTCTCTGAACACAATGCACAAGACTGTTGGAGATTGTCCCTGAAGCCGTGGTCAGGTTTTTACATTCTGTGTCTAGGAGCAGCAGTTGTGATATGCCATCAATAGTTGCTGAGTCTCTGATGCAAATATAAATCCCATTAGGTTATAGATGCTAGTTGTGCTTGGCATTTCTGGCAAGAATCCTTTGTAGGACAGTGATTTTCTAACTGAAATGCCAGAAAATCAGGCAAAGGATATTGTGGTTCCTTGTAGGGGCAGTAGCCATTAGAGTCTGATGCTGTTGTTCAGATATAGATCAAAGTGGATTCCTGAAGTCAGGCACTTTTTTTTATGTATCTCAAGAGTGGCTGGAGATGTTTCTCCAGAGGATGGAAGCCTGTCTCTGATAGGAGAGAGATAGGGTGAGGATAATTTCTAAAAAAGTAGGTGGGCCTCCTATTTTTAAACTGTAGAGAGATACAAAGAGGCCGAACAACTATTAAAACAAACAAAAAATACAACAGTAGCAGGAACATCCACAGAGAAGGAATAAATAGACAAACAGAATATGTACACATTCTCAAATGGAAGACAAACAGAAAACACAGAAAGCAACAGTGGGGATAAAAAGGTAAATATAAATGTATACATATGCATATACCCACTGATGGTAGTGATGTTCATATGTAGAGGAAAGAAGCAGACTAATTTTCCTATTACCAGTTGGGTTCACCATGCGTTTGATGAAGCTTCTCCAAGTTTCTAAATAACCTGTCTTTGCAAATCTCTCTCTAGTGGTAAGTAGGTGTGACTACATACCTAGACTGAGGGTATGACCACCAGGATGTTTCAGGGGCTGCACACACAACCTGTCAGGTTGATTCTGACCTGCTCTGCAGTTGAGAACAATTTATGAGAAGGCCACATGTACTTGCACTGTGCTCTAACTCAACAGTAGGGCTGGTCTAAAGGGAGGCTGTCCCTTTATAGGATTCCTGCTCAGAGTCCAAGCTATAGTTATCTGTAGTTCCTGTTGCTATTGTTTTCTCTGAAGACTCAGTCTGAGCACAATTTTGGGACAAGGCTATGCTCTAGGACTATTAATTCCCTGGCCTCAAGTGACCACAAGCAGTTCACTGGAATTCACTTCTCAGCCGTGAACTCATTTCACTGTCCCAAATATTCTCAGGGGAATGGAAGCTGCTGGCTGACCACACCTCACTCTAAACAGCCTGCTTGAGCAAGTTCACAGAATGGGTATTGGATACCCCTTTATTTGTGTCCTGGGACACAGCTGGCTCTAGGACAACTATGAACAACTTTTGTGATTTTAGCTGTTTAAGACTGATCACAGCACATTTTTCCTGTTAGCACTACACTGCAGTTCATTTCTGGAATGCCTCAGTCCGGTTCTCAGTTGGGGATTCAATATGATGTGCCTCTGGAATTCAATCTCCCCAAGACTTGAATTTCTGGCTTTATGGTTTGGGGATGGGTGAGGGGAGGCAAAAAATTAAAAACAGTAAAATAAAGAAAGAAATAGAGAGAGAAAGGAAGGAAGAAAGAAAGAAAGAAGAAATAAAGGAAGAAAGAAAGAAAGAAAGAAAGAAAGAAAGAAAGAAAGGAGAAATGAAACACCTTAGAGATCTCTTTCATTCTGTTCAGTGTTCTTGGCTTAGCTATTCATATGCTCACATATTCACATATGATACAAGTTTCTTGTTTGATTTCTTTGCATTCCCTTCTCTAAGAATTCTCATGTTCTTTGCAAATTCCTTACTTAAGTATCTGGAGAGATTTTTTGAGCAGTTTCCCAGACTTCAAGACTTTCTATTTTCTATTATGGCTGAGAAGATGCAGAAGGTAAAGCATAAATCTGGAATGTGTGAAGCTTTGCGTTAAATTCTCTACCTTGAATATGGCAGAGTTGTGCTCTAGTTTTCCCTCACACATTAAATAAACAAAGAAAAAAAAGAAATGAAAAGTAAGCAAAACAAACTTAAAACCACTATTAAGTCAACAGAATGCGGTCTACAGATTGCAATAAAGTATATGAAGGTGACACATTTATTAGATGCTTTTACATAGGTTACATAGAGGACTTTTGCAATGTGAACAAAAATAGGCAAATGATTTGAATGACAACTGCATCAAAAAGTAGGAATTTGGTGGGAAAAATGTATGAAGATGATAAAATGATATGTGTTTTCAGATATAAGAGAATTCTTGAAAATATAATGCTGAAAGCAGTAGTTTTCATATATATGTTCCAAGATCCCTAGACAGTATCAAACCCTAAATATATCATTTTTTTGTAGGTAAACAGCTATGATAATTTTTACTTTATAATTTGGATACAGTATGAGATTATCAAGAATAAGAAATAAAAGAGAATTACAATAATAATTCACATAACACAGTTATGTAAACAATGTCATATCTCTTTTATCTCTATCTCCCAAAATATCTTACATTACACGTTTTTTTAATGCAGACAGGAAACCACAGAAAACAAAACCTTGGTTAAGGGTAGAATATTCTTTTTTTTTTTTTTTTTTTTTTTCCTCCACGGTTATTGCTGGGCTTGGTGCCTGCACCATGAATCCACGCTCCTGGAGGTCATTTTTCCACCTTTTTGTTGCCGTCTCATTGTGGTTATTATTGCCATTGTTGAGTTGCTTTGTTGTTGGATAGGACAGAGAGAAATGGAGAGAGGAGGGGAAGACAGAGAGAGAGAGGGGGAGAGAAAGATAGACACCTGCAGACCTGCTTCACCGCTCGTGAAGCGACTCTCCTGCAGGTGGGGAGCCGGGGGCTTGAACCGGGATCCTTACTCCGGTCCCTGCGCTTTGCGCCACGTGCGCTTAACCCACTGCGCCACCGCCCGACCCCCAAGGGTAGAATATTCTAAAGTCATGCTAATAAATAAGTCATGGTGACTACAAAACAATAATGTTTTCCATGCTTGGTAGTCAGTGAAAGGGCTGGAAGATATAATATAAGAGTTACACAAAAAGCAAAAAAGTTTTTTTTTGTGTGTCTAAGGCTAAAAATTCCCAGGTTCCATCCCTCACATCACCATAAGCCAGAGCTTAGCAGTGTTGTTAGAAAGAAAAAAAAAAAAATCTCTATGTATGTAACAACAGCTTTGTAAATCTGATATTTCCCCCAATAAAGTGATTTAGCTAACAAAATAAACTTCAAGAGGAAGAAAGTCATTGAAAATAGATATTGGATTTCCTCATCTCAAGAAAAATTACAGTGAGTGGTGATAGATGTTAATTTCTTAAGACAAAAATTTTGAGATTTTATACATGTATAAAATATGTGTGTGTGTGTGTGTATGTGTGTGTGTGTTTAAATCACCATGTGGTACACCTGAAAGTGAAGATCTCATGTCAATTATAACTGAACTTTTAAGGCAAAAAGTTAAATACTGTCAGAGAAACAATCACATGAAAATATGTTCAACCATCACTAATCAAAGAATGTAAATCAAAGAATACTAAGTTTTTACTACACATTCAGTATGATGACTAAAGCTTAATATTTTGAACTGGTGTAGCATAGAGTATGTTGTCCATCCTCCCTCCAGAGGATAGAACATTCTCTACCATTTTTTATTCAAGTTGAGGGCAAGGTCCTATGGGGGGCCCATAGAGTGGTCAGATTTGTTGTTCCTGATAGAGAAGACCGGTAACAATGGAGAGAGGGATTTATTAGCGGTCAAGTCCCATCATGTCTGTTTGGGAATCTCAGGACTCACCGACTAGGGCCCCGCCCCAGCTGATGGGTGGTCTGATAGTGACCAAAGAGTCATTCGTAGAGTATGGCAGTCTCTTGCCCTTATTCAGGTTTTTCAGTCCTAGCTTTGATAAGGTTAGCTTTGAAGTGAGTAATAGGAAGTAGGTGAGGAGGGTATCTAAGTCTAAGTAGACACTACTTCATTATGAACTTTATACTGACTCACTGCAGACTATTGTGCACTTTTGCTTTCAGGTATATATTGCCCTAATTTAAGAGAGAGAGAGAGAGAGAGAAATAGTATAGTCACAGGCCCTTTGGAATATAACTAAAATATGCCTACTAGCTAGCAAAATGGAGTGCCCCCCCCAAACTTTTTGTTTGGCCTTGTTTGTTAACTCTCTTTTCAGCCACCAGGTTCCAGATGCAAGCATGATGCTAACCAGACTTCCCTGGACAGACAACCCCACCAATATGTCCTGGAGCTCTGGTTTCTCAGAACCCCATCCCACTAGGGAAAGAGAGAGGCAGGCTGAGAGTATAGATCGACCTGTCAACACCTATGTTCAGCAGGGAAGCAATTACTGAAGCCAGACCTTCCACCTTCTGCATCCACAATGACCTTGGGTCCATACTCCCAGAGGATTAAAGAATAGGAAAACCATCAGGGGTGGGGATGGGATACAGAGTTCTAGTGGTGCGAGTTATGCGGAGTTGTACCCCTCTTATCCTATGGTTTTTTCAGCGTTTCCTTTTTATAATTAATAAAAAAAAATTGAACTGAACAAATGTTGACAAGCATTTGGAACAGATGAAAACCTCTTGCTCTACTGGCAGGGATGTAAGATGATGCAATTAGTTTGTAAAAACACTTTTGCCTATTCTTTAAAAATCTAAGCAAACAGGGATAGCAAAATAGCTCACTTGGTGTGTGTGTTACTTTTTCACATACACACAATGCACACTCAAATCGCCCCTCTACTAGATTCTACTACAGCTTTGATGATGTGTTTTCTTTCCTTCTCTTTCTCTCTCTCCTTGGCTTTCTACCTATGTTTATCTTTATCTGATAAGTTATCCCATAGCAGTATATTCCTGGTGAAGAAAAATAAATAAATAATAAATCTGTCATATGAAGTAGTAATTCTACAGCTAGGTATTTATCCAGGAGAAATGAAAGCATATGCCCTTAGAAAGATTAATGAATATTCTCAGCAGCTTTATTTACAATCACTTAAAAGTGGGGGAAAAACATGTGTTGTTTCTGGGGTACAATTTCACAATTCAAACATATTCATTCAAAAACAATTCAAAATATGTATTAGCATACTCAGCCGACAACTGAAATGCATTTTTTTTTTCCACTGCAGGATATTGGCCTCCCTACCCACTTGTAACTGCCTGTTCCTTCATTAACCTCAGATCTATAGAGATAGGGGTTAGGTTTCTAAAAGATATTTTCTCGATTATGTGTTTATGTTAGATCTTTAGTAGCCAAATATCTAGCAGGTAGCCATTTCTATATTATAGATCAAACACAAGCACGCACATAACACATGTATGCTCATAATATAATATACAGAACCTTAACTCGCTAAGTTATTTTGTAGTCTGTTTATATCTCAATAAAAATATTATACTTTTATGATATAGAATGCACTTAAAATTAAAAGAGAATGTATATAAGGTACAGTGAATGTAAAACAATCAGTATTTATTATTTAATTGATAAAACTTTACAATAGCAAGAAATCATTATATGAAGTATTATCTTTTTGACTTTAGCAGTTCTGGGGAGTTTAGCAGTTGTCCAAGTATTGCTTAATGTCTTCAACTGAGCTACTAATAATCAGGAGAGGTATGAAAGATTTTCCTTCTTATTCTCCTTTTCTCAGACTTGAGTACTGCTTCTATTATATTATGTTCAAAAGAAGATAATTAAAGGACATTTATTTTTATAGCTCAGTAGTGTTCAATCTTACTGCGTATTAGAATCAAATGGGGGAATGTCGTATGCTTTACATTGGTTTGTTCTAGCCCTCCCCTGCCAAGAGAATTGGATCAGTCCAGTTAATTTCGCAGGCCCGCTTGGCCCCGCCCCAAGGAACCCCAGGAGAGGATTCCTGAGTTCGAGAGTGCCAGAGTTTCAGAGGGTTCCCGAGTACGAGAGTTCAAGAGTTCCAGAGTGACAGAGTTCCAGAGTTGGAGGGTTCCTGAGTTCGAGAGTAAGGGAGAGTGCTTGTGCCGCCGCAAAGAGACAGCAGAGTTCTGTTTGGTGATTAGTTTGTCTTAGTTTATGAATCGTTGTTCCTGAATAAAGAAATACAGCTTCCCTGCCCAGCCGTTGTCTCTGCGTCTCTGTTACCCACCCGTGAAGCTAGCCAGCCCGGCAAGAGCCTCCGAATTTTAACAACAAATGGTGCCCATGTGGACCTGACCTGCGCATCTCTCCGATAAGTAAAGACAATTTGGCTACCTACGCACTATGGCCTTCTCTTTTGCTTGTGAAGATATCTCCAAAGGCCTCTGCTCTTTCTTCACGAGACTGTTTTGCTGTTTCTGGAACATTTATCACTGGACCACTCTGTGGTTTCCACTCGCTCGGGCGAACTCAGAACAGCCAGTGGGAAGAGCCAGCAGGAGGGAGGCGAGGCACGGAGCTGCTGTTTCCACCTGGTTAAACAGCCAGCCAGCCGGCTGCGCCCAGACAACCCCGCACACTGCGCCCGCAGCCCCGCAGCCCCACAGCCCCGCAGGAGGCCGCCGCCAGCACACAAGAGCCCCTGGAGCCTGAGGCCAACACGCAAGAGCCCGAGGCCAGCCCACAGGAGCCGGCTCTCCACCGCGTGGTGCAGGGCACTGGACGCGTGATCCCTCCACGCTGCTCAGCCACTGTGAACAGGGCAGCAGACATGGCAGGGCCATGGGGCAGGGCCGCAGAGGCCTATCTTGGCCGCCACCCCTGGGCACCTAGGCCCAAGCCTTCTACAAAACTGGCCAGCCTGCCCTCTTGCTATAAATTCTGGAACCATCCCGGGCCTCCCGGACCCCCGGGCTCCCTGCCGAAACTGGGCACACGAGATCTCCAGCCGCCAGTCTGGTCTGAAGACAGACAAGCTGGAGTACGCAGAGATTTGTGCAGAGATCGCAACCTGCAATTCCTAAAATGAAGCTGCCCGGGAAGCCACCTCCGGATGTTGAACCCCCCCCCCAACAACTAAGACAGTATAGATTTAAATTTGTGTTTAAAATGACATGTCTTCGTAACAAAGGTTTCTCTCCTTGTGTATTAATGACCATGTTTATGTGTATGTTTAAAGTTTGGTAAACAGTAGCTTTAAGGCTAAATTCTTACTAGTCAAAGTTAAATGAAAAAGGTTTTCAACGTAATTCTCATAAAGATAAAATTAACTTACATTTAAAGTCTAAGGTAAAAATTAGTTAACAAGCAATATATTTTAACTAAGTTGGTCTAAACAAAAGGTTAAATAGACTTGTTGATATGTAAAACTCTCCATTACCTTCTCTATTAGAAATGGTAGATCGCACAATGGCTATGCTAATTATTCTCATGCCTGAGGTTTCCTCTCCAGCCCACACCTAGGGTGTGTCTCCATCTTGAATGGGTGTAACAAAAGGTTAAAAGACGTTGTTGATATGTAAAAGTCTCAAATTCCTTCTCTATTAGAAACGTTGGATCATGCAGTAGATATGCAAATAACAAGTTTTGTTTCATAGTAAGTAAATTGCAGCCTGCTGCCTTTGGGACTCTAGGCTGTTCCCCGCCCCCATGCAAATGCCCGTCAGAGGCAAGAAATGTTTTTTTCTTAAGCTGATAAAGTTTAGCCCACAGAGGCAGATATGGCCCCCTCAGGCCTTCCCTTGGCAACATGCTAGTTTTTGTTATATATGTTTCTGTTCACCCCACACCCTTGATACTATAGTCATTTAGTTAAAAAAGAAAAGGGGGAATTGTCGTATGCTTTACATTGGTTTGTTCTAGCCCCGCCAAGAGAATTGGATCAGTCCAGTTAATTTTGCAGGCCCGCTTGGCCCTGCCCCAAGGAACCCCAGGAGAGGGTTCCTGAGTTCGAGAGTGCCAGAGTTTCAGAGGGTTCCCGAGTATGAGAGTTCAAGAGTTCCAGAGTGACAGAGTTCCAGAGTTGGAGGGTTCTTGAGTTCGAGAGTAAGGGAGAGTGCTTGTGCCGCCGCAAAGAGACAGCAGAGTTCTGTTTGGTGATTAGTTTGCCTTAGTTTATGAATCGTTGTTCCTGAATAAAGAAATACAGCTTCCCTGCCCAGCCGTTGTCTCCGCGTCTCTGTTACCCGCCCGTGAAGCCAACCCGCCCAGCAAGAGCTTACGAATTTTAACAACAGGGGAATTTTCTAAATGTCTGAAACTGGGGGCTCCATCTTGAACTTTAGAGATCTAAAAGTGTGGACAAGGAAAGTTTCAGTGTTTTAAGATTCTGAGTCTTTCTAAGGGCCACACAGACTGAGAATGATCAAGAACACTTACTTCAGACATTGTTAAGACCTTTATTACTTTGCTAAATTAATACTCCAGAAAACTTCTATGAACTTAGATTTCCTTTATTCCAAAGATGGTAGAAAATGGTAGAAATTATACATACACGAACAATTAAAAAGTTAGATTATGGGACTTGGGCATTGGCGCAGTGGGTTAAGCGCACGTGGAGCAATGCGCAAGGACTGGGCATAAGGATCCCGAGACCCAGGCTCCCCACCTGGGGGGAGTTGCTTCACAAGTGGTGAAGCTTGTCTGCAGGTGTCTGTCTTTCCCCCTCTCTGTCTTCCCCTCCTCTCTCCACTTTTTTGGACTGTGTGCTTTAAAGCATTGATTAAATTTATTAAAGTATGCTTACTGTGAATATATCAACTCTCAAACTAAGATTAAATCAAAAGGATTGAATTAAACCTGGCGACTGGTAGCAGATGCTAGCTATTCCACTTAATTATCTAACAGCATATGCACAAAGACAATCTCCAAGGCAACTAGGCAAAAAACCACACAGACTTTATTTTGCTGATATGAGTCAACACCTTGAATTGGACAATAAAGAAAATGGGATTGGAAAGAATAAATTGTTGGCTGTGTGATGACAAAAGATGATAGACTGACCATGCAAACAAGTACTCTTTACACAATCTGAAGTAGGTTATTTTTTCTAGAGTGACATCCAAAATTCAGCTTAAATGGAATCACAAAGATGTGAAAACTCAAAATGGCAATGCCCAATACATCCCTAATTAATATACAATATTCCATTTTTTATTAGCCTTATATTATAACTCAGAAGTTTCACATAAATTAATAGGAAGAAGAAAAAATGGTAAAATCATAAAATAGCATAGGTTCTATTGGTAAATTTTGAACTCCAAAACTTTCTATTGTCTTCTTATTATCATTTGAATTATTTTGGGACATCTTTCATATTAATTTGATAAGCAGACAGTGACAGTTAACACAGTTAAATGTTGCATTTTTTAACCCATTTTATATTGAAGCAGAGAAATCAGAAAGACTAAACATCACTCAAAAATACAAAGAGAAAACAATCAGAATTTTGAATTCCATGTAAGGATTTTTATGTAGAGGTTTGGTGTGCATTTCACTATATGCCATTTATTGCCTGTTACTATTACCATTATTTCACCTGGTAGAGGTTAGTGAGCACGTTCCTATATATTTCTCTTTGCTTCTGAATTACTGAATTATCTAGGTATCATTGGGTCATATATAAGCTATGTAACCAACACATAATGGAATAAGAGGTATGTTTATGTATCATTTTTGCATGCACCTACTGGGTATGCAAGAGCTTGTCAGGAAGTCATGGGTAACTTCAGAAGGTAACAAAAAAAAGGAACTTCAATAATATTTTTGTAACAAAAATAAATATGTGGATTTTAGTCAATAGTATTTTTGTAACAGGAAATGGCATATTTTATTCAGCAAATGAAATGAGCACAGGAACAGATTCTCACATTTTTTTTAGAATTTTACTTTATTTTTAATTACTGTTTACTAGATAAAGACAGAGAGACATCAAGGGGGAAGAGGTAGTTAGAGAGAAAGAAAGACAGAGACAGACCTTCTTCACCACTCTTGACGCTTTTCCCCTAGAGGTGGTGACCAAGGGCTCTGCATACTCTTCAGTCTTAACAGAAAATAGCCTATTTTTCATTCTAAACTTCTTTTTTTTTTTCTCAAGTAGAAGGAAAACAGAAGAGAGACGTGTGATGGCATGTAGCCCATACTGAAAAGATCTCCCGCCAAACTGCAGAGCATAAGGAAAATAGTCTCCCACACACTTCCTGAAATCCATGGATCTTTTCATGAGTGGGTTTCATTATTAAAAAAAAAAAAAAAGCTATGTTGCTGTGGAGAAATCAACTGAACAACAACAATAGCAAAGCATTAATCTATTGAGAAGATAAGTAGTCCAACACTTTTGAAAAACTGGAATATGTCTCTTAAATAAAATTATGAAAAATTTCTGAGCAAGATGTTTTATATTTACAATGATTTTTGGGGTTAGTTTTTATTAGCATTTAACATTTTAAATAGATAGTCTCTACTCTGAATTTGTACATGAGAGTTACTGTTTCCTTATACAGCAATACAGCTATTTTTACCACAAGGTGTTTGTTATTAATTCTAAACAGAAAGTACATGCAGTAGATTGTCAACTCAATTTTGGGAGATATTTTCGCTGTGTGATAGATTATTTAAATGGTCAAACACTGGACTTTGGGCTTGTTTTGACTGAAAAATTACTGCGTGTGTGTGTGTGTGTGTGTGTGTGCTTTTGAATAGTTTTGTATGAGGGAGAGAGACCAGTACACCACTTTTCACAGGTATAGTGTGTGTGTATAATGTATGTGTGTGTGGGGAGCCAGGTGGTAGCACAGCAGGTTAAGTAAGTGCAGCTGGCACCAAGTGCAAGAACCAGTGTAAGGATCCCTGTTCGAACCCCTGGCTCCTCACCTGCAGGGGAATCACTTCACAAGTGGTGAAGCAGGTCTGCAGGTGTCTATCCTTCTCTCCCCCGCTTCCCCTCCTCTCTCTATTTCTCTCTGTCCTATCCAACAAGGATGACAACAATAACTACAACAATAAAACAACAAGGGCAACAAAAGGGAAATATATATGTATGTATGTGTGTGTGTGTAGAGTGAGAGCGAGAATGAGAGAGACATGAAAAGGATCAAGTATTTCTTTAAAGTGGATATTGAGCACAAGGTAGACCCCTCAAATGTTGCATGACTCCAAATCCTCTGTAGCTCTTCTCTGTGGTACTTCTGACATGTCTTTACTCTAATAGTTAGTGACAGTATAATGAATATCTTTACAGGACTGGGAAAATAATGGTAAAAATATTTCCACACTTATAACATTGAAAAAAAATGAAATCCATGAAAATATTCCATGGAAGAGCCAGGAATAAAGCTGGCTGTGAACCAGTGTGAAGTTCTAGAAAGCAGAGAGAGCAAAAAGGTAGGCACTGCTATTTGATAATTGTGGCTCTAAGCTTTTAATGACAAAGAGTATACAGAAAATGTTGAGTATAGTGGATGAGAATAAATTTGATTATCTAGTAAATGAAGAGCAATTGAGGCTGCAGCTGTTTAATGAGTAAAATTATCGTGGTCTAGTGGACCAGAGTCTGGACTGGGCTCTCCTCCCAGTTCAGCTATAGAATCTGGCAGACCTTACACAGATTGCAGGAGAGAAGAAATTGAAAAGGGTTTACTGGATTCTTGCCCACTTCTTTTCTCCATTGCCCTTTATCTTTAACTGCATCTTGGAAAATGTTGAAAGTTGGATCTCATATGTTATTAATTTCCCTTGAAAAAGTCTTTGATATATAGAGTACTGATGGACAAAAGATCAAAGTTACATCATATAAAATAAATAGGCGCTTTTGTAGTAAAGAGAAAGGCATATGAACAAATGAGTGTCTATCAACTTATAATTTGAGTACAAATTCTCTGCTGAATTTGTTAAAATTTAATGATAGGTTGCACATGGTTGTGTGCCCTCAGCCTATTGGTTAGCTCCTGATTAGGCAGAACTAATCCCTTATTTTCTGATATTCAAGGAAAATGATGATATTTCTTGCAAGGCCAATTTTGTATTCATTGCTTCACTCTTCAAAAACCTGCAACATCTTACAAAAAGTAAGATCAATATCTGAGATATTGCAGGAATACAAAAACTCTGAAAAAGAGAGGGGGAAATGATCTGAAATTTGAGGGACTAATATATTTCAAATCACAAGTTCATGCATTCAAAGTAAGTCCACACATAGGCTATAGGTGATACAAAGGAATTTCATTACAGGAAAGAGAAGTTTAAATAAGTAACTGTCAGTTAATAATAAAAGCAAAGTGGTATAATGCTGTTTGAGAGACAACTGAATCAATTTTTAGAAGAAAAGAAACCTGGACTATTCCCTTGCTTCTTAAGGCAAGGAAGGTATCTAAATCAATTTTCTTAGGTTATCGCTGTATTTGAACTATTTTCTTTTCATATCAGAAAAAAAGGTATGCAATGATTTAGGAACTGATGTTGATTTATTATTCTTACTAAATGAAACTGATTTCTTCCTTGAGCTTAAATCACTGAAGTGTATAAAATAGCAATGTTTTGTTGTTTTATTCATATATCTAGGTTAATACTTAACAAGAACAGATAGGTGACAGTAGGTACTATTTTAATTTAAAAACATTCATTGTGCTTTTTATGTTCCCATTGTCAGATGGAATTAATAATCATTCATAGATTCCCCCAACTGTAGTTTCCTTGAGCAAAAGGGAGAAAGATCAAGGAATATTCTAGGAGCTTCCTTTTAAAAATCAGGTTACCGGGTCAGCTAGGAATACTGAAGATCATCTGGGACCACAACAAGGCAGGACTAGAAGGACTTCAGAAACCCACCAAATCACCGGTGAGTGCAAATACATGTGGCTCATGGACAGAAAGAAGCCTAGGGAGAAATTAAGTGGCTGGTAACAGTCTGGCAGTTTACCAGTTGAGGCACCCCCTCCAGTCTGTTTCACCAACGAAAAGACTGCTGAAGGGAGGAGAAGACTCCCATAAGTTTAACCAAACACAGGGGGTTGGGCAGTGGCGCAGTGGGTTAAACGCATGTGGTGCAAAGTGCAGGGACCAGAGTAAGGATCCCGGTTCAAGCCCCCAGTTCCCCAACTGCAGGGGAGTCACTTCACAGGCAGTGAAGCAGGTCTGCAGGTGTCTGTCTTTCTCTCCCCCTTTCTGTCTTCCCCTCCTCTCTCCATTTCTCTCTGTCCTATCCAACAACGAACAACATCAGCAATGACAATAACAATAATCACAAGGAGGCTACAACAACAAGGGCAACAAAAGGGGGGAAAATGGCCTCCAGGAGCAGTGGATTCATGTTGCAGACACCGAGCCCAGCAATAACCCTGGAGGAAAAAAAAAAAGATTAAACAAACACAACTGTGAGTCTCCATTGCTACTACCCTCAGAGGCTGGAGAGGCAAAGGGGGGACACCATGAGCTGACACCTGGGAACAGATAACTGACCAGAAAACTCAGGAAAGATCTAAACCTTGGTGACCTAGCAGAGAGGCTCTGTGGTGGGAGACTTTCCATGTCGTTCTCCTGATGAGAATATAGTAAATAGTTGTCTCAGAACATATAGACTATAAATGGGACTTGTTTAAGAACTCACAAAGCCCAACAATGCTGCCTGGCTTAGCAGAGAAGCTGAATTGAGCCTGGATCCTTGGATCCTTGGGGTGTGAGAGTCTCTTTGCATAACCACTATATTATCCCTCCCCCCACCCTGCTTTATTTCTTGGTCTGGAATGAAGGGTTAAGCTAAGAAGCCTACTTATAGTTTAAAGCCCTCAGGCTCCCATAGCCTACAGGGAAGAAAAACAACAAAAAGAGGCTTTTAAAGCCACTGTGCTCCAACTCAGGTATTAAAATAATATTGAGACAATTGTCAATTTCCACAACTGTGAACCATTTAAATACACTACTTAGACACAAGCGAATCCAGACAAGAGTGATCAATAATGTGAAAAGCACTGAGAGAGGGACCTCATAATATGTTCTATAGAAGGGTTAAACCAACAAGAAGAAATATTGGAGAAATGAAGCAGGACAAGAGTCCAGTTAAAAGGCCACTAAAGGTTGAAGCACAAAACAATGAGGTCAACATCTAAACACAAGTTAAGGAAATAATCACAGGAGTGAGTAAAGAGTTTGAAGGAATTTTCATCAGAAATGTAAAACTTCAAATGAGACACTGGAAGAAAACACTAATTATCTCAAGGTTATTAGAGAGCTGAAAGCTGAAATAGCTGAGCTATTTCAGAACTAGCTGAACAAGCTAAAACAGTATCAGAACAGGGTAAAAAAATAGATAAACTCCAGAAAAGAGTAAAGGGGAGTGAGAATAGAATTAATGAGGCTGAAGACAGATTTAGCAAGATTGAGGATAAATTAGACACAACAAAAAAGAAATAATAGATCTCAAAAAGAGATTAAGAGATACTGAAAATAATAACAGATTCCTATGGGATGAGTTCAAAAGAAAAAATATGCATTTTTGGCTTACCAGAGCAAGAAAGAGAGGGAGGGGAGGGTGGCATTCTTCAGGACATAATAGCTGAAAGCTTCTCTAGTCTAGACAACATAAAATACATAAAGATTCAAGAAACCCATACAGTCCCAAACAGAATTAACCCAGACTTAAAGACACCAAGACAAATCATATTTAGAATAGCAAGGAATAAGGATAAAGATAGGATTCTGAAGCCTACAAGATAAAAACAGAGAGTCACCTACAGAGAAAAACTCTTAAGATTAGCAGCAGACTTCTCCACACAAACACTACAGGCCAGAAGAGAATGGCAAGATATCTATCAAGTGCTCAATGAGAAAGGCTTTCAACCAAGACTACAGTATCATGATACACTGTCATTCCAACTAGATGGAGGCAGCAAAAACCTTCTCAGATGAGCAACAGTTGAAAGAATCAACTGTCATCAAGCCTACCCTGAAAGAAGTTTAATAATCAGACCACATTAAATATAACATATATCAGAATACTCTAAAAATCTACAAGAGTGACATTAAAATATATTCAATTCTTTGATATCACTAAATGTCAATGTCCTGAATTCATCTATTAAAAGGCATAGAGTAGGAAGATGGATCAGAAAACACAAACCAACAATAAATTGTCTATAGGAAACCCATCTAACTCAACAGGACAAACACAGTCTCAAAGTAAAAGGATGGAAAACTATCATAAAAGCCAATGGCCCACAAAAAAAAAGGCAGGAACAGCTATTCTCATATCTGATACAATAGACTATAAAATAATTAAAATTTTAAAAATATAGGGATGGACATTAGTTAATGCTCAAAGGTTGAGTTAATCAAGAGGAATTAACACTTATTAACATCTATGCCCCCAATGAGAAGCCATCTAAGTACATCAACATCTACTGAAAGAGCTACAGCAATATATTAATAGCAGAACAATAATAATAGGGCATTTCAACACCCCACTTTATTAACCTGACAGATCACCAAGGCAGAAAATCAATATAGACATGAGAGGGATTAATGAGGAGATAGACTAGTATTATTGGAAATTTTCACAATCATTCACCATAAGAAACTGGAATACACATTTTACTCAAGTCCACATGGGTCATTATAAAGGACGGACTATATGTTAGGCCACAAAGACAGCACCAGCAAATTCAAGAGCATTGAAATCATCCCAAGCATCTTCTCAGACCACAGTGGAATTAAACTAACACTTAAGTATCAACAAAAGAGTAGTAATTGCTCCAAAATGTGGAAGCTCAACAGTACAGTAAGTAACAACAACTGGGTCAAAGAGGAAATAAAGGAAGAAATCAAAATGTTTCGAGAGTTCAATGAAAATGAAGACACAAGCTGTCAAAATATTTGGGACACAATTAAGGCAGTACTGAGAGGGAGGTTCATAGCCATACAAGCACACATTTGGAAAGAAGGAGAAAGCACAAATAAACAACCTGACTGCACACTTTAAAGACCTAGAAGAAGAATAACAAAGGAATCCTAAAGCAACCAGAAGGACAGAAATAACTAAAGTTAGGGCAGAAATAAATAACATTGAAAATAAGAAAACCATACAATAGATCAACAAAAGTAAATCTTGGTTCTTCAAAAGTGAATAAAATCAACAAACCTATAGCCAGACTCACAAAACAAAAAAGGAAGAAGACCCAAATAAATCAAATCATATATGAAAGAGGAGATATCACAACAGACACCACAGAAATCAACATATCATGTGAGGCTTCTATGAACAACTATATGCCACCATGCTAGAGAACCTGGAAGAAATGGGCGACTTCCTAGAAACCTAAGGACTTCCAAAATTAAATAAAGAGGAACTAGATAATACGAACAGGCCCATCACAGCTCATGAAATTGAAACAGTTATCAAAAATATTCCCAAGAATAAAAGTCCTGGACCAGGTGGTTTTACAAATGAATTCTACAAAAACTTCAAAGAAGAACTAATACCTTTAGTTTTAAAAGTCTTCCAGAAGATTGAAGACACAAGAATACTCCATTCCAGCTTCTATGAATGCAATATCACTCTGATACCAAAAGCAGACGGACACAACCAAAAACAAAAGCCAGAGACCAATATCTCTGATAAACATAGATGCTAAAATATTGAACAAAATTCTAGCCAACCATATACAACAGTATATGTAAAAGATTGTTCTTCATGACCAAGTGAGGTTTATCCCAGGGATGCAAGGTTGGTTTAATATACATAAATCAATCAATGTGAAACACCACATCAACAAAGACAAGATCAAAAACCACATGGTCATATCTGTTGGGAAATTGTGAGGGTGTAGTTGAGCTTGGCAGGGTTTGACCTGAGGTGTGCGTCTATCCTGTTAGTCTCTCTCTCTACTGAGAGGTTGAGCAAGGAGGTACAGGAGTAATCCCAAAGGTGTGCCTCATCCTATCAGACTCTCAGCCTCACATAGCACTCCTGATATTATGGGCATTAGATAAAAAGAAAGGGAGAGATATTAGGTAATTGTGAGGAGCCTCACAAAGATCCATGCATTCCTAATAATATGGCCTACCTACATAATCATTGTTTTGCCTGAAAAATCCCCACCCATTCCATTACTATCTTCTTACTACCTCGAGACCCTCCCTGCCTGCAGGGCAATTTTAATCCTACCAGTTAAAACCTTCACAACAGTTGCTAAGGAAGTTCCTACCTTTCCAGCCCATTTTTGCCTTTCTCAACCCCCTTCCTAGCCATTTCCGTTTCCGATTTGCCACTTCCGGGTCTACCATTTTAAAGTGTTGGCTCTCTGATAAAAAAAGACACTGCATTGCCACTCTTCCATGAGTTCATGAGTCATCTCTCCTGCATCGCTGAGTGAGTAGCAGCCCAGACTGGCTCCAGCTGAGTTCTCTCCAACCCAGAGACTATGCTCCTGGGAAGAGGCACTGCCCTCCCATGCTAGCCCAACAATATCAATAGGTGCAGAAAAAGCTTTTGACAAATACAACATCACTTTATGATAAAAAAACAACAAAAAATGGGAATAGATGGAAGATTCTTGAAGATAGTGGAGTAATAAAACTACAGACGGGGCCAGGTGGTGGCACATCTGGTTGAGCGCATACATTACAATGCTCAAGAACACAGGTTCGAGCATTGCAGGGGGAAAAGCTTCACAAGTGGTGAAGCAGTGCTGCAGGTGTCTCTCTGTCTCTCACCCTCTCTATCCCTCCCTCCCCTCAAGATTTCTGACTGTCTCTATCCAATAAATAAATAAAGATAATAAAAAAAAACTACAGCCAACATCATACTCAATGGTGAAAAACTGGAAGCATCTTCCATCAGATCAGGTACTAGACAGGGCTGACCACTATCACCATTACAATTCAACATGGTGTTGGAAGTTCTTGCCATAGCAATCAGGCAGGAACAAGGAATTAAAGGGATACAAATTGGAAGAGAAGAAGTCAAACTAAGAAACTAAGAAGTCAAACCTAAGAAATCCAGCAAGAAGCTTTTGGAAATCATCAAGTAATACAGTAAGGTGTCAGGTTATAAAATTAACATACAAAGGTTAGTGACATTCCTCTATGCAAACACTAACTTAGAAGAAGATGAAATCCAGAAATCAATTCCTTTTTCTATAGCAACAAAAGCAATAAAATATCTAGGAATAAACCTAATCAAAGAAGTGAAAGACTTGTATACTGAAAATTATGAATTATTACTCAAGGAAATTGAAAAAGACACAAAGAAGTGGAAAGATATCCATGCTCATGGGTTGGAAGAATTAACATCATCAAAATGAATATACTACCCAGAGTCATATACAAATTTAATGATTGCAATCACATTTTTTAGGAGAATAAAACAAATGCTATAATTGATTATCTGGAACCAGAAAATACCTAGAATTTCCAAAATATCTTGAGAAGAAAGAATAGAACTGGAGGCATCACACTCCCAGATCTCAAATTTTATTATAGGGCCATTATAATAAAAATGGCTTGGCACTGGAACATGAGTAGACACACTGACCAATGGAATAGAATTGAGAGCCCAGAAGTAAGACCCCATACCTATGGACATCTAATCTTTGACAAAGGTGCCCAGAGTGTTAAGAGGGGGAAGAGGAATCTCTTCAACAAATGGTGTTGGAAAAAATGGTTAAAACATGCAGAAGACTGAAACTGAACCACTATATTTCACCAAATGCAAAAGTATATTCCAAGTGGATCAAGGACTTACTTGGATGTTAGACCAGAAACTATCAGATACTTAGAGGAAAATATTGGCAGAACTCTCTTCTGCACAAAATTTAAAGACATCCTCATTGAAATGAATCCAATTACAAAGAAGACTAAGTCAAGCATAAACCTATTGGACTACATCAAATTAAAAAGCTTCTGCACAGCAAAAGAAACCACTACCCAAACCAAGAGACTCCTCATAGAATGGGAGAAGATGATTAAATGTCATACATGAGACAAGAGGCTAATAACCAAAATATATAAGAGCTTGCCAAACTCAACAACAAGAAAACAGCCCCATCCAAAAATGGGGAGAGGACATAGGCAGAATATTCACCACAGAAGAGATTCAAAAGGCCAAGAAGCACAAGTGCTCTAAGTCTTTGATTGTCAAAGGCATGCACATAATGACAACAATGAGATAACACCTCACTCCTGTGAGAATGTCATATCTCAGAAAGGCAGCAGCAAGAATGCTGGTGAGGTTGTGTGGTACGAAGAACACTCCTGCACTGCTGGTGGGAATGTAAATTGGTCCAACCTCTGTGGAGAACAGTCTGGATAATTCTCAAAAGGCTAGGAGTGGACCTACCCTATGATCCTGCAATTCCTCTCCTGCGGATATATCCTAAGGAACCCAACACACACCTCCAAAAAGATCTGTGTACACATATGTTCTTAGCAGCACAATTTGTAATAGCCAAAACCTGGAAGCAACCCAGGTGTCCAACAGTAGATGAGTGGCTGAGCAAGTTGTGGTATAATGGAATACTACTCAGCTATTAAAAATGGTAACTTTAACATTTTCAGCCTATCTTGGATGAACCTTGAAAAAATCATGTTAAGTGAAATAAGTCAGAGACAGAAGGATGAATATGGGATCATCTCACTCTCAAGCAGAAGTTGAAAAACAAGATCAGAAAGAGAAAACACAAGTAGAACCTGAACTGGAATTGGTATATTGCACCCAAGTAAAAGACTCTGGGGTGGGTAGGGGACGAAAATACAGGTCCAAAAAAGATTACAGAAGACCTAATGTGGGATGTATTGTTATATGGAAAACTGGGAAATGTTTTGCATGTACACACTATTGTATTTACTGTTGAATGTAAAACATTAATTCCCCAATGAATAAATTTTTAAAAATCAGGTTATAGAAAATAAATATATAAATGCACATTCTCTGCCTTTGCCTACCCTTTTGTACTCCTTCTGTTACTCCCTCTCCTCCTCCTCATCATCATTTATGATCTTTTTATTTTTTTAATTTTTATTTATAAAATGGAAATATTGACAAGAATATAGGATAAGAAGGTACATTTCCACACAGTTCCCACCACCAAAACTATGTATCCAATCCCCTCCCTTGATAGCTTCTCTATTCTTTATCCCTCTGGGAGTATGGAGTAAGGATCATTATGAGGTGCAGAATGTGGGAGGTTTGGTAGATCAATACATCATTCTCTTAACTTGTCTCTCTTTTTCTCTAGTGGGAGAGGGGTCTGGGGAAGTGAGGTTCCAGGACACATTAGTGATGTCCTCTGCCCAGGGAAGTCAGGTTAGCATCATGGATGCATCTGGAACCTGGTGACTGAAAAATAGTTAAGCTATAAAGCAGAGAAAATTGCTGACTAATCGTAAACCTAAAGGCAAGAATATTGCAGATGAAAATTTGAGGTCTCTGTTTTGGAAAAAGTTAGTAGGTCTACTTTCAGTATTTTCCAAGGGGTCCTTGGCTTTACTAATTTTTGCCCTTTTCTGAAAGCTAATATGCTGGTAGACTCAGGTTATTGTCTGGAGAGATAGTGTCATAGTTATTAAAAGGAGTAGAAAGCTGAATCAGGGAAGAGAGTATCTCCCCAATACATGAAAAGTATATAAATATTGTTAACTGTAAACCCAGTCGATTTGATCTGGGGCCAATATTCAGCATAGGTGCCTATGTAACCTCTGCATTCCTGTAGGTCTGAGATCTCATTCTGTAGTCATGGCTAGGAATATACCAGGCTGCTCTAATGTCAGGACCCATCTTCCTAGGGTCCAATCTACCTTCCTACCTTCGTAGAATTGAAAATTCACTAGCATTGTTGATCCGCATTGAGGGCAAGATCCTGTAGGGCCCCACAGAGGGGTCCATTATGTTGTTCCTGAGGGAGTTGACCAGTAACAGTGGTGAGAGGGACCGGTTAGTGATCTAGGCCCATCATGTCTGTGTGGGAATCCCAGGACTCCCTGACTAGGTCTCCAGGGGATGGAGTGGCCTGTCAGTAACCAAAGGGTCATCATTAAAGTATGCTAATCTGTTGCCCTTCCTCAGCTTTTGTAGTCTCTTCTTCCTTCGTATTCTCTTCTCTCCATGGCTTTGCTGAGACTTTCACAGCCACAATTCTACTGTTCCCAAGATGCTTTATTTAATTTAGTTCTATTTATTATTTCTTTCCAGATATGGGATGAGAGACCTTAAGAAAGCACAAAATAGAGAGATGACATAGCACCGCCCCATCATGCAATAAGCTGTCCCTTTGCATGATGTTCCCATATGGTAGCCACAAACTAGGATCCTTGAGTATGCTGCTTTGTACTCTTGTCAGTGACCTATATTCTGGTACCCTATGTAAGTCATTTATAAAGTAATTTCAAACAGCTTGGATTCGTTTATACTACCTAATTTATAGTTTCACAGCTCCTTTCTGTTTGTACTTTATATGATTTAAGTTTTAATTAATCTAAATACAAGAGAACTGACATATTATTTGTAATATTTCTAAGAATAGAAAATACCCATCTACAACAAAAGAGAAATTGTTCAACTTTGCTCCATCCAGTCCAGAAAAGAGACTTGGTGCACTCTGTTCTATTTTGTATGTGACATAACACATTTGTAAGAGGTTCATGCAGTCATCAATAAAGATGCCAATTTTAGATAAGGATGGGGGAATTAAGGAGCTCATAATAGATATGGTTTGTGGTGTAAATTGCATTGTCTTTCTGCAAACAATAAACACAACAGAACTAGAAAACTCTATGGTAAATAAGGACATTACATGCAGCCTTTCTAAACCCTTACTTGGAAAACCACAAAATAGATTAGTAGAATGTTGGAGAAATGTCCTGTCCTTTTCTGTCAATAACAATCTTTATCTAGAAGTAGCACAAGACTTATAAGTGTTTAGTGGAGAAATTCAGTGCTTAATCTAGAACTCCAAATATGTTGTGCTGGATGTTTTTGATCATTAAATTCATCTTATGCTGCAACAGTCCATTAGTGAAAGGAAGCAGTTTACAAGACAATAGATAAAAGCAGGTCAAAAAGGTGCTGTGAAGATTCATAAGTGGCCATGCTAGACTACTAAAATATTAGTCCTGATAGTCTGTAATGTCATTCTAAGTCAGCACCTACAGCTTTTTTTTTTTTTTTTCTTGACAGAATACACACCGCCAACAAGTTGTGGAGTCCCAGATGGTTTTGCATAGCCAACTACAATATACTGACAAAGAAAATATTTTTAAATAACATTTTAATTAATTTGATAGGACACAAAAACATAGAAAGTGAAGAGGTATAGAGAGGGAAAGAGAAATAGAAAGAAACTAGCATCATTGATTTACCAATTGTGAAGTTTTCCCCTTGTAGGTGGGAACTTGAAACTTGAACCTGGATCCTTAAGCAAGGTAGCATGTCCACTAAATTAAACAAGTGCACACTACCCAGCCCCCAAAAGATTTCTATAAGGAAAAATTACAAACAAAATAATTTATTTTGCAAATTGAGTGGGAGAATGTATATTATTTAAAATAAATCTATCATACTGGTATATGTGACATACCAGTAAAATGATGTGAAAAGATGGGTTTGTTGTACTCATTTGAATATGCAATGATTGAGGATTTGTACTCTCAGTAATCAGTTATACAAGATAAATAGCTCTGTACTTACATTTGGACCACTTACACTGATGCTTGCTTGATGAACATAGATACAAAGTGCTTTTAACAAGATGTATTTCACCTAAACAAATCTAATCTGAATTCCACCTTAGCTGAAAACCAAACTTGCTAAAATCAGATAATATCAATTCCTAATTTGTCTTAGTTATTTTTTTGTTGTTGTTCTGGGATGTTTTTTCCCAGATATATTCAGAAGGAAAAAAGAAAGACATCACACAACAGAACCTGCCTCTAGTACAGTGGAGGTCTGACTGTAACCTGGGTTACATGCATGGCAAAACAGGTACACTATCCATGTAAGCTATTTTTCTTGCCTTTTGTGATATATTTTTGGAAAAAGATGATATAAAGGTTGTACTATACTGAGGTTTGTATAATAAGAAAATGATGACCAATCTACAAGGAAGTTTGTGGGGTACTTTTTTATCAAAAGCTCAGTTACTACACTAGCCAGAGACATCATTTTGAGATACCAGCACACCACTGAACAGAATATTAAATATATTTTAAGTTAGCACCCAATATGTCACATTTTTTTCTTAGCAGAAAATTAGAAGTAACCATATTCATATAAAATAACCCAGGTTGTGTGTGTGTGTGTGTATGTGTGTGTGTGTGTGTGTGTGTGTGTGTGTGTTTCCTTTCCTCTACCTTAGAGATTCTGTTTCCCAAGAAAACATACATTCCACTAGGGAATACAGTTATAATTTCTTCAGTGATTGCTGAAATTACCTTTCAATAATTGGATTCCTCATGGACCAAATATGCAAATAAAGGTGTTACTCTTCTGGCCAATATCATTAATTGTTGTCTAAGTTAACTTACGTTATTGCACCAGAATGTTATAGATTCAGTGTAAATAGCAAATTTATTTCACATAACTTTAAAGTCTGAGAAGACCAACATCAGGCTGCCCATATTGTTGGGTTCTTGGTGAGGGTGTTCTTCCTCTGACAGGCACCTTCTTTTTCATTCCTCACATGTTGGACAAAACTCTTCATCTCCTGTTAAGAACCCTAAATTTTCACAGAAGTTTTGATCACCAAGGAGAGTATAGATGAATGCTTCACAATGTAAACAAGAAATAATACAATAAAGGTCATGCAATTAAGAGATAGATTGTAGAGGAATGACTTTCGAGTTAGAAGAAATCGTAAAGTTTTAGTCAATTAAGTAGGGTATTAAAGTAATTCTTAAAACTGTAGCATGATATAATTATTTAAAATCCATATTTTTTATGAATGTAATAACTTTAGAAGGATATATAACAAACATTATCAATTTATTTATTTATTTATTGCCTCCAGGGTTATCGCTGGCGCTCGGTGCCTACACCACAAATCCACTGCTCCTGGAGGCCATATTTTTTCCCCCTTTTGTTGCTCTTGTTGTATCCTTGTTGTGGGTTTTTATGGGAGTAAGTTTTTCTTAGTGAGAATGCAAGAGTCAGAAGCAAAAATGTAGTCATGAAGTAAAGGTGATTAGGAAAATCTATAGCTCAGAATGCATTCTAAATGATGCTAAAAGGGATTTAGTATAAATAAGCATAGAACTGCTATGGCACACAAAAGAAAATATTTACTTCTTGCATATGTGTAGAGGTTAGGTAATCCTGCTGGGGTATTTTTGATTGTTCTACTGAGCTGAGCTGGTGTCCATTTCTAGTCTGTACTTGGCTAGAGTACTATATCTGAACATCAAAAAACTTGCCTCCTTTCTAGTCTCTTTCCCAATTCTGACACTATCTCCCCATGCAATACTTTTATCTTCCCTGCATGTTAGCTGTTGGTCTCAAACAAGATTTAATAAAGATATGGACACCTTAGAATATACCTAAGGTAGACTTCCTAACTTTTCCCAAAATGGAGAACCCAAATCTTACCTGCTATATTCTAACCTTCAGGTTCCTAATTACTAACCACTCTTTCTGCTTTATATCTTAATGCTTTTCAGCCACCAAGCTGCAGATGCTACCATGACACCAACATGACTTCTTTCCCTAGTAGGGCAGATGATCACAAGTATGTCCTGGAACCCCACCTCTCCAGAGCCCTGCCCTACTAGGGAAAGACAAAACAGGATGAAGGTATGGATCGACCTGTGAATGCCCATGTCCAGTGGAGAAGCAATCACAGAAGCCAGGCCTTCCACCCATAATGATACTGGGTCCATACGCCAGTATGGGATAAAGAGTAGGAAAGCTGCTTATGGAGGGGGTGGGATGGATCTAGAGGCTGACTGTATTTTTCAAGGAAAGGGCAGAAGTGAATAGACAGAAGTCCCATTTCACATGTGCTTAACCTGCTGCACTACCGCCAGACTCACAGCCTTAGTGCTTTTCCAAGATTCATTTGCTAAAGAGAGGTAAAGAGATGGATAAAGCAAGAGAAATCACGGATCACTCTGGCATATGTGGTGTCCAGGATCGAAGTTGGTACTCAGACTTGAAAGTTCTATACTCAGCCCAATGCATCACTCTCAGGTTGAGTCCTGAAAATTGCGTTGTTATTTTTCATATTGCTGTCTTGACATAGGGTTAAACTATTTCAAACGGTATAAACTTTACTAAAAGTATCAGAAATATGCTATTTGCATATTTCTGATAATAAGCAGGATGGAGTGACAGCCCTTTTATCAATCAATCCCCTGCCTCTCAATGGTTGATGTCTTTCTTTTCTTGACTAATTTATTTGTTGGATGGTGAGTGAATTACAAGCAGCACACGTTGGAATGCTTACTCTATCAAAACAGAAGTCAGCTGCTTTCTACAGCAATGGCTCATGCCAGCTGGCTAAAGAATGGTATTGGCTCCAGCTGTGTTTTGAAGCTACACATTTCATGTTTTACAGTCCAATCAGATGCACTGACACTGAATGAAACGGGTCCAGAAAATAGAAGTGAAGATGTAATGAACAGAAAAAAGGGATAATGCTATATAGTGAAATGAATTCTAGTCAGGTTTTGACTTAATTCATAATATTATAGGCACATAAGCACAGTTAATAACACAAAAACATTATTCTAGTTTCTACAAAGCTATTCATACGTTGATTTCAGTTTCTTACTATATATGTGTATATATATATATATATATATATGTTTTTTTTTTTTACTGAACAAATTGTGTATGTGAAAAGGAGAAGACAGATGGATGTCTACTTTAGAGTTTTAGAGCCATTTGAATTTTAGCAAATATCTTTGTTTATTAGGATTTAAGTAATGCATTCACAGTTTAATTTTAAAAATAATGATTGAGCCTTTTTAGTAAGAAAATACTAGTATAAACTACATATGTTGACTAATCACAATTCTCAGTTTCCTAATGTTTCCATAAAGGATTCATATTTAAGCAATTACTATAGGCTGACAAATATATAAACCAAGATAAAAATGTTGCTAGTAGGACATGGGGTAGTTTTCAAAGCATATACTTTTCCATGCAGGAGGACCTGGCTTCAATCTCTCCTTACCATGCTCCACTGCCATACCCAGACCATATGAAAGCACAATGCATGGCAACAGTAGGTGCTCCATGGACAGTGGAGTGATGCCGTCTGAAATTTAAAAGAAAGTTACAACAACTTCTCTTAGAAGGAAAGAGGCTAATGAATCAATTTTAGTATCATGTGATAGATACTAGAATGGAAATTCTTGCAACATGACAAAGATTCAGGAGGGAAGAATGACCAGTTCTTTCTGATGGGATTGGGGAAAGTTGCTTAGAGAAAAATAAGTTTTGGTCATGCCTTTCAGCATGAGCAAAAATGTCAAGGAAGGGGGGTTGGGCGGTGGTGCAGTGGGTTAAGCGCATGTGATGCAAAGCGCAGGGACCGGCTTAAGGATCCCGGTTCGAGCCCCCGGCTCCCCACCTGCAGGGTAGTCGCTTCACAGGCGGTGAAGCAGGTCTGCAGGTGTCTATCTTTCTCTCCCCTCTCTGTCTTCCCCTCCTCTTTCCATTTCTCTCTTTCCTATCCAACAATGAACAACATCAACAATGGCAATAATAATAACCACAATGAGGCTACAATAACAAGGGCAACAAAAGAAGGAAAAATGGCCTCCAGGAGCGGTGGATTCATGGTGCAGGCACCGAGCCCAGCAATAACCCTGGAGGGAAAAAAAGAAAAAAAAAAATGTCCAGGAAGAGAAAATAAGAATAGCAGGAAGAAATGTCAGACAAAAGAGGCAGTATACCATAGGAATAGAAGTTATACTTATTTAGGGGGAAATAGTAAATGGTATGTTTTCAGCCCCGGGTGAATAGTTTATGGAATGTAGAATGAAATTGAGAATAATGAAATATGAATAAGAAGAGAGGAGGGAACTAGGAAGAGAAGATGCAATTAAAAAAACAGTAAAACTAAAATTTTCTTAACTGTAATGTGATTGAGTAGAAATTAAGAAAACTATAAGAAGGTTCAGGCAGGTGTATAGACCTGGAAAAATTATCACTTTCAGAAAGAATGATCAGCTATTAAGAAAAGAGTCCAGTGGGAGGGTAGATAGCATAATGGTTATGCAAAGAGACTCTCATGCGTGAAGCATTGAAGTCTCAGGTCCCTCCCCCACACCACCATAAGCCAGAGCTGAACAGTGCTCTGGCAAAAAATAAATAAATAAAAATAAAAAATAGCGCGTGCGCAGCTATCCCAGATCTCTGCGCGGGGCGCCGGCCCTCCTCCCTTTCCGGATCAAGTGACATAGAAGGAGTGAGGTGAAAGCTGCTCCTGCTTTTTCGCATTCATGCCTGGGGAGCGCCCCACCCGCGTCCCCAGGGAATCCACCTAGACTTCCTTGTTTCCAGTGTGGATGTAGAAAGGAGTTTCTCTACAAGAACCTGTCTACTAGTCAGGCTCTAGAAATTTCTCACATCCCACCACCACAATACCCTTCCTTGGAAACGTCGCCCCATACACGCCCTCCTTTATTATCTGGGCATAGCATTAATTATAAGAAATTCTCAATTCTGGGCCAGGTGTAGGTTACAAAAATGAATCCGACACTGGATTCAAAGTAAATCCCGTTAAAAGAGCTGATTTTGATGTAAGTGACAGGACACTACTAGAAATAATAGTAGGAGACAACAGTTAGAGCAAGTACCACCTTCAATAATTTGGCTTCAGCTTCAATATGATCAGAGAGGTACAATCTAAGTGCCTTGATAGTGTAAAGGGGGAAACTAACTAAAGAGGGAGGAATTGGTCCTTAAAGGTGTCCTTGATGCTCAGGGAGGATGGGATAATTGTCGTGGGGGGGGGGGGGCAGTGGAGGAAATGCTGACTTTACACATTCAGTTAGAGACTGGGAAGTGGTGCAGTGAGTAAGATGATACTGGACTTCAGAGCATAAGGTTCTGGGTTTGATCCCCTCTGCCGCAAGAGCCAAACTGATGCTCTGGCGCTGTCTCTCTCCTATCTCTCTTGCTCTCTCCCTCTCGTCAATAAATTTTAGAAAAAAAAATAAATAAAAAATAAAGAATAATAAAAGAAAAGAGTCTCGTGGCCATATGTTTCATTTTAATACTATTTTAATTTTATAGTTAAATGTAAATCACTAGAAAAACAACACTTTGTAATGTAATTAGCAAGTTTAATTTTATGATATCCTTACTCAAAAAAAAAAACTTTCAAAGGAAATTTCAACAGTTCTTTTATTTATTTCCTTTATTCATTCACCTATTCATTTACTCATCTATTCCATAATTCATCCATTTATTCAAAAACCTTTTCGGAGACCTTTTGAACTCAGGAATAATGCAAGTATGTCAGTGAACAAAATGATCCAAGTAATTGCCTTCTAAGTAAACTCTCTTAAGGAACTAAAATGATATGAGCTTTATTAACAAGAAGAAAGGTAAAGATGCAAATGTTCAGGTTTTTTTGCTTGTCATTTGGAACTGTCATTAATTTTTGCCATATTAACTTATGTGGACACTGGTTATTATTTTGCTTCTGAATAGTTCTGGTTTGTCAAAAATGATTACATTCCATCTTTCTGAATGCAAATTCAGAACCAGAGATTGATGGATTGATTGACTGATTTTACCAGAGTACTGCTCAAGTAATGCTTCCCAGTGCCCCAAGCCTTCAAGTTTTCTGCATAGCTTTAAGCTGTCTTCCCAGCTCTGAATGCAAATTCAGACATTTGTATAAGATGACTTTGTATGTTTCATTCTCTTTGTGGTTTATATTAAACTACTTTGCCAAGGTCTTTAATTGAATACAATTGTTTTCTCTATCTCAAGTTATAATGATCAGTAACTATTTTTATGCCAACATTCCCTCATAAACTGTCCTGGAGATAATAGCAATTGAGCAACTATGAATAGGTGGGGATAATTATTGTGACCTGCTTGTCATCAGAACAAATTCTATTAAACTTCTGAGAAAGTTCTGCCAATCCAGCAACATTTGTTTGTGTCCCACAGGGAGGGTGAAGCTCTGCATCCCTCCCTCCCCCTTTTTGTTCCTGCCTTTCTAAATTGCTGCCCCACATTTCCTGTTGCAACTGCACTATTGGCCAATGACCTGATGTTTTTCTCCTGCCTGCCAAATGGTTAGAAAACCACCAGCATGCTGTTTCCTTTTTGGAGGCAAAATTACCATACACAAACATCCGACTCAGGATAAGTAAATTACCTTGGTCAATTGATTTACAATTTATCTGGGGCAAGGTTTTGATAGAGATATTAAAAGGGAAGTTAAAATTTCTAACACTGACATAAAGCCCAGAAGCCGTTGCTTCTTTCTGCCAAGAGTGGCTATATTGAGCATTCCACCAGGCAAGTTAAGTCAGCCTTTTGGCTCATTGGATTTTTTTCCATCCAACAGTTTCATTTACGCTTTGTGGGGTTTAAATAACCTTATGCTTATGACCCCATATCTCCAATAGAATAGAGCTTTATGTGTATTTGACAGCAGCAGCTTTATGTCTCCTGGGTCTGCTTATGAATCTTACTACTCAGCGTCTTCCTTTGATTCCTCCTATTCTCCAGTAGGTGGTAGACAAGTAGTACCAAGCCTATTTATTTAAGCTGCCAGAAATTATGAAATAAGAACCAGGGCATGTTATTCCCCCGGCAAAGAATAGATCAGGATGCATTAGATTGCTGCTGCTCTCTACTTCCTAACATTTTTTTTCCTGGCCATCATCTACCTTTTTAAAAATCATGTTTTCTTATAAAATATTAAAAAGACTGATTCTGTCCTATTTTTTGAAGGAACAGCTCATATGCAATAATAAAAGCCAAAAGTAGATATGTTTCTTCCAGATATATTGTTTGTGGGGAAGTTTTCTATTTAGAGAAACTCAAATAAAAGAGATAGGATGCCTTTGTGAGTGTGAAAAAAGTATCCTTCTGGGTTCTTCAAGACTGTGCGAATGAACAAACATGAAACATTTATAGAAGTCAAGAGAAATTTAATACCTGTGTAATAATAACCAAATAATAATTTTCTCTTCACAATCCTGCTAGAGCAGGAACAAAATGCACCTCACATGAGAGAAGTAATTCCTAAATTGTATCCATAGGTGATCCTGATAACATACCTCTGCTTTACAGCATAAAATCTGACATCTGATGAAGCCAAAATAGGACTGTGCTTTGATGAATAAGTCACTTTCTAATTTGACCCAACCTTTCTTCTACCAGCTGCGTTACCATTGTATATGAGTAACCCCCATCTTTCTACCAGATGGGCTGTTGCTCTGTGTGACCCTTGCATTGTCATCAGCTGGATTTATTACAGTGTCAGTGTTCATAATAATATTTGATATGTCGGGAAGATTAAAATATCTGTGCATATGACATTCATATAACTGTAGACCATGGCAAATTAACTCCTAAATTCTGTAGAATAACTGGAAGTATCAGGGGAAAAATATTTCTCATATATCTGGAAAAAAATTTAAAGAGGTTGTGAGGGTTGCTTGGTGGTGGAACACCTGGTTAAGGGCACATAATGTGTAAGGATATAAGTTTGAGCCCCCCCCCCCCATTCAATGGTCCACTTTAGGAAGGGTATAGCAGGTCTGCAGGTGTCTACCTTTCTCTCCCTACCTCTTATCTCCTCTCTTTCTTTCTGTCTGGTCTAATAAAATGGAAAAAAATGGACTCCAGGAGCAGTGGATTCTAGTGCCAGCACTGAGCCCCAGCAATAACCCTCAAGGCATAAAAAATAAAAAATAATTAAAATATTGTATTAATAGCAACTTGATTGCACTTTACACAAGTACAAATTTTCAGGGGTATAGTTTCACATTTCCATGTATGTATTTAAGTCATTTTACCCACACCAAATTTCTATGTTCCCTCTTTCCCTCTGAAAACCACCATATCTTTCACAATATTTGAGAGAGTTTGATTGTTAGTATTTTTGAAAGTACATTTTAATTAGCTTTATATATTTAACATATGAGGGAAAAAATACCTGTAGTTGTTGTTTGCCTCTTATTTTGCTTTGCACTGTCATTTCAACTCCACTCATTTTATTCTGATCTATATACAATGTCATTTTATGTACTTATAGAGTAGTATTACATTGTATGTGTAACCCACAACTTTTGATATTTATATTTGTATTCATTTTATTTGATAGGATAGAAAGAAATTGAGAGCAGAAAAGAGATTGAGAGGTAGAGAGGAAGAGATATATCTGCAACACTACTTCATCATTTATGAAGTTTCCCCTCTGCAGATAGGGATCATGGGCTTTCAGCCAGGTCCTCAGTATTGTTACATGTGCACTCAGCTGGGTGCACCAACTCCAGCACCTCCCATAACTTGTTTATCTAGTCATTGGTTCATAAACATTAAGATTACTCCCGTATTTTGGGTACTGCAAATAGTTCAACTGAACGGAGTGATGCCTATATTCTTTTAGGTGGATATTTCATGTTATATAGAGTATATATGTATTTCGGGATCATCAAATATTTGCATTCTTTTTCTTCAAGGTTTAATCATATTGCTTTCTATAGGGGCTCTACCATTTTGCATTATCGCCAACAGTCTACTGAAAACTATGAGTCACTATTCAAAGAAATAGAAAATGATACCAGGAAATGGAAAAACATCCCATGCTCATGGATTGGAAGAATTAATATCATAAAAGTGAATATTCTTCCCAGAGCCATATACAAATTTAACATGATACTCATCAAAGTTCCACCAAGTTTCTTCAAGAAAATAGAACAAAAACTACAATCATTTGTCTGGAACCAGAAAACACCTAGAATCATGAAACCAATCTTGAGGAAAACAAAGAAAAAAAACCAAACAGAAATGGAGGCATCACAATCCCAGATCTCAAACTATATTATAAGGCCATCATCACCGAAACAGCCTGGTACTGGAGCAAAAGTAGACACACAGACCAGTGGAACATAACTGAAAGCCAAGAACTAAGCTCCTACACCTATGTACATCTAGTATTTGATAAGGGTGCCAAAACTATTAAATGGAGGAAGGAGACTCTCTTGGTACTGCTGGGAAAATTGGGTTAAAACATGCAAAATAAAGAAACTGAACCACTTTATTTCACCAGAAACAAAACTCGACTCCAAATGGATCAAGGACATGGATGATAAACCAGAAACTATCAAATACTTAGAGGAAAATATTGGTGGAACACTTTCCCACCTAAACCTCAAGGACATCTTTGATAAAACAAACCCAATTGCAAGGAAGACTAAAACAAAAACAAACCAATGGGACTACATCAAATTGAAAAGCTTCTGCACAGAAAAGAAATGATCGGGAGTCGGGCTGTAGCACAGCGGGTTAAGCGCAGGTGGCGCAAAGCACAAGGACTGGCATAAGGATCCCGGTTCGAACCCCGGCTCTCCACCTTCAGGGGAGTCGCTTCACAGGCGGTGAAGCAGGTCTGCAGGTGTCTATCTTTCTCTCCTCCTTTCTGTCTTCCCCTCCTCTCTCCATTTCTCTCTGTCCTATCCAACAATGACAACAACAATAATAACTACAACAATAAATCAACAAGGGCAACAAAAGGGAATAAATAAATAAAATAAATATTTAAAAAAATTTAAAAAAAAAAGAAAAGAAACGATCACACAAACAAAGAGACACCTTACAGAATGGGAGAAGATCTTTACATGTCATACATCAGACAAAAGACTAATAACCAAAATAAAGAAAGAGCTCAGCAAACTTATCAACAAAAAAATCAAATGAGCCCATCCAAAAATTGGCAGAGGATATGAACAGAATATTCACTACAGAATATTACGGGATAGCCTGAGGGTGCTTCTTCCCGAGCTAGTGCTCTCTGGGTTGGAGAGAACTCAACTGGAGCCGATCTAGGCTGCTGTATGGGAGAGGGATCAGGAACTCGTGCCACACTAACTTCACAGGAGATACACTCTGGAACTCTAGGAGCCAGAAAGCAATTTCCAAGTGTCTTTAATCAGAAGAGCAGCTGTATTTATACTCTCCAAGTAGGGTAGAAACAGGATGTGACATAGAGAGGGTGGAGCAAAAAGTGACTGGTGGAAGATCAGGGTGTGACAAGGAGAGGGGGCGGAGCAGGTGAGAATGAACCACCAATGCCCTGGAGGGAAGGTGGTGCTTTATGTAAATGTAAAAGTAATTCATGTAAATAGACTGCAGCTTTGAGTGGGATCAAACCAATCCCTATACAGGCATACCGGTGCTTGGTTAAGCAGAAGCCAGAGGGAGCTGGCATACTACCCCAAATCTCCCCCTTTCTTTTTAACTATTTGCCATAGTATCAGGAATGCGGGGCACTTTGTGAGGCAGGGAGACTGATAAGAAGCACACCTTTTGGGGTTCTACTGTCCCTCCTTGCTCAACCTCTCCGTAGAGAGAGAGACTAACAGAATTGACACACCCCTCAGGCTCAAGCCCTGCCAAGCTCAACCATATCTTCACAATTCCCCAACATCTCCCTCTTATTTAATGGCCATATATAACTAGGTCAATGTCTGTAAAAGGCTTCATCTCTGTCAGGGGATTAGCAGTGTAGGGGTGAACAGAAACCTGTTGGGAAGAAAGCAGAATGATAGTGTGTAAGTGTCTTCAAAAAGAACTAGCACAAGACAGGGAGGGATAAGTAAGAGTATCAAGGGACAGAGTGAGCCTGATGGGTGGAGGAGTGGGGGCCTGATAAGCCGAGGGGCTAGAGGGGTGATCTGGCTTTGCAAAATCCTGAGTCAGCTGGTGGAAAGTTCTATTAACTGCTACAGTCATTATTTAAGAAGTCCAGCAGTATAAAGGGAGTGTCCAGCAAGTTCTATAGAAGCATCAGTCCAATGTCAACGGCCAGGAAATAAATGCCACATGTCTATCTTGATGGAGGAGGACAGCCACTGGAACTCTTCTTCTCTGTAGAGAGTGACCTGGAACTGCCAAAACATGATGGGCGAAATAGAAGCAGGAAGAGCAGACACCTATGGGTGAGAGAAAGGCAGTAGGAAAGTCTTGTCCTTTGGAGTCTGTGAATCAGGTTCTCCAGATCGTGTCAGGTCACATCATGGGTTTTGGGGGATGGCTGTAATTGTGGGTGATGTCAGAGGTCAGGGGTCCAAGATGGATTTCTGGATATTCTATATGAGCAGATGCTTCTTTATGCGAAGCTTGTCATAGCTGTAGTCAATTATTTATGAAAAAACTTTGTAACAAATTAGAAGTTTACTACAATTGATAACTCAATGATTATAATTGGTTTAGGTATCTTTATAATTTAGTGTAAAGGTCATCTTATGTGACCTCATGTAGTAGTCTCTATATAGCAAAATTTTCATACCGAATTTAAGTTACATATATTGATTCTTAACTATTTTTACATTGGGTTTTTAAGCAAACTCAGGTTACTAGAGACTTAACACATTTTAGTGACTTTTTTTTTTTTGTACATTTACAATGTCAGATTGATGCCAAATTTGTTGTGGATTAATTTCCACAAGATAGTTTACAGGACATTTTTGGGGGCCCTCCAAAAATGTCCTGTATAGAGGATTTGTATTTTAACTTAGGAGATGATGAATTGTCACATTGAATATTTAGAGTTTTACCTTAAACACTCAGTTACTTTAATGAATTGATTTTACCTCTCCTGGTAAGAATGTAGCTTCAAAGTTACACTTTAACTGTTAATGTTTACCAAACTTGAAACACGCATATTAAACATATAGTTTATAACACACAGGAGGAGAAAAACTCATCACTAAGACATATCATTTCAAATGCGAATTTAGATCTACTGTCATAGTTGAACTATCTTTACTCACACAGTTTAAGACTAAACATTTCATATTTATACCAAGACTTAAAAAAGAAATCAAAAAGAGGAATAAACAATTTTGGACTGTTTCTGAACGTCTCCAGAAACCATGGCTGCGTCCAGCAATTTTATATAAAGTCAGTTAACTTTCAGAGTACTCTGAGCACAATGGGTCGTACAAAAAATTTTGGTCACTCAACTCACTCAATTTTTTTTTTTGAACTCGCTCACTCACTCACAAAACACAACTGGCCAGTCATAGCATAAGACATTCGGGGGGGGGGGGGAGGAAGAGTTCTGTGAATCAGATTTTTTTAGATTCTGCCATGTTGTATTATGGATCCAGGGGTGCATCCTGCAGCCAGTCCTCTTGCAGCCAATCTTCTTGCAGTGTTTCTTGTTCTTCAGGGATATCAGTGCCATCATGTGTGTATTGCCGGAAATGGCAGGCAGGAACCCAAACAGGTTTGGAGTAATTTTGTGGAAAAATGCATGCGAAACCCCTCCCCATAGTCAACAGGGGGTCAGGTCCTTTCCAAATTTTATGAAGTGGGTCTTTCCATTTGACTTTAATAGCTGGGAGGGTGGGTGGTGTTTGCCAATGAAGAATAATAGGAGGTTGGTCTGAGTTTTTGTAAATATTAAAGAGATTTAATGTAGTTAAGGCTTTTGCCAGCTGGATATTGGGGGAGGTACATTTCCCCTTTTTCTTTATTTAATTGAGCCTTAAGAGTTTGATGGGCCCTCTCAACAATGCCTTGTCCCTGTGGATTATACAGAATGCCTGTAGTATGAGTAATATTCCAGAGGGAACAAAAATCTTTAAATTGTTTGCTGGTAAAAGTATTCCCTTTATCAGTTTTAAGTTGAAGATGTAAGCCCATTACAGCAAAATAGGAGAGCATATGGCTTATAAGCTTTTTTTACTTTTCTCCTGTCTGAGCTGTATCCCACATAAACTTAGAGAAGGTATCAATTGAGACGAACACATATTTTTGTTTGCCAAAGTTGGGTATGTGGGTAACATCAATTTGCCAAAGAGTGTTGGCTTTTAAACCTCGAGGATTAACCCCCAGAGTCTGAATAGCAGGTGTTTTGATTAGACCTGCATGGGAGGAACATGTAGCAAGAATACGTTTTAACTGTGGCAGAGGAATATCAGGAAATCGAGCTCGAAGACCTTTAAGATTAACATGGGTTAGGGAATGAAAGTCAGCAGGATTAGAGACAGAGGCTAGGAGAATTCCTATGGAGGTGAGGTGGTCAGCTGCATCATTCCCTTCTGACAGGGGACCAGGAAGAGGGCTGTGGGAATGTAGGTGCTGAACATACAGTGGTTGGGTTCGAGAACAGAGCATAGACGCAATTTGAATTAAAAGAGGAGAAAGTGGGTTGTCATCAATTCTTACATAAGATCAAGCAAGTCATGGAAGTAAGTTAACAGTGTAAACACTGTCAGAAAAAAGGTTGAAGGATTCTGGTACAGCTTTTAATGCAAGGAAAACAGCATAAAGTTCTTTGTACTGAGGGGAATTATCAGGAAGCTCAGTAAAGAGAGGTTTGGGATATTGCTGGTCTGGATAATATATAAGGGCAGCAGCTCCCTTTTTTCCACCATCAGTGAACACTGTAGGAGCAGAGGGGATGGGATCTTGAGAGAAAAGTTTAGGTACTAGTAGAGGCAACAGAGGTAAAGAAGCTATCAAATTATTAGAGGGAAAATGATTATCTAATTGTCATGGAAAACCCAATAAACTTATGGCAAAATGAGAATGGTGGCGTATGAGCCATTCTGTATCTGTGAGAGAAAAGGGAAGAATGATTGAATCTGGTTCCCTTCCTAAGATCTGAACCGATCTGTTTCTTCCTTGGCGAACCATAAATGCTAAGGCATCAATCTCGGTAAGGAGTCTTGGAGCTCCACCTACTGGTGTATGAAGCCATTCGAGAACACCATGTTTCTGCCAGAATGCCCCCACTACCGTGGGGGTGGAGTTAAAGATTAGAAGATTTACTGGAGAGGAGGGGGAGAACCGAATGAGGTGCATGTCCTGGAGAGCCTGGTTAACTTTTTCCAGTGCCAAGGAGGCTTCGGGGGTTAACATACGCTTTGAGGAGGGCTATTTGTTTCCTTTTAACAGATCAAACAGTGGTTGCAGGCAGCTCGTAGGCAGATAAAGATACTGGCATTCCATCCCAGACTATGGATCGCAGGAGGAGAAAACGAGCGTCAGGATTACAAATCTTCCTTTCCAAACTCGACTGGACTCTGGCAATGAATTTAGCAAGGGATTCATCAGGTTCTTGTTGAAGGGAGAGAATGGGGGCTGAGGCTACTCCCATGGGTGGTGTTAATCGCTCCCATGCTCTTAATGCGCACAGGCATACCTGATCAAAATACCCCGGTGGAAACTTGGCTTCTGCCTGTTGAATCCCTGTTTCTAATTGGCCTGTTCCAAACAATGCATCAAAATTCCCCTCTGGCTGATTTTGAATATTTTTCTACGATTGCTGTCAACATTCGTCGTGAAAAAATGCCTCCCATTGCAGGAAGAGGGGACCTGGGAGCTTATCGCAAGTTACATCCCTCCAATCTTGGGGGGTATTAAGGTTCTGAAGCAGGCCTTGTAAAATGGACCTGGTCCATGGGGCATGAACACTGTCATCCTTGATAGCCTGGCATAGTTCCTTCAGGTCTATTGCGGAATACAGATACCAGGCCTGAGGTTTTTGTCTATTGGGGGCAACATTGACCGGAAATGTGTGGACTTGCTCTGATAAATGTGTAGCAGCGGTAGGAGGAGTCACCGAAGTGGAAGCTTCTGGACAAGCGGCCGAAGAAGTGGTCCTGGAGGCTACAGGAGAATTCGGACATGTGTCTGTCAAAACAGGGGTGGGCAAAGAAGCAGCCGTGGAGGCAGCAGGAGGTTCCGGACACGTATCTGCCAAAATGGGGGTGGCTGAAAAAGTGGCTGTGGAGTCCAAAGGAGAATTCGGACATTTGTTTGCCAAAATAGGGGCCTCAGGGCAAGATGCCAAAATAGGGACCTCAGGGCAAGATGCAGAGGAATTAGGGTGGGTCAGGATCACGACAGGCCTTTGCTTCTTCTTGTTTTTAAGGTGCTGATTAAGTTCTATGATCACTTCCTTTATCTCTTGGACCTCAGCCTCTAGGTCCCTAAGCCTTTTGAGAGGTTGCCCTATATATCCCTTAAAAGCTGCTATGATGATCAACAGGATATAAGGTACAGCCCCGAGAAAAATGTCAAAGATATATAAAAATTGTATACAGAAAAAAGAATGCAGAATTTGGAAAAGATTTTCCATGGTGGAGAGATCTCAGGAAAACAATAAGAAAGAAAAAATCACAGTGCCTTAACACAATATTGCAGATACCCAAAAGGTGTGTACTTATCTAGGATGTCTTCTTGTAAATCTGCTGCTTACGTGTCCCTGTTCTGGGCGCCAAATGCCGGGATAGCCTGAGAGTGCTTCTTCCCGAGCTAGTGCTCTCTGGGTTGGAGAGAACTCAACTAGAGCCGATCTAGGATGCTGCGTGGGAGAGGGATCAGGAACTCGTGCGGCACTAACTTCGCAGGAGATACACTCTGGAACTCTTGGAGCCAGAAAGCAATTTCCAAGTGTCTTTAATCAGAAGAGCAGCTGTATTTATACTCTCCAAGTAGGGAGGAAACAGTATGTGACATAGAGAGGGTGGAGCGAAAAGTGACTGGTGGAAGATCAGGATGTGACAAGGAGAGGGGGCGGAGCAGGTGAGAATTCTACCACTGAACCACCAATGCCCTGGAGGAAAGGTGATGCTTTATGTAAATGTAGAAGTGATTCATGTAAATATACCGCAGCTTTGAGTGGGATCAAACCAATCCCTATACAGGCATACCGGTGCTTGGTTAAGCAGAAGTCAGGGGGAGCTGGCATACTACCCAACACAGAAGAGATCCAAAAGGCTAACAAACACATCAAAAAATTGCTCCATGTCACTGATTGTCAGAGAAATGCAAATAAAGTCAACATTGAGATACCACCTCACTCTTGTGAGAATGGCATACATCAAAAAGGACAGCAACAACAAATGCTGGAGAAGCTGTGGGGACAGAGGAACCCTTCTGCACGGCTAGTGGGAATGTAAATTGGTCCAGCCTCTGTGGAGAGCAGTCTGAAGAACTCTCACAAAGCTAGACATGTACCTTCCATATGACCCAGTAATTCCTCTCCTAGAGATATACCCCAAGGATTACATAACACCCAACCAAAAAGATATGTGTATACCTATGTTTATAGCAGCACAATTCATAATAGCTAAAACCTGACCCATCTTGGATGGAAGTAAAAGTAATTATGTTAAGTAAGCTAAGTCAGAAAGACAAAGATGGGTAAGGGATGATTCCACTCATAAAAAGAAGTTGAGAAAGAAGAACAGAAAGGGAAGCTCAAAGCAGAATTTGACTGTGTGGAGTAGGGCACCAAAGTAAAAATCTCTGGGTTGAGGGTGAGGGTGGATGTTCAGCTTCACTTGAGGAGGGGGATTTGGGATGGAACACAGTCTTTTGATTGTGGGAATGATGTTTATGTACACTCCTATTAACTTGTAGTCATATAAATTACTATTTAATTAACATGAGAGGGAAAATGATGGATTGTCTCAAGTTTTTATTTTATTTTTATTTTTTTAATTTATTTTTTATTTAAGAAAGGATAAATTAACAAAACCATAGGGTAGGAGGGGTACAACTCCACATAATTTCTACCACCCAATCTCCATATCCCATCCCCTCCCCTATAGCTTTCCCATTCTCTATCCCTCTGGGAGCATGGACTCGGTCCTTGTGGGTTGTAGAAGGTGGAAGGTCTGGCTTCTGTAGTTGCTTCCCCGCTGAACATGGGCGTTGATTGGTTGGTCCATACTCCCAATCTGTCTCTCTATATCTGTAGTAGGGTGGGTCTCTGGGGAAGCAGAGTTCCAGGACATATTGGTGGGGTCTTCAGTCCAGGGACTGGCCGGCATCCTGATGGCAACTGGAACCTGGAAGCTGAAAAGAGAGTTAACATACAAAGCCAAACAAATTGTTGAGCAATCATGGACCCAAAGGTTGGAATAGTGGAGAGGAAGTGTTGAGGGGGTACTTCCTACAAACTCTAGTGTACTTCTTCTTTCAGGTATATATTTTGCAGTAGTTTATGGATATGTGTGAACATATGCTCTCTCTCACAGAACCTGGTGTATATCTAGGTTTTGGGACTTTGTTAGAAAGTGATCCACCTGGTATGGAATTAGAGAGTACTATGAAAGGAAAGGTCTCACCAGAGTAATGAAGCTGAAGGGTTGTCATTCCATCCCTGGAGTCTCTGGACACAGTCTGAGCTGAAGCATGTTGAGGTGGCAATCGCTGCGTTGATTAGGTTGCGATCAGCAGATGCAATATTATTTGATATGAATTGGGAGAGGCATGTGGGAAAGTGGGCCCTATCCTAAGGTTCCAGGACTGGGGGAAATACAGGCTCTATAGTGGAGATGTGAGGTTCCTTCTGTCTTAGGGTTCAAAAAGACAATTGATAGTTAATGTTATCATCACATTATTTGGTAAATGGGTTAACTTTGAAAAGTCCTTTTGTTAGGGTTTGCTATATAGTACCTAGTATTTTATATAGCTGTACCCCACTGGTTGCATCTGATTGTCTCAAATTTTTTAATGCCCAGGCCAAGTCTTTTACATGTTGACTCTCTAAAAATCTTAGACCAGGAAGAATAGAAGCAACTAGTGGCATTACTATATAAGGCACAGCTATATACAAATAATGTCAAAGGACATAAATTATGGTAATGTTGTGTGTGATACAGTAAATCCTAACAAAGGGATTTTCAATGTTAACCCAATTGCCAAATAATTTGATTACAGAATTAATTACTTTCTAAATCTATTACTTTCTAAATCCCTAAGATAGCAAGAAACTCCCACTTCCTCAACAGAGCCTGTATTTCCCCAGTGCTGGAACCTCTAGAGTGGGGCTCCCTTTCTTGCATGCTTCTCTCAATTCATACCAAATAATATTACACCTGCTGGTGTAATTCATACCAAATAATATTCATGCATACCAAATAATATTAATAATATTGTAATTCATACCAAATAATATTCATGCATACCAAATAATATTCATGCATGCTTCTCTCAATTCATACCAAATAATATTACACCTGCTGGTCTCAACCTAATCAACGCAATCAGTACCACCTCAGAAATCTTCACTTCACACTGTGTCCAGAGATGTCAGGTGTGGAATGTCAACACTTCAGCCTCAGTGAGACTTTTCCTTTCATAGGGTTCTCTAATTCCATTTCAGGTGGTTCACTTCCTAACAAAGTCCCAAAACCTAGATATAATTTAGGGCAAAATATATACCTGAAAGCAAAAATGGACAATAGTCTGCAGTGAGTCAATATATACAGCAAGCAAGTAGAAAGACCTAAAAAGACACCATAAAATTCCTAATGAAACAGTGTCTACTTTGAAGTAGATAACCTCCTCACTTACCTCCTATTACACTTTCCTAAGTCACTCCAAAGCTAAGCTTATCAAAGTAAGGACTGCAAAAGCTGAATAAAGACAAAAGACTGCCATACTTTAATTATAACTTTTAGTCATTATCAGGCCACCTTATCAGGTGGGGCCCTAGGCGAGGAGTCCTGAGATTGCCAAACAGACAAGATGGTCCACTAGAAATAAATCCCACTCTTCATTGTTACTTGTCATCTCCATCAGGAACAATACAATAGATGCCTTTGTGGACCCCCATAGGACCTTGCCCTCAAGATAGATCAACCACAGTAGAGAATGTTCCATCCTCTGAAGGGAGGTTGGATAACATACTCAATCTTCCACCTGAGGAAGATGGGTTCTGAAATTGGGGCAGCTTGGAACGTTCCTACTCATCACCACAGAATGTGAGCTCAGATCTACAGGGATGCAGAGGTCATATAGGCTCCTAAGGTGACTATGGGCTCTGGATCAGCTCAAATAAATGGGATTTACAGTCAACAATATTTATATACCTTTCCCATATTTGGGAGCTATTCTCTTCCCTGATCAGCTTTCTGGTCCTTTTTTGCAGCCATGAAATCAGACAATAACTTGGGTCCACCTGCATAACAGATGTCAGGCTCAAAAAAAAAAAAAAAAGTATAATCATGGCCCTTTGGAATATACTTAAAATAGGCCTGCTAACTATCTATAAAAAGGACACCCCAAAATCTTCATCTGCACTAATCCAGCCTTTAGGTTCATGATTAGTAAACAATTTGTTTGGTTTTATATATTAACTCTTCTTTCAGCCACCAGGTTCCAGATTCTACTGTGATGCCAACTGGACTTCCCCACCATGGCACTTCCATGGCAGATGACCAAACCAATGAGTCCTGGAGCTCCACTTCCCCAGAACCTCACCTCACTAGGGAGAGAGAGAGAGAGAGAGAGAGAGAGAGAGAGAGAGAGAGAGAGAAAGAGAGAGGTTGGGAGTATAGATTGACCTGCCAATGCTCAAATTCAGTAGGGAAGCAACTACAAAAGCTGGACCTATCACCTTCTGCATCCCATAATGACCCTGGGTCCATACTCCCAGAAGAATAAAGAATAGGAAAGCTATCAGGCATGGGAATGGGATACAGAGTTCTGGTGGTGAGAACTGTATGGAGTTGTACCCCTCTTATCCTATGATTTTTGTCAGTGTTTCCTTTTTATAAATAAAAATTATTAAATAAATAAATAAAATAAAGTAAAACAAAATCTGGATGGGACTACATCAAATTGAAAAGCTTCTGCACATTAAAGAAACCATCAACAACAACAAAAAGAAACGCCTCACAGAATGAGTTATAGGTTATTTCTCTTCTCTTTGCCTGTACTTCATTTCTTGTTTAGTTGAAGTAGGCCATTTCAACAGGTGTGAAGTGGTATCTGATTATAGTTTTCATTTCAATTTCTCTAGTGAAAAGTGAAATGGAATGTCTCTCTACATAAACCATGCATATTTCTTCCTCTAATTCTTCCATCATATTATATTATATAATCCTTTCAAGGAGGTGCTTTATAATGGGTTAAATATAAGTAAACTCTTACATAAGTTGAATATTTTTTTAATTCCCAGAAAATAATGCTCTTTCTTAAAATTGCATTTCTTTATTGTTCTTCTCTTAATTCATAAAGGCACATTCTATACTTCTAACTTTGCCTAGAAGGCAAATATTCTTGGCCGTATCAAAATAGTTTGTGTTTTATATCTTGGAATATTTAGAAGAAAAAAGACAGTGTGCTATAAAAAATAAGCTAATGTAATTAACTGTGTTTGCTTTTATAATATGTCACAACCTTTACTTATTTCTCAATTTTCTACTATCATTGTCATAATTGTATTTAACAATTTTTGTCATTTTACCTTGCTGAAATTATATCTTCATACTTACATTGTCTTTCAGAGTTCCTAGAGTGCCTCCACAAAATCATAAAAATTTTGTTCTTTCTCTTGGTGAGAAAAAAAAGTACTATAAATGACTAGGTTTGTTGTAATAAGCATGGGAAACACTGTCAGATCACATGACATGTTTAGCCTTCCCAAGGCTAAACTTGTGTAGGTAAAATATTAATAATATAATAAATATAATTAGTTATTTTTTCAGAAACTGTAAACTATTCTTGGAGATTTTATTAACTCCTTGCTTTTCATGATTTCATTGTATTATTGTTATATATTTTTATTTTTTATTTCTTTATGGGGGGATTAATGTTTTACAGTTGACAGTAAATACAATAGTTTGTAAATGAATAACATTTCCCAGTTTTCCACATAACAATATAATCCTACTAGGTCCTCGGCCATCATCTTCCAGGACCTGAAACCTCCCTCCTACCCACCTCAGAATTTTTATTTTGGTGTAATACACCCACTCCAGTCCAAGTTCTGCTTAATGTTTTTTCTTCTGATCTTTTTTTTAACTTCTGCCTGTGAGTGAGATCATCCCATATTCATCCTTATGGTTCTGATTTATCTCATTTAACAAGATTCCTTCAAGCTCCATCCAAGATGGGCTAAAAATGGTGAATTTACCATTTTTAATAGCTGAGTAGTATTCTGTTGTGTATATATACCACAACTTGCTCAGTCACTTATCTGATGTTGGATACCTGTGCTGCTTACAGGTTTTGGCTATTATAAATTCTACTTCTATGAACATAAGTATACACAAGTCTTTTTGGATGAGTATGTTTGGGTCCTCAGGATATATCACCAGGAGAGGAATTACTGGATCATAGGGTAGGTCCATTTCTAGCCTTCTGAAAGTTCTCCAAACTGCTCTCCACATGGGTTGGACCAACTGACAATCCAACCAGCAGTGTAGGAGTCTTCCTTTGTCCTCACAACCCCTCCAGCATTTGCTGCTGCTACCTTTTCTGATGTGTGACATTCTCACAGAAATGAAGAGGTATCTCATTGTTGTCTATATTTGCATTTCTCTGACAATAAATGACATGGAGCATTTTTTAAATATTTGTTGTCCTATTGGATCACTTCTTAAGAGACTATTCTCTCCCCATTTTTGGATGGGGTTATTTGTTTTCTTGTTGCTGAGTTTGGTGAACTCTTTATATGTTTTGGTTATTAGTCTCTTGTCTGATGTATGGTTTGTAAAAGATCTCTCATTTCTATGAAGGGTCTCATCATTTGTGTAATAATTTATTTTGCTGTGTAGAAGCTTTTTAATTTGATGTTGTCCCATTGATTTATTTTTTATTTAGTTTTCCTTGTAATTGGTTTTGTGTCATCAAAGATGCCCTTGAGATTTAGGTGGGAAAGTGTTCTACCAATATTTTTCTCTAAGTATTTGATAGTTCTGGTCTAACATCCAGGTCCTTGACCTATTAAGAGTTGACTTTTGTTTCTGGTGAGGTAAAGTGGTTCAGTTTCATTCTTCTGCATTTTTTTAAGCCAGTTTTCCCAGAACTATCTGTTTGTTGAAGAGACTTTCTTTCCTCCATGTAATACTTTGCGCCCCCTTATCAAAATTTAGATGTCCATAGTTGTGGAGGTAGATCACATTTCTGATTATCAGACATGTGACTGGAAATCATAATTAAATGACCACTTTGAGTAGGATGGCATATTTGAGAATTATGCATGATTCACATTTAATTCCTCTCTCAATAATGCCTGTCTTTATGAAAACATTGTTTACAAAGACCTTTGGAAACTTGACCTAGTTCCTATCGAACAAGGTGTACAATCTTACAGGTAATTAAATAAATTAATTTATTAAATTAATAAATTAATTAATAATTTAATAAATTATTAAATTAATTAATAAATAAATTCCTGTCAAGCTCAGGGATCTTAAAATATTTTAAAGTGACTGAGAAGAAAGAAAATTACTCAAATGGATAGTACTCCAGGCAAAATCTAATGGTGAGTTCTTCATTTGATAAACTAGAGCTTAAGTTTTTTTTTTTTTTAAATACATGCAGAAGAGGTACCATAATGGTTATATAGAATGGATTCCATGCCTCAGATGTTCTGAGGTCCAATCCCCATTGCCACCATGAACAAGAGTTTAACAATAGTCTGTTTGTTTGTTTCTTTTCTTCTAGAACTTGTAAAACTCTAGTTTGAGTTGTTTTTTTAATGAAAACTTGTTAAGCAAGTTTATATAGTCATATATGTTAAATCACTATTCTTGCTGTAAATAATCAGGTCAAAACTAATGAGATCAGTCCTATTTTGTGATCAAACATTATCTTTCTTTGTTATTTTACTTGATCAAAAGGATATGATAATAGAGAGGAATTTGTGATTCATTGGAAAACTGGAGCACATCCTAGTGGATTATGACCTTGTTTGTTAGCAGTTTTGCCCTTCTTTGCAATTTGCAGTTAATTGATATGTTTTAACTACTTATAACCCATTTTGTATTCTGTCATCAGTAACAATCTTTCCAAAGTTTCAGTTCATCCTGTTCTTCTTATTTATTTCTGTCTACAATTCCCCAAGTAAACATGTCCAAATTTGACATTCCTCACCTCTCTTACCTTGATATTGACAACTAACACCAGACTCTATAGATTCTACTTGAATGTTAGATTGACTATAGCTACGTTTTGCCCTCAGACTGAAGAAGCACTATAAAATAATTGTTAGTATCTTCATAGTGAATCCATGCATGGACTGGGTTTCTCCTTGCAATAATTGTTATCTTGAACACTGAGGAAATCTAGTAAAATTCTCAGGTCACTCATGCTTTTAACAAGACAGACAAACAAGATTTCTTTTTAAATCACCAAGAGCTTCCACTTTTTATTTTTTAGAACTCATTTAAGTCAGGGGTGTTTAATATTTTTACTATGCATTTCAGATATCCCTTTCTTAAATGACTAAAGCAACAGGCATTTTCTTCCACTTCATAGCTAAGCTGATTTGACAGGAACAATGTTAATCAGCTTCTTAGATAATTTTAGATTCAGCCAATCCTTGGAGACCCTTGACACCTTTGCATTTGACAGCAGTCAATGTTTATCACTGAAAAAAATAGGAGGGTATAACAATATTGAAATTCATATATATATATATATATATATATATATATATATATATATATATAATTTATTCCCTTTTGCTGCCCGTGTGCTGTTTTATTATTGTAGTTATTATTGTTGTCATTGTTGTTGGATAGGACAGAGAGAAGTTGAGAAAGGAGGGGAAGACAGAGAGGGGGAGAGAAAGATAGACACCTGCAGACCTGCTTCACCCCTTGTGAAGCAACTCCCCTGCAGTTTGAGGAGCTGGGGGTTCTAACTGGGATCCTTCCACCAGTACTTGTGTTTTGCACCACCTGCACTTAACCAGCCCCAATCCTTATGATTATGGAAAACAGAGAATGTTAGTGGAATTCATTCACATTTTTTATCTGAATTAACCCATTTCTATCTATAGGACTCCTTTATTCTTTGTGTCTCTTGTATTTCTCTTCTGACAACTTAATTTGTATAATTCAAATACAAGGTTGATTCTGCATTGTTTATCTATTTCTACATTTTTTTTATTTCTACATATGATGGAAGTTATTCAGTATTCATATATGCTTTCCTCATTTAATTCACTTTGTAATAAACCTAACAGATGCATTAATATTTTCACAAATGAACAATTTTACCTCTTCTTTGAATTGAGATGTATTAACAACTAGAATACATTTCATCAAAGAAATGAATGACCACTACACTAAAAAGCTATAACAAGTTGAAAAATCAGATAGAAAAAAACAAAAGAGATATACAGGTATTTTGTACAATTTATTAAAAGAATAAGCACTGCTAAAATAGCCATTTCACCTAAATATACACATTTAATGCCGTATTTATCGAAATCTAGGCAGCAGTCTTCACAGAAGGAGAACATGAAGTCACAGGGTTTCTTTTCTTTTTTTATAATTTTTTTTATTATCTTTATTTATTTGTTGGATGGAGACAGCCAGAAATCAAGAGGGAAGGGAGAGATAGAGAGGGAGCGAGAGAGAAAGACACTTGCAGCACTGCTTCACCACTCGCAGAGCTTTCTCCCTGCAGGTGGGAACTGGGGGCTTGAACCCAGGTCCTTGAGCACTGTGACATGTACACTCAACCAGGTGTTCTACCACCCAGCCCATGATTTAGTTTCATCCACAAAATACCGGGTATCAAAAACAGTGCTGATAAAAGAGTAGAAAAATGGCAATATCACACTTCCTAACTTCCAACTATGCTGCAAAGCAGTAGTACTGAAGATAGCATGGCACTGGAATAAAAGTAGACAGGCAGATCAACAGAATATCATCGAGTCTAGAAATATAACCACATATACATGGATAACAGTTTTTACAACAAGTCTTAAATTGACCATAGAACAAGGAAAGTTTCTTCAATAAATGGTCACAGAAAAATTGAACAGTTACATGCAAAGCAGTGAAAATGATCACTATTTAACAACAGAAATTAACTCAAAACAGTTGAAATTTGCATGTCAAATATCAGAGCATTAAATACATAGAAGAAGACAAATGATGCACACCTTGATATTGTCATTCCCTTGTAAAAGAAATAAGAGTGAAGATAAATAATGGGGCTATATTAAACTGTAAAAACACATCTGAATCAAAATTAATAACATCTTCTAAATAATGGAATTTTGCTCCAGGGTTGTTGCTGGGGCTCAGTGCCTGTGCTATGACTCCACTGCTCCTGTGGCCACTTATTTGATTTTTTTGGATAAGAGAGAAATTGAGAGGGGAGGGTAAGATAGAACAGAAGAGAGAAAAATAGACACTTACAGACCTGCTTCACTGCTTATGAAGCTACTCCCTTGCAGGTGGGGAGTTGGAGGACTAGAACCAGGATCCTTGAGAGGGACCTTGTGCATCATACTATGTGTGCTTAACCCGGTGTGCCACCACCAAGCCCCCATAGAATAATTTTATAAACAGTGCATCCACTAATAAGCCAATATTCCAAGCATGAAAAGAGCTCAGAAAACACAATAAAAACAAAAAATAGCTAGATAAATAAGTAAATGTAAAATAAGACTAAACACATCTGCATAAACAACATATGCATAGCCAATAAGCAAATGAGGAGGTGTTTATCTTCTCAACATTAAAGAAGGCAAATTTAAACACTAATGAGATATCATATCAGATTTATGATAGTATTGTCAGAATGGTAAGAACAGGTATTGGAGAGGATGTGGACAGAAGGGGACACTTATGCACCTCCGATGGGAATATAGATTAGTCTTGCAATTCTGGATGCATTTTCCAAAACTTAAAAGTATAAATTCCTCGTGATTCAATTGCCCCACTTCAACTTACATACCTTTTGACCGATAAATGGATAGAGAGGATTTGGTGTAATATTTAGAATGTAAATTATCCTGTTTCTCAGATAGTGTCTGCACTCTCAAATACCATGACTTATTTTTCCTTTTTAAATTAATTTGTAAGAAGATTTCAAAATTATATGGAAAAATAGGAGTTGCAACAAATAACTGAGATATAACCTTACCTCTCTTACTAGTAAAGTTTTCCTTTAGACACTTTAACAAGTCTTTGAGTTATTGATAGTATTTTGCAAACATTTTAACCATTTATAAGAAAAAAACAGCATACTTTCATCATATCATTTATGAGTAAATAAATTTTTATCATTTTATTGGGAGCTTAATGTTTTACAGTACAGTTGTTGACATGCATATGGTGATGCAGTATACTTGCAACCATGGAAGTTCCAGCACATTGATGACGTCAGCCTTGGTGACAGAGTATGCAGTGATCTGTGCTGGTGCATGATGGACTGTGGGTGGATCCAGTCTGTGCTGGTGTACACAGCATTGTGGATGGACTGAATAGACTTAAAAGTACAGCCAGCTGGAAGTTTTGTCTCTTTGGCTGTTGCTTCTTCTCCTGGTCAGACTCATCTTGACAGAGGCTGTTTCAAGTGTCCCCCATGTATACTTCTGGGAACTGAACACATGTGACTCAGCTAGCCGTAACTCTTAAGCCTTCCCTCCAACCATGAGCAATCTATGCCTTGGTTATCTTATGGAACTGAACTTTTGATAACTATTCATAGACGTTATGGACCTAGTGTATTCTTAACCCCTGATAATTTCTTGTTTTGCTTATGTAAATATATGCCCCATACTTTTGTACTGCCCTGATAAACCTTGTATTGTTTAAACCCGGTCACAGTGCCCGTCAGCCAGTCCTTATGTGCCCAGCCCTAAGCCCTTTTTTTTTAAAAAAATTTTTTATTTAAGAAAGGATTAACGAACAAAACCATAAGGTAGGAGGGTTACAACTCCACACAATTCCCACCACCCAATCTCCTTAACCCATCCCCTCCCATGATAGCTTTCCCATTCTCTAGCCCTCTGGGAGCATGGACCCAAGGTCATTGAGGGTTGCAGAAGGTAGAAGGTCTGGCTTCTGTAATTGCTTCCCCGCTGAACATGGGCCCTTTTTAAGTTAAAGTTGCAACACATGCAGTTGTTGATACATGTGTAAAGTTTCTTATTTTCTGTAGAACACCCACACTCAGCCAAGATCTTCCTCTACCATCATGCACCAGGATCTGAAAGCTCCCTGCTCACCTCTCCCTTCAGAGTACTTCACTTTGGTGCAAAATATCAAGCCCACTCCAATTTCTATTTTTTGTTTCACCTTTCTGTGCTTATTTTCAATTTCTATGAGGGACATCATCCCATATACGACCTTCTCATTCTGGCTTATCTCACCAGGACTCCTTCAAGCTCTATCAGGATGAGGTGAAAAAGGTGGCTTCATCATTCTTAATAGCTGAGCAGTATTCCATTATGCATATATAACATGGATTCAATTTATTACCTACTTGTAATAAGCAGCTAAAGAATACTCTCACTGCAAACTTAGGTCCTTTTCTATTATCTTTCCTCAGAATGTAGGCCCTCTCTACCACCTCCCTTTGCCTCTCAGTTTTAATCTGTTGACAAATTTTGAACATACAAAAATGTTTAGTGCTTGATATGACAAATATTTCCTGAGAGACAATGTGTTTTTCTTTATGGATTGTTTATTTGACACAAGTAAGATCAGGAACTTTTGAAGGGGCTCAACATAAAGTGTCAAGGCACAAAGTAACAAATCAGTGACTGTTTAAAGTACTGCTTTTCTCTGAGGCAAAATATGTTTTCATTTGGAGATCTAACTTATTATGTTTTGGTACAAACGGAGTGGAAAATACTATTTCTGTCATTAGTGTGTTTATTAAAAAGCTTTTCTTTTTGATTCCACTGTAAAGTCATTCAGCTGCTTTTTTTTTTCTTGTGATGTATTGTCTAGCAGTAAAAGCTAATGCACTCAGTATCATTTATAGACTTTCAAATTTTAACTAAATATTTAAAGAGGAATATGCCTAAGTATATTATGAATTATTATGCATAAATCAGAAATGAATACAAATTCATTTTTTAAAAGCAAGAACACCAATCTTTTCTCATGCATATTTCACACTGTTTGAGAAGAGATTTCTCTGGTTTAACTTCACTGCAATGATCATTGCTATTTGAGCTTTGCAAGCTCTATTGAGTTTTCCTATCTTTGTTTCTATAAAGATATTTTAGAGGGAATAGCAGAACAACAAATGTTTGAGCTACTTTTTTAACACATTTGATCTGAAGTTAATAACGTGAACTCTTAAAATACTTAGCTAATTAGTTTTATTTATAGACATGCTTAAATAAATTTGCTAGTCTCTAGTTGCATACTCTGTCATTTAAGATATTTCTGTGTAAATACAATTATACAACACATTAGTGTTTGTGCTGTGTTTATTATACTCGATGCTAAACACTATTAATTATTTTTTTCCAAGCCATATCTGAAACTCTCACAAAGATATAATTTAATAAATTGTAATTTCAGATCTTATGTTTCATTTCAAAGGATAGGGCAGAACACATATGAAATATCAGAAATGTATATAGTATAATAGTATATCACAATATGTCAATATTATTATAGCATTAAATATATTTAATTTTTTGTATGCCTCTAGGGTTATGGCTGGAGCTCACATTAAAGTTATTTCAGTAGGTTTAAGGCAAGCATTAAACCTTGCTGCAAACTTAATGAAACTTTCTGAGGCAGGCGGTGGCACACTAGTTAACTGTGTACATAGTAATAAGCTCAAGATTGGGTGCAAGGGAAGAAGGTTTGAGTCCCCACCTGCAGCAGCAATACTTCACAAGTGGTGAAACAGGTCTACAGGTATCTTTCTTACATAATACCTCCTTCTCTTCTCTCAGTTTGTCTTTGTCCTGTCAAATAAAATGGAAAGAAAAAAAAAAGAAAAAAAAATGGCCACCAGGAGCAGTGGATTCTGTTAGTACCAAGCCCCAGTGATAGCCTTGGGGGAAAAAACAACAGCAACAACAGAACTAGAAGAACCCTTCTATGTTTGTGGTGCAGGCAAGTAACAAAGAGCATGAAAGTTGAGAATTTTAATATACTGTGTGAGGAACTCCTTTTATGTAGTTGGTTTACTGAGGGCATTGGTGTTCATATTCTGCCTGTGGTTGACTAAATGCAAATAAACAAAAAACTGTAAGATGATAATCCCTCATAAATGATTACAAGTGAGGCTGATTTTACCATCCACACTTACCCTATAGTAACTGTTATGGGGATCTACTAAACTCATAATCCTCAGGAAAGGTATAGAGTTAATAAGGATTGTTTTAGTTAACTGTCCTTAAGAACCTCTAAGCATGTTGTTTGCTTAAAGGTCTGTACATCTAACCTAAACACATAATGTTTGAAGAGAATAGAATATCTACATTACAATTCCCAATTTGATTATTATTGGCTTCCCCCCCACTTCACAACCCTGGGACAACTTTCTCAGACATTAAGAGAAAAAGACAAGACCGAATTTTCCTCTAATATAGGAATGCTGCAATATGACATGCTGGGGACTTGAACTTGGCTGCATGGCAAAGCTAGTGCCCTTTCAGCAGATCTATCTAGTCATTTCCTATCCAATTAGTTTATAATATTTCTAACTGCAAAGGGTTTTTATATCATTTCTTTAATCAACATATTATATCTTATCAAGGATATCATTCTACCTGAAATTTGATTGACTCATTATCTTTGTACCCTAACCATTAGTTTAATAAAACTATATTAATAATTATATAATTTTTACTATATTGCCTTTATTTGTGATGCATCTGACTTGTGTCACATTGTTATTGTTGTTGTTGTTACTGTTATGTATTTTGCCTCCAGGGTTATTGCTAGGGCTCTGTGCCTGCACTAGGAATCCACTGCTCCTGGTGTCCATTTTTCTGATTTTTTGGATAGGACAGAAACTGAGAGAGAAAGATAGACACCTGAAGACCTGCTTCACTACTTGTAAGGCAACTCTCCCTCCAACACACACACACACACACACACACACACACACACACACACACACACACACACACACACGTGCAGTTGGTGAGCCCAGGGCTCAAACTGGGATCCTTGCTTAGGTCCTTACACTTCAAACTACGTACACTTAACCTGGTGTGCTACCACTTGGTCCCCTTCCACACTGTCCCTAATTATTTTTCATTGTATTTAAGACTCAGAATTATTAATGTAGTTTCAACTTATTCTTCATGATAATGATGTATTTTTACAAGTTTTGAAATTTTGAATTATGTTTTTGTTTTGCATTTTTCTCAGCTCTTTGAATGTAAGTACATGTAAAAATCTTCTAATTATTATAGGATGGTTAAAACGAAATTTTGAAGATGATGAAAAGTATATATAATCTATTGTTAATAGAATTTGAGAATTTATTACACTTTGGTGATTACAATATATAGTTTTGAAAGGGAAAATCATCTTTGTTACTATTTTTCTCCAAATTTAATGGAAATAATAATGGTCAGTGACTACTTAAAAACTCAAGACTCTTCCTGTGTTTTCTTATATGGAATCTCCCTTCTGAAATATTATGATCATAGAAAGTTATATAAGGGAGTCGGGCAGTAGCACAGTGGGTTAAGTGCAGGTGGTGCAAAGCACAAGGACTGGTCTAAGGATCCCGGTTCCAGCCCCGGCTCCCCACCTGCAGGGGAGTCGCTTCACAGGTGGTGAAGCAGGTCTGCAGGTGTCTATCTTTCTCTCCCCCTCTCTGTCTTCCCCTCCTCTCTCCATTTCTCTCTGTCCTGTCCAACAGCAATGATATCAATCATAACTACAACAATAAAACAAGAGAGGCAACAAAAGGGAATAAATAATAAATATTTAAAAAAAACTAGAAAGTTATATGAATCATCTTAGATTGTGAAGCATTTTTGTAATAATTTTTACTTTTTAAAGATTTTAGTTATTTGTTAATGGGAAAGCTATGAGGAAAGAATGAACCAGACAACACTCTCATACATGAACCAGACAACACTCTCATACATCAGTCTGGGGATTGAACTCAGGACCTCATGCTTGAAAGTCCAGAGCTTTACTAACTGTGCCACCTTCTGGACCACACATTTTTATAATGACACCACACATGCTAGCTTATTTTATATTTACTGAAATTTTGTGAATACAGTAATTTATTGTTAATTTCAGTTAAAATTTAAGTATTCTAAAGCTATAGTTTTCAATGTCACACAAAAATACTGAAGATTATTTTTTATTGATTAATTAATTTTCCCTTTTGTTGGCCTTGTTGTTTTTTATTGTTTTTGTAGTTATTACTGTGTTGTTATTGATGTGCTTGTGTTGTATAGGACAGAGAGAAATGGGGAGAGGAGGGGAAGACAGAGAGAGAGAGAGAAAGACACCTGCAGACTTGCTTCACTGCCTGTGAAGCGACTCCCCTGCAGGTGGGTAGCCAGGGGCTCAAACTGGGATCTTCGTGCCAGCTGAAGATCATTTTTGTCTAGTTTAGAAAGCAAATAACTTTTAAGGTGAATATATATATACTTTAATTCAGATTTAGATTACATACTAAATTTTTAGTGTGTGATTCTATCGTTTTCCCCCTCTAAATTACATCAAAAATTAGAAAATGCTAGACAAGAGTCACAACTGATTAACTGATTAGCTATGTGAAACAGCGATGCAGGTGTCTCTCTATCTCTCCCTCTCTATCATCCCCTTTCCTCTTGATTTCTGGTGTCTCTATCCAATAAGTAAATAAAGATAATTAAAAGTAAATAAAGAAAGAAAATGCTAGGCAGATGATTGAAACTTAAATAGAAACAGAAAACATTTTGTTTAACGAATATTTCCAGACTATGAACATCATGAAGATATGAGCTTGTTTGATTTCTGTTATATTACACGTGCATAAAACATGGCCTTGTATTATTTAAATAGTTGACAAATACTTATTTCAAGAATGAGCAAAGTCGAATTTCTAAGGAATCTGTTTGGAATGTCATTTTAGGTGTTTAATTATTAACTTCTTCAAAGTTAAGATTTTTAAATATCAAATATTATGTATAGTCTAGAGTTCTAGATGTAGTCACAAATTTAGTTTCATTTAATCTTCATAAACTATGTGAGAGCAAACATAGGATCAGTATTTTGCAGGGTAAAAACTCAATTTCAGAGAAGAGATGCTAATTTTCTAAGTCTTATATACACAGAGCAACTGCACCTAACACAGTCACAGTCTTGCTTATAAAAATGTCACTGTTGTCATCTTTCTGAAGTGAAAAACTTATTTTTTTACTTTGAATATACCTTTTGATATCATAATATCTGCCTAAATTATATTGCATTACACAGTCAATTTTTGTATTGACATTTAAATATTTTATTAATTCCTGAAAATTAAAAAAGTAGAAATCCCTTGAAATAAACAATTGGTGATCCTTTATTTGTAATCCTACAAGTAACAACCTGATCACATAAAGTTACATTATATTAATATGTGTATATATCTCACCTATTTGTTACATATATGTGTATATACGCATACTTATATCAGTATATGTGTATTATGTGTTTATAAGTTCAGTTGTCAGCACTGTTTTCTGCACTTAAATATTCAAAATTACACTTATGGTTGAATCTGTAACCTTAAAACTTAAGATATTTCTCTCTTTAGTTTAATGACAGTAATCAGAAAGTATGATTAATGAATTTAAAGTCACCAGAATAAATTATGAACAGGTCAACTTAGAGAAATATGTTGTTATTTTATTTATAAATGCACAGTTTGTGTCCAGCTGACGGTTTATTTGGTAGAGCACACGTCTTAGGACCTGGGTTTAAGCTCCTAGTACCTACTTAAAGGAAAAGAAGCTTCCCAAGTGATAGGGTAATGTTGCAAGTGTCTCTTCTTATCCCTGTTTCTTTCTATCTATCTCTTACTATTTATCATAGAAATAAAAAAGGTCACCAGCTGTAATGAAGTTTTTGGACGTTGATCCCCAACAATAACAATTGTAAAACACACACAATAAGAATTGAAAAGAGCAGGGATCAGGCAGTAGCACAGCAAGTTAAGCACACATGGCACAAAACTTGAGGACCAGCCAAAAGATCCCATTTCGAGCCCCCAACTCCCCATCTACAACCCAACTACCCATCTACCACCCGACTCGCGAGATAAAACTTTTGAGTCCTTTCTTCAATAGTTTAGTATACATGTTGGTCCATGGAAACATTTAATTTTTAACATTTGCATTTTAAAATTAAAATAGGCCTATATACTCTCATATAGATTTGTTGTATACATTAATATTTTATTTGTTAATAGAATGAATGAGAGTGGAGAGAAGTGGGAGAAGGTAAGATATAGAATACCACAGCACTGCTCAGTTCTGTCATAGGATACTTCCAGGGATTCGATCTGCATCCCCTGGGGCCTCATTCATATAACTCAGTGCTTTAACAGGCTGATTTAATCCCCTCATCACTGATATTATATATATATATATATATGTATATATATATATATATATAGAGAGAGAGAGAGAGAGAGAGAGAGTATTTTACTTGAAACTGGAAGATAAAGTCTTAATTTTAATTTTTCACTAAAGTAGATCTTTCTCTCTCTCTTTTTTTTTTGGTCAGTTATGCTTTGATTGTTTCTCTCTCTCTCTCTCTTTGTTATTACCATTGCAGCTTCAAGTTTATCCTTTAATACTTGCCTGATGATAAACTATAGAATCCCCTTTTTCGTACCTAAATAGGGAAAGATAGAAACAGGCAGGGAGTATGGGTAGACTCATCCATGCCCATGTCCAGCAATTACAGAAGTCAGACCTCCCACCTTCTACTGCCCATAGAAATCTTTGATCCATACTCTCAGAGGGATAAAGAATAGGAAACCTTCCAGTGGAGGGGAATGGGATAAGAAACTATTATGGTGTGAATTGTACCCCTCTCTTATCCCACAATCTTATTGATAATTATTAAGTCACTGATATAAATAAATAAATATCTCTCTTTTAAAGAACAATGTGAAGCATTCACAGTAGAGGATACAGAAGGGACAATTCATGAGAAAAGATGTCTGGACAGTCCACCGAGCTCTGTCACTATCATGTGGGGTGCAAATTACTCCCACTAATGTCTTTGCTATGATTACAAAGTTATGTAAACCTACACATTTTACATATATATATATATATTTTTTTTTTTCCTCCGAGGTTATTATTGCTGGAGCTTGGTGCCTGAACTATGAATCCACTGCTTTTGGAGGCTTTTTTTTTTTCTTTTGTTGCCCTGTTTATCGTTGTTGTTATTTCTGTCATTGTTGGATAGGGCAGAAAGAAATAGAGAGAGGACAAGAAGACAGAGAGGGGGAGAAAAAGAGACACCTTAGGAGTCTGGCGGTAGCACAGTGGGTTAAGCGCATGTGGCCCAAAGCGCAAGGACCACCATAAGGATCCCTGTTCCAGCCCCTAGCTCCCCACCTGCAGAGGAGTCACTTCACAGGTGGTGAAGCAGGTCTGCAAGTGTCTATCTTTCTCTCCCCCTCTGTCTTCCCCTTCTCTCTCCATTTCTCTCTATCCTATCCAAGAGCAGTGACTACATCACTAAGAACAACAATAACTACAACAATAAAAACAAGGACAAAAAAAGGCAATAAATAAATATTAAAAATAAAAAAGACACATGGAAACCTGGTTCACCACTTTTGAAGCGACCACCTGTAGGTAGGGGCCAGGGGCTCCTGGTCCTTGTGCTTTGCGCCATGCCCACTTAATCCGCTGTACTACGGTCTGGCCCCGATTGATAATTTTATTGTCATATAGGTCTGTTGAATGAGAATGAGCATTATAGGCTATATCTTTCTCCTCACACAGACACTTTTTGTTGCTGTTGTAAGTTTCTATTTTCTCTATTTTATCGGTTGTGTGGGATAATGATTTACAGTACAGCTGTTGACACATGGTTTTAGCTTCTCATCCCCATGATAGGTATCTGCAAGACACACTTTCCCCCAGCTTAGGTATTTTTCTACCATCATGTACATACATATCTTTTTAAAAGAAAATTTAAATAGGAAGCCAGTCACACATAAAATATGAACTTCAAATGCAGACCTCTGGAAGAAGTTATCCTCTAATGATTCTGTCTTGAAATTTTACACATCACTAGACTCAGTGATTCATTCCTCATGACAGAACCCTTGTCCACTGGGTTACTGCCAAGTGACAAGGCCTTGTCCAGTCCAGTGGACAACTTCTTGACAGTCACTTGGCTATGTAACTGGGCTCTTCGTTTCTAGTGACTTACTACCATTTATGTAAGTTCTAAATTCCATGCTCAGAGTAAGTTTATATTTTAAGATGGGATCCTATTATCTTAGGTTGGAAAGATTTCAATTATCTCACATTCTTCTAGTATATTGTAAATCTTCCAAATATTTCAAATGGTGGAATATATTATTTTGATTTAAAATTTTATTTCAATAATGTTGAACAGTTCTTAACATATTATGATGTCCTAATTAATCATGTTTGTTCCATTTGGCAAATCAGCTATCCCAATGATTACACTAGTTTCTAAGTGTGGTATTTAAATTTGGTTGTTTGTTGATTATTGTATTTAAATGATTTTCATATATTATTTTTGAAATTCTTCTGACATGTTTTTAAATGCTTTCTTTTTTATGGTATGTTGTTCCATTTTTTTGGGGGGGGAACAGTGTGTGTGTGGGGGGGTGCTTGATGCTGGCCCTGTGAATCCACTGCTTCTTGAGGCCTTTATTATTTTTTTTTCAGAGAGAAAATGACAGACTAGAGGAAGATAGAGTGGGTAGAGAAAGACAGATACCTGAAGAGCTGCTTCATCATTGGTGAAGCAACCCAATCCCACCTTTCAGGTGTGGAGTCAGGGGCTTGAACCTGGCCAGATCCTTTAGTGGGTCCTTGTGCTTCATACTATGTGTGCTTAACCCAGTGCGCTAACTCCTGGCTCCATGTTCCATTTCTTTTAGAGTATATTCTAAACTCTAATTTTTTTCATGCAGTCTAATTTATCTTTCATTTCACTTTTGTAGTTGCCAGGACCTCTCTGGTCCTACTTTATCAGATAAAGAAAGGCAAAGGGAGAGAGCAAAACATCACAAGACTAAAATTTCCTATACTTCATCTGCAATATTCTTGTCTTTAGGGTCATTATTAGTCAACAATTTGTCTGGCTTTAAAGCTTAACTCTTCTTTCAGCCACCAGGTTCCACATACTATTATGATGCCAACCTGACTTCACTGGGAAGATGACCCCACCAATATGTCCTGAACCCCACCTCCCCAGATCCCTGTCCCACTAGGGAAAGAGATGGGCAGGCTGGGAGTATGGATAGACTTATCAACACCCATGTTCAGCAGGGAAGTAATTATAGAATCCAGATCTTTAACCTTCTGTACCCCATAATGATTGTGGATTTATACTACCAGAGGGATAAAAAATAGGAAAGCTATCAAGGAAGGGGATTGGACACAGAGTTCTGGTGGTGGGAATTGTGTGGAATTGTACCCCTCTTATCCTATGGTCTTGTCGATATTTCCATTTGATAAATAAAAATTAAAAATAAAATAAAATAAATCCTCTACTGTGGTAGGGGTAGAATTTGACATTGGTCACATGCATGACAAAGCCAAAACTCTGAAAAGTTGACTTCCTTTAGCTGCCTTAACTTGCATTTCTGGGTTTATTATTTACTTTGGCTAACTTACTAGTATACCATTATTTGCATGCTTGCTTAGGTTCTAAGTTAATTAATTTTATTTCCTGGGTTGTCTAACCCACCCGCCATCAATATCACCCAGAACATTATTTTCTTGACACAAATTATACTTTTCATTTCCCAAATTTTAACATTTATGGCCTTTTGATATTCTGTTGTAGCCTTTCCATAATTTATTGTATCTCCTTAGATATTGGAAAAGTACATAGTCACTTGGTGTCTTTATCCACTAGTTCTAACATCTGCTTCACTTCAGGGTGATGATTTATTGATTCATTTTACCCTTCATTATAATTTACATTTTCTTGCCTTTTTAGGATTCCTGACAAATCTGATTGGGACCATCTGTTATTAATTTTACATTGTCTTATACTGCTATAAAATCATTGATTTTATATAATTTTGCACTGAACGTTTCAAGCATCAGAAAGTCAAGAATGAAGAAAAAGTCTGGAAGAAAATCAGAAGTAAAACAAGTTATTTATAGATGAATAAAGATATGAATTGCAGCAAACTTCTTGCCAAACAAACTGGAATAAAGACTAGACAGTTTGGAAAAGGATAAATTCCATGGGTTAATAGACTATGGCAAATCCAGAAGTTGAATTACAATTACATAAGCCCTTCAATCTTACATTGTCAAAGAACAATTTTCCACCTTTTCTTTGCATTGATGCATCTTATTGTTCCTTTAGTGCACATTGTAGAGACAAAGAATGAAGCAAACTCAGAAGAAAATTTCAACATGAGCCTCTCCTTCTTTAATCCTAAAAGGCTTTAAACCGCTAGTTTTCCTTGTTGGAGAAATACAACAGTAGCCTTATTTATACATGCTTTAATATGTGTAATTATATACAGAATCATGACTTTGAAGCTGTGAATACTCTAATATATATAAAGTTAATCATGAGCAAGCTATACTTTATTGCTAAGATGGGAACATGCTGCTCAACTTAAATAAAGGTTGCAACTCACATAAATGTTTGGCTGATATTATGAACAATGGGATGCCAGGGCTGCTGTTCATGAATAGCACACACGTACTAAATTATAACTTAAAGATTATATTGCATTGCATTTTTACAAGTATCATATATTCTTAAACAAGGAAATGCAGATTTGAGATAGCATTCAATGCTGATTGTAGACAAAGGCCTATGATGTCAGTTTATTTCTTTTAACCTCAGGTTAAGGAAGTATATACAAAGAATCAAGCAAGACTAGTGAGATATTAATCTGTACTAAGTATTAAGATAGTTTTACAGAAAATATAATACATATTCTGCACTACATAGTATGATTAAAAAAAAAAGTCTTACCCATCCATTCATCAGCATTATATGAAGTGATGGTCTATTCTGAAAATCTAGCAGGTAAGTGACAATTAGAGTTAACATTTGCAAAATTTAAAATAATGTAATCTGCTTTATTTTAATGTTAAAACAAAACAAAAACATTATAGTCTGAAAAAAAGTTAAAGCAACATTTGCTGTTCCTAACAAAAATTGCATAGAGTACAAAGTTAAAGCTTAAAAAATAACTGAATATAGTTCATATTTAAGAATAGAATTTTGAACTCTATATTATACTTACAAAACTAGATGCTCTTAACTAATGGTTACCTTCTGCACATTTTTTTCTTTCTCTTCCTCTTGGTTCTCTCTCTCTCTACACACACACACACACACACACACACACACACACACACACACACACACACACACACATCGGGGTCTCCATACACATAGTATGATCTTTTTAAATTATTTTGTAAATATGAGATATATAGAAAGGCAAACTGAGAGGGAGGTAGACAAAAAGAGGAGAGACACCACAGCATTGCTTCTCTGAAGAGTAGGCTGTGCTCCTGTGTGGTGCCTAGGTGTATGACAGTTGTCTTTTTTTTCCCTCCAGTCAGTGGGGCTCAGTGCCAGCACTACTAATCCACCACTTCTGGAGGCCTTTTGTCCCCCCCATAGGACAGAGAGAGATTGAGAGAAGAGGGTAGGTAGAAAGATGGAGAGAAAGAAAGACACCTGCACACCTGCTTCAATGCTTATGAAGTGACCCCATTGCCAGTAGGGAGCTGGGAACTCGAACCGAGATGCCAAAATGTGCTTCCTATCATGTGCACTTAACTTGATGTGCTACTGACCCTGACCCATGTCATTTTTCTTGATAAGGTGTCTATCATAAAATTACCTATCTTAGGCCACTCATCTCCTTCTTTTCTTCTTCTTAGGTGTAAGCAGTTAGGGTTTACTGAGAGTTCTATTTATTAGTGTTTATTTTCATTACTCAACTTCTTACAGCATGCTGAACTGTTGAGGGAAGCATGACCTTATCCATCAAATCTGAAGTAGTTTCTCATTGGCCAGAAAAATGTCCAATTTCTCTACGTATTATGAATTTATTAGTCACAGGTATTTGATATATATATATATATATATATATATATATATATATATATATATATACAAGGGCACTTAATGATTGCTTTCAAAACCAATAGTTGGTTTTGGAGGGAAGTCTAATTTCAGATTTTTCTTCAAGGTGTATTTTTAAATAGATACAAAAGTAAAAGTGTGGAGCAAATAGCATAATTGTTATGTAAAGACATTCTCATTCCTGAGGCTTCAAAGTACCAGGTTCAGTCCCCAGTACCACTATAAAGCAGAGCTGAGCAGAGCTCTGATCATATATATAATTTTCATCAATGAGTTTTTGTTTGATTTTTCCTTAATTTTTTACTTGTCACCATAATTATCACTGGGCTTGGTTTCTGCATAATCAGCTCTTGGTGACAATTTTCTTTTCTGATAGAGACAGAGAGAAATGGAGAGGGTGAGATAGACAGGGATAGAGAAAGAGAGACACCTGAACTCTGTGCTGCCACTTATGAAGCTTTTCTCCTACATGTAGAAAATAGAAACTTGAACTCATAGCACAGAAATAAGGACTAGAGTTCCAAATCTATTGAAACTAAATTTTAAATGCAGAGCTGTTGAGCTAGCGTTGTGCACAAGAGAGAGATGACCCAGGAACTAAGCTTGTGGTGGTAGGACAATTCAAATATTTATTCATTCAAGTGCCCCAGAGTCGGGCGGTAGCATACCTGGTCAAGCCACATGGTGCAAACCACAATGGCCAGTGTCAGCATCCCGTTCTGCATGCCTGCCCTCCTCCAGGTCAGGACACGAAGAGACAAGACAGAAACAGAAGTGGCTTGACAATACCATAAATGGTTAGGAAAGGGGTGGAGAAAGGCAAAGAGGGTTACAAATGGCATGGACCTCCCCAGCAGCTTTTGCTAGGGTTTCTCTGGTAGAATTAGCAATACCCTGTGGGGAATTAGGAAAGAGACCTTTAGTCATTTGTAAGACAAAGCAGAAGATTGATATGTAGACAATAAAAGGACTGGCCATAGTATCATGAATGCAGGGTGGTTTGTGAGGGAGAGGATGGATGTTCCCTCAAGTCAAGCCCTGCCAAGCTCAACCACATCCTCAGAATTTCCTGACACAGAGCTTCTCTTTTTCTATTCTTACTTAGTAATTCTTTTGGACAATCACATAATGAATTTATTTGCCTAGATGAACTATAACTACATTATAAATTTTTCTCCAATCATAAACCACAATAAAACTCCACTCCATTCTGAATAATAATCTAGATTCTAAAGCTGTGGTATATTTACACAATGGAATACTATGCAGTTATTAAGAACAATGAACAATGATCAACAATGGTAGAGACTGTTCCATCCTCTAGAGGGAGGCTGTACAACATACTCTATGCTCTACCTGAGGAAGATGGGTCCTGTTATTGGGGCATCTTGGAATGTTCCTACTGATGACCACATAATGTGAGCTCAGGCTACAGGGATGCAGAGGTCACATTATCTCCCTAGCTTAATATGGGCCCCAGATCACATCCAATTGATGGGGTTTATCGTCAACAATATTTATACATGTTTCCCATATTTGGGAACTACTCTCATCCCAGATCCAGCTTTCTGGTCCTTTTCCCAGTCATGATATCATCTCCCCAGACAATAACTAGGATCCACCTGCATATCAGATTTCAGGCTCAGGGTGAAACAAACAAACAAACAAACAAACAAGACTAGTATAGCCACAGGCCCTTTGGAATATAACTAAAATATGCCTACTAGCTATCGACAGAACAGAGACCCCTCCAACTCTTCATTGCACTACTCTAGCCTTTAGGTTCATGATTAGTCCATTACTGTTTGGCTTTTTATGTTAACTCTCTTTTCAGCCACCAGGTTCCAGATGCTAGCATGATGCCAATCAGACTTTCCTGGACAGACCACTGCCCCCAGTATGTCCTGGAGCTCCAATTCCCCAGAACCCTGCCCCACCAGTGAAAGAGAGAGGCAGGATGGGATTATGGGTTGACTTGTCAATGCCCAAGTTCAGTGGGGAAGCAATTACAGAAGCCAGACCTTCCACCTTCTGCACCCCATAATAACCATAGGTCCATGCTCCCAGAGGGTTAAAGACTAGGGAAGCTATCAGGGAAAGGGATGGTATATAGAGTTCTGTGGTAGGAATTTTTAGATTTTTACTCCTCTTCTCCTATGGCTTTGTCAGTGTTTCCTTTTTATAAATAATTTTTTTTAAAAAAGTATCTATATTCCACTATTATTAAAAACTTTGAGTTGTTAACTCTTCTAATTCATTGACTATTATCAACCACCAAAGAGATTCTTCTCCAGCCATTTGTCTTTTTAACTAGTGCTTGCATTTGCATTGTCACTATATACGCTCATATTAATTAATGCACTGAGTCCCCAAACTCAATGCATTAATTGTACTTCACTTTTTTTTCATTTATTTTATTGTAGGAGCAAAGAGAAATTGAGAGGGAAGGAGATGATAGAAAGGGACAGAGAAAAAGACAATTACAGACTTGCTTTACCTTGCTTTACCACTCATGAAGCATTCCACCTGCAGATGGGGAGCAGAGGCTTAAACCCCGGTCCTTGTGCACTGTAACATGAACACTCATTCAGGTGCACCACCTTCTGGCCCCTGAGCTTCATTTTTTTTTTTAAATCACTACTGTGGACACAATATCAAGCTATTTGCTTTCACTTCCAAAACTAGTGAAATACTTGATATAGTCATTTCTTCTCTCTGAAATAAATTACAACTTTTTGGAAAAAAAAAGTAAATAATATAAATTTATACATTTTGACTTATCATACCATTATTTAATGTGAAATTACACTTTTGTATTATTATATTGAATTCTGTTTTTTCCATTCTATAATTGTTATTAAATATGTGCCTAGTAAAGAGCTATTAGTTATAAAATGAGGTTCCAACAGATTTATTTCATCTTTTTATTTAAAATTATTTCCTAAAGTATCTTTAAATAGAAAGATTGTATAAGATAAATTAAATTCTTCTATATTATTGTGAGTGTACATATATTATTTCACTAAAACAAATATCCAGTAGTTGACATTATGCTTTTAAATTACCTGACAAAATATACTTAATTCTGATTTCTTGACATACTATAAGTCTTGTAACATGCTTCGGAAAAACAGGTTTTGCAACAAACCAACCTGAGAAAACAAATCTTAGAAAAGCCATGGACTTTGAGGAAAAAAAAAATGTGCCTGAGGCTTTTTCTTTTTATTCCTTTTCTTTTTTTCTTTCTTTTAAGAAAACTGCAACCACTTCCAAGATAGTTATAAGCTGGCTGCTCATCCAGATGGAACTCAGTCACAATGCCTGCATTTGGAGACTCTGGTGAAAACACAGCAGACTTCTTTAAAATTCAATGTAAAAATATGGTTATGGAATTAGAGTATACTATGAAAGGAAAGGTCTTACCCGAGTAATGAAGCTGAAGGGTTGTCACTCCACATGTGTAGTCTCTGGATACAGTCTGAAGTGAAGCATGTTGAGGTGGCAATCGTTGCATTGATTAGGTTGTGATCGGCAGATGCAAAATTATTTGATATGGATTGGGAGAGGCATACGGGAAAGTGGGCCCTATCCAAGGGTTCCAGGACTGGGGGAAGTAGAGGCTCTATAATGGAGATGTGAGGTTCCTGCTGTCTTAGGGTTCCAAAAGACAATCGATAGTTAATGTTATCATCACATTATTTGGTAATTGGGTTAACTTTGAAAAGTCCTTTTGTTACGGTTTGCTGTACAGTACCCAGTATATATAGCTGTGCTATTGGTTGCTTCTGATCTACTTGGTCTAGGCTTTTGAGAGAGTCCGCATATCAAATACATAGCCTATATATTAAAAAGATTCAGTCTGTGTTTTAAAAAACTTCGAGACATACAATTAATTTTCCCCCTCTCAGTTAACTAGTGATTTATATGACTACATTTTACTAGGAGTGTATATAAACACCATTCCCACCACCAAAAGACCTTTCCTTTCATAGTATACTCTAATTCCATCTCAGGTGGTTCACTTTCTAACAAAGTCCCAAAACCTAGATATACACCAGTTTCTGTGAGAGAGAGCATATGTGCACACGTATCCGTAAACTATTGCAAAACATATATCTGAAAGCAGAAGTACACTAGAGTTTGCAGTGAGTACCCCCCTAACACTTCCTCTCCACTATTCCAAGCTTTGGGTCCATGATTGCTCTACAGTTTGTTTGGCTTTGTATGTTAACTCTCTTTTCAGTCACCAGGTTCCAGATGTCATCAGGATGCCGGCCAGGCTTCCCTGGACTGAAGACCCCACCAATGCGTCCTGGAGCTCTGCTTCCCCAGAGACCCACCCTACTAGGGAAAGTGAGAGGCAGACTGGGAGTATGGACCAACCAGTCAACGCCCATGTTCAGTGGGGAAGCAATTACAGAAGCCAGACCTCCCACCTTCTACAACCCACAATGACCCTGGGTCCATACTCCCAGAGGGATAGAGAGTGGGAAAGCTATCAGGGGAGGGGGTGGGATATGGATATTGGGTGGTGGGAATTGTGTACCCCTCCTACCCTATGGTTTTGTTAATTAATCCTTTCTTAAATTAAAAAAAAAGAAATATGGTTATGAAGCTCAGTGGTCACCAGCTTGTTAATTATTAAAAAAAACAAAACAAAAACCTGTTATCATGACCTTCTTCTTTGTTCATCAGAAACAAGAAAAAACACCCAGAACACCATGTATCTTGTTCTAGGTATGTGTAAGGAATCTGACCTCAAAATCACTTTTGGAAAATATGACAGGATAACTCAAAAGACTCTTAATCTGCTTCTAACTAACAGGAAATAATAGCCTTTTAACAGAATACCTGATTTTAGAGTAATTTGAGTAACTTTTGGACAAATATGTGTGTATATGATAATATATATATGTATATAGTTACATGTATATAATTACATGTATATCTAATTATATGTATATATTTAAATGATAGGGTATCAACTCCTTTAATTTAAAATGGTGCCCCAGATGATCAAGAAACAATGAAAAAAAATACACAAGGAAAAACATATACAAAAAAACTGAAAATGTTTTCTTCTATTAATATACTGTGTATGACGGTTTCTTAAAGCTATTTTAAAGAAATATTTATAAGAATAAAGCTTCAAATGAACTGTTTTAGCTAAAAAAGACATGGGAATTAGTGACACTATACCTATTGTTGTTCATTGTGGTACCTTCCATAGTATTTTGCTTGTTTATCAAAATAGAGTTGTATTATAATGTAAGAATAAAGCTTCAAATGAACTGTTTCAGCTAAAAAAGACATGGAAACTGTCTTCCCCACTGGTGAACACCTTCAAAATTGGGGTTGTGCCTCATTTCTTTTTCTCTTTTCAGGCATCTGTAGAGCTTTTGCTCATAATTAGTTCTGTGCAACTATTCTAAAAATTAGATGAAGGAGGGAACATTTAAATCTTTGAGAGCAATACTAACAATACATTTCCTGTAACTCTCAAAGGAAAGTATTTATTTTTAACATGCTCATGTGTTCGTGGATTCTCATATTTTGAGGTTTAATATTCCATATGTGAAGCTAATATGAGCCAAGTTTCTATCACATTCACTAGCCTAGAATATACTCCATGTTTACCTCAATAATATAAAAATTCATGTATTTGTGGATTCTTCATATACACATAGTAAATTTTCATCTTCTAGAAAACTATCATATATTTTATTATTTCAATATCTCACTACATACATTCATCTTACATGACATATTTTTGTAGTATGTAAGGTTGAAGAACTAGCTTCATGTTTTTATTAGTCACTTGTAATTTTCCTGTTAATTTCTAAGAGTATCTGATTTTTTTATATATATAGGCCAATCTTACTAGTTTGTTACAACTTAGATGTTACTATGTCATGTAAACTCATGTCATACACATAACATTTACATCGTTAATGAAAAATTTCAAATATCTTATTTATTTTAATGAGATAAATACAGAGAAAGGCTGAGAGAGAGAGAGAAAGAGACAGAGCATTGGTCAGCTCAGGCTTATAGTGATGTTGGAGATTGAACCTTGGACCTCAAAGCCTCAGGAATGGGTGTGTTTTGCATAGCCACTTTATTATCTTCCCACCTCATTAATCACATATTTATCACAAAAAAACACCTAATTTTAATGGAATATGATACATTTAATGAGAAACTTAAATTTTACTCTAAGTTCCTCACTGTTAAAAAAGTACAAATATTCTTTGTAACCATTCCTATTCATATATATCAATAAATATATAGTAATATTCTAATTGCATATATCTCGTTTTTAATCAGTGTGAATTGTTCATATTATGAATTTTATAAATATCACTCTATCATAAAGTGAGTGCTATTATACTAGGTATTGAACACAATTTTCTCCACAGTAATAATCATAGATCTCTAATTTTACATTATACTTGATTAATTTAATAACTTGCTTACTAAATATATATATCTTTGTTACTATGTACTCCTACATTAAATTCTGGTAGTACTTGGAATGACAAAAATGTTACCGGATCTATTATGTTGCTTTTCCTCTGACACATTCTTTGGATTTTATTAATCCACTATCATATTTCCACTGTACTTCGACCACTGCCTATATCCTAGCAATGTAGCTTTGAGTTCTGGTTGTCTTCACATCCATCTCTCATTTCATTTCCAGACTCTTGTTACTCTGTTTAATATGCTTTACACACAGGGAAATAAAAAGAAAATCCAGTTTCTCGGATATGTGAACTGCTATCAACTGCTATTCCAAATCCCATGCTCTGAAAGATTCTTTAGACTTATAGTGATGTTGTTTTCTGTATTTTGTATTTCTGTATTTTGTATACTCTCAGTTGCACTCAAACTCTGAGGTCTGTATTTAAGCTGAATGAAGTGAATTGCTTGATTAGGTAAACTACTACAATATCCACTTAATGATTTGACACTTTTTTAAATCTTTATTTTCCCAGTTAGTAATTGTTTGACTTATGTAAGTTATCGACCTTTTCTGAACTTCAATTTAGAGAGACTAATAGGAGGAGAAGGGGAAGGAAAAAGGGGAGGGAAAGGAAAAGGGGAAAGGAGGGAAAATAAAGGAAGGGAAGAGGAAGAGAGAGGAAGGGAGGGGAGGGGAAAGGAGAAGAGAGGAGAGGGAAGTGGAAGGGAAGGGAAGGAAATGGAAAGGGAAGGGGAGGGAAGGGAAGGGAAGGGGAGGGAGGGCCAGGAAGAGAAGGGAAGGGAAGGGTGTTGTAATTTAAAAGAAAGGACTTTGATGTGGTGGTCCATAAAGGACTTGTTTGTGGGGCAGCTCCAAGCACGTTTAAACAATCAAAGCTTTATTAGGGTAGCACAGTAGTACTAAGTGTGTTTTAGGTACTGCACAATAAGCAATTATCAGCCTGGGGTTAAGAATATGCTAGGCCCATAAAGTCCATGAAGTTCAGCCCCATGAGATAAACAGTTATCAGCAGAGATATTGGTTACTGTCAAGAAGAGCCCAGAGTTTGACTGCTAGTGGAGTCACACATGTTCAGTTCCCTGGAGTGGCAGCCATAGAGGGCACCTCCAGCACCCTCTGCTGAGATGCATCTGAGCAGGAGCAGAAGCAGGAGCCAGAGACCAGGCTTCAGGCTGGCTGCACTTAAATCCATTTGAAATTGCAACAAACCATCCACTCACAGTCCACTATGTGATTGTGCAGATCATTGGCTGCTCTCTCACCAGGCAGATATCAGCCATGTGCTATGTCCAAGTTCCTGTCTCAACTGGTATACTGCATCACAACAGAAGGGCAGGGAAGAGAAGTAAGGGAAAGAAAGGGAAGGAAAGCAGATTGAAAAAAAAAACAAAACTCAGGGATATTATGGGGTATTAAAGAGTTTGTTTAGGCTACTAGACCACTCGAAAAGTAAGGTCACTAGTTCATAGAAGGTATATCGTATCAAAACAAATTTGACTTTTTAAATAAATATTAATTTTTTTATTTATTTGTTCCCTTTTATTGTCCTTGTTTTGTTGTTGTAGTAGTTGGTGGATAGGATAGAGAGAAATGGAGAGAGGAGGGGAAGACAGAGAGGAGGAAAGAAAGATAGACACCTGCAGACCTGCCTCACCACCTGGCCTGTGAAGTGACTCCCCTGCAGGTGGAGAGCCTGGGCTCGAACCAGGATTCTTTCACCAGTCTTTGTGCTTTGCGCCACATGCGATTAACCTGCTGTGCTACTGCTAGACTCCCAAATTTGGTATTTTTAAAGTGACAACAAATTTTGACATAAATGTATATACTATCAATGTGAAAAATATAATCAGTTAAGAAGTTGCAATTATATTTTGACTAGAGAGTGATAATTTCAAATGAAATTTTCTCCTTTATTTCATTTATATACTGTTGGTATACATATTGGTGTGTCTAGTAAAACATGGCAGATAAACACCATTACTTAGTAATGACCAGCTTTCTGTTGGAGACACATGCTGACTAAACATTTTCTAAATACAGTTTCTAAATTTATAGCAAGTATCTTTTTTTTCTGTATTGGGGAATTAATGTTTTACATTCTACAGTAAATACAATAGTTTGTACATGCATAACATTTATCAGTTTTCCACATAACAATAAAACCCCCACTAGGTGTTGTCATCCTTTTCAGACCTGTATTCTCCCACCCACCCACCCACCCCAAGTCTTTTACTTTGGTGTAATATGCAAATTCCAGTTCAGGTTCTATTGTGTTACCATTTTTAATAGCGGAGTAGTATTCCATTGTGTATATATACCACAACTTGCTCAGCCACTCATCTGTTGTTGGACACATGGGTTTCTTCCAGGTTTTGGCTATTAAAAATTGTGCTGCTAAGAACATATGTGTATACAGATCTTTTTGGATGTGTGTGTTGGGTTCCTTAGGATATAGCTGCAGGAGAGGAATTGCAGGATCATAGGGTAGGTCCATTTCTAGCCTTCTGAGAGTTCTCCAGACTGTTCTTGACAGAGGTTGGACCAATTTACATTTCCACCAGCAATGCAGGAGGGTTCCTTAGACCCAACAGCCTAATCAGCATTTGCTGCTGCTACCTTTTCTGATGTATGACATTCTCACAGGAGTGGAATGGTATCTCATTGTTGTCTTTATTTGCATACCTCTGACAATCAAAGACCTGGAGCATTTTCTTCATGTGTTTCTCAGTCTTTTGGATCTCTTCTGTGGTGAATATTCTGCCCATGTCCTCCCCCCCATTTGTGGATGGGGTTATTTGTTTTCTTGTTGTAGAGTTTGGCAAGCTCTTTATATATTCTGGTTATTAGCCTCTTTTCTAATGTATGGCATGTAGAGATCTTCTCCCATTCTATGAGGGGTCTCTTGGTTTGGGTAGTGGTTTCTTTTGCTGTGTAGAAGCTTTTTAATTTGATGTAGTCCAGTAGGTGTATGCTTGCCTTAGTCTTCTTTGTAACTGGATTCATTTCATTGTAGATGTGTCTTTCAAATTTATGCAGAAAATAGTTCTGCCAATATTTACCTCTATCTGATATTTCTAACCTAATGTCCAAGTCCTTGATCCACTTGGAATTTACTTTTGTATTTGGTGAAATATAGTGGTTCAGTTTCATTCTTCTGCTTGTTTCAATCCATTTTTTCCAACACCATTTGTTAAAGAGACTCATCTTTCCCCATTAAATAGTCTCGGCACCTTTGTCAAAGATTAAGTGTCCATAGGTGTGTGGGGAGTTACTTCTGGGCTCTCAATTCTATTCCACTACTCAGTGTGTCTATTCATATTCCAGTACAAAGCAGTTTTGATGACAACTGCTCTATAATAAAATTTGAGATCTGGGAGTGTGATGCCTCCAGTTCTGTTCTTTCTTTTCAAGATGGTTTTGGCAATTCTAGGTCTTTTCTGTTTCTAGATAAACATTTGTAGCATTTGTTCTACTCTTGTAAAAATTGTGGTTGGGATCTATTTTAAAAATGTATTTATTTATTTATTTATTCCCTTTTGTTGCCCTTGTTGTTTTATTTTTTGTAGTTATTATTATCATTGTCCTCATTGTTGGATAGGACAGAGAGAAATGGAGATAGATGGGGAAAGACAGAGAGGGGGAGAGAAAGATAGACACCTGCAGACCTGCTTCATAACTTGTGAAGCGACTCCCCTGCAGGTGGGGAGCCAAGGCTCGAACCAGGATCCTTATGCCCGTCCTTGTGCTTTGCACCACCTGTGCTTAACCTGCTGAGCTATAGTGCGACTCCCTGTGGTTGGGATCTTGATGGGGATAGCATTAAATCTGCATATGGCTCTGGGTAGTATATTCATTTTGATGCTGTTAATTCTTCCAACACATGAACATGAAATATCTTTCCAGTTCTTTGTGTCTTTTTCAATTTCCTTGAGTAGTGATTTATAATTTTCAGTATATAAGTCTTTCACTTCTTTGGTTAGGTTTATTCCTAGATATCTTATTGTTTTGTTGCTATAGTAAAAATAATTGGTTTTGGATTTCATCTTCTTCCATCTTATAGTTTGCATAGAGGAATACCACTAACTTTTGTATGTTAATTTTGTATCCTGACAGCTTTTTCTATGTATCCTATCATTTCATGTGCAAATAGGGAGAGTTTGACTTCTTCTCCTCCAGTTTGTACCTTTTTAATTCCTTGCTCCTGCTTGATTGCTATGACAAGAACTTCCAACAATATGTTGAATAGTAATGGTGATAGTGGGCAGCCCTGTCTAGTACCTAATCTGAGGGGAAATGCTTCCAGTTTTTCGCCGTTGAGTATGTTGGCTGTAGGTTTGCTACATATAGGTTACACTATCTTCAGGAATTTTCCATCTATTCCCATTTTTTGTAGTGTTTTGATCATAAAGTGATGTTGTATTTGTCACAGGCTTCCTGTGATCCTATTGATATGAACATGTGGTTTTTGGTCTTGCTTTTATTGATGTGGTGGATCACGTTGATTGATTTATGTATTTTAAACCAACTTTGCATCCCTGGGATAAACCCCACTTGGTCTTGATGAACAATCTTTTTAATATACTGCTGTACATGGTTGGCTAGAATTTTGTTCAATATTTTAGCATCTATGTTCATCAGAGATATTGGTCTGTAGTTTTCTTTTTTGGTTGTGTCCCTGTTTGCTTTTGGTATCTGAATGATATTGCCTTCATAGAAGCTGCAAGGGAGGAGTCCAGTGTCTTCTGTCATCTGTCTTCTGGAAGACTTTTAAAGGTAGAGTATTAGTTCTTCTTTGAAGGTTTTGTAGAATTAATTTGTGAAATCATTTGGCCCAGGACATTTATTCTTGGCAACATTTTTGATAACTGTTTCAATTTCATGAGCTGTTTTGGGCCTGTTAATATTATCTAGTTCATCTTTATTTAATTTTGGAAGTCCGTAGGTGTCTAGGAAGTCGTCCATTTCTTCCAGGTTCTCTAGCATGGTGGCATACAGTTGCTTATATAAGCCTAGCATGATATGTTGATTTCTCTGGTGTTTGTTGTGATATCTCTACTTTCATTTACGATTTAATTTATTTGGGTCTTCTCCCTTTTAAAAATTTTTTATAAAAAGGAAACATTGACAAAACCATAGGATAAGAGGGGTACAGCTTTGCACAATTTCCACCACCAGACATCCGTATATAAACCCCTCCCCTGGTAGCTTTCCTACTCTTTAACTCTCTGGGAGTATGGACCCAAGATCATTGTGGGATGCAGAAGGTTGAAGTTCTGGCTTCTGTAATTGCTTCCCCGCTGAACATGGGTGTTGACAGGTCGATCCTTACTCCCAGCCTGTCTCTCTCTTTCCCTAGTGGGGTAGGGCTCTGGGGAAGCAGAGCTCCAGGACACATTGGTGGGTTTGTCTGTCCAGGGAAGTCTGGTCGCATCCTGTTAGCATCTGGGACCTGGTGGCTGAATAGAGAGTTAATATACAAAGCCAAATAAACTGTTGGGCAATTATGGACCTAAAGGCTGAAATAATGCAAGTGAAGCGATGGGGGGGGGTCCTCCAATTTGTAGATAGCTAGTAGGCATATTTTAGTTATATTTCAAAGAGCCTGAAGCTATACTAGTTTTTTAAAATTATTATTTTTGCCTGAGCCTGAAATCTGATATACAGAGGAATCCTAATTATTTTCTGAGGAGATGTTGTCATGGCTGGGAAAAGGGCCAGAAAGATGGATCAGGGAAGACAGTAGCTCCCTAATACGAGAAAGGGGTATAAATATTAATGTAAACCCCATCAATTTGATGTGATCTGGGGCCCATAATTAGCTTAGGATCCTGTTTGACCTCTACATCCCTCTAGATATGAGCTCACATTCTGTGGTCATGAGTAGGAACATTCCAAGCTGCCCCAATATTGGGACCCATCTTCCTCAGGTGTAGCGTAGAGTATGTTGTTATTCTCCCTTCGGAGGATGGAATAGTCTCTACCATTGTTGATCCAGGTTGAGGGAAAGGACCTATGGGGGTCCACAAATGGGGTCTATTTCATTGTTCCTGATAGAAATGACTGGAAACAATGGAGAGAGGGATTTATTTGAGGTCTAGGCTCAGCAAGTCTGTTTGGGAGACTCAGGACTCTCCTATTAGGGCCCCAGCTGTTAGAAATGCCTGATAATGACTAAAGAATTATTATTAAAGTATGCCAGTCTCTTGCCCTTATTCAGCTTTTGCAGTCTTTGCTTTGCTAAGGTTAGCTTTGGAGTGAGTGAGAGAACTGTAATAAAAGTAGGTGAGGAGGGTACGTATGTCTAAGTGGACACTATTTTATTATGAACTTGATACTGACTCACTAAAGAATATTGTGTATTTTTGCTTTCAGGTATATATTTTGCCCTAATTTATAGATACACATGGACATATGCTCTATCTTAAGGGACCTGGCCTATATCTAGGTTTTGGGACTTTGTTAGGAAGTGAACCTCCTGGAATGGAATTAGAGACTACCATGAAAGTAACAGTCTCACCTGAGTGATGAGGGTGAAGGGTTGGCAATCCATGCCTGATGTCTCTGTACACAGTCTGAGATGAACCATGCTGAGATGGTACTTGTTGCATTGATTAGGTTGGAATCAGTAGATGCAGTACCATTTAGCCTGACTTGAGAGAAGCATGCATGCAAGTGAGTCACACTCCAGAGGTTCCATGATTGGGATAAACATAGGCTCTATAGACAAAGCTCTATAGACAAACCCTAAGTTGTCTTAGGGTTTAAGAAGACAATAGATAGTTATTTCAATAATCACATTGTTTGGCAATTGGGTTAACTTTGAGATATTCAATCAATTTTCCCCTCTCATATTAATTAAATAATGATTTATATTACTGCAAATTGATAGGAGTGTACATAAACATCATTCTCACCACCAAAAGACTGGAATAAGTAAAAAAATATTTTTTAAAATTACTTATTTTAAAGTCTATCATGTCAGATATGATATGAGCTGTTCCTATCCTTTTTTGTGGGCCATTGCCTTGTATGATACTTTTCCATCCTCTCACTTTGAGTCTGTGGTTGTCTTGTTGAATTAGGTGGGTTTCCTATAGACAGCATATTGTTGGGTTGTGTTTTCTGATCCATCTTCCTACTCTGTGCCTTTTAATAGGTGAATTCAGGCCATTGACATTTAGTAAGACTGAAGATACGTTAATGCAATTTTTGCATATTTTTAGAGTGTTCTATGTCCTATTTATAGTCAGTGGATAAACTGTTTATAGGAGACTTTTCAGAACATCTTTCAGGGCAGGCTTGGTGATAGTTGATTCTTTCAACTGTTGTTTGTCTGAGAAGGGTTTTATGTCCCCATATAGTCTGAATAACAGTCTAGCAGGAAACAGTAGATTTGGTTGAAAGCCTTTCTCATTGAGCACTTGATAGATATCATGCCATTCTCTTCTGGCCTGTAGTGTTTTAGTGGAGAAGTCTTCTGGTAACTTTATGGGTTTTCCTCTGTAGGTGACTCTTTGTTTTTCTCTTTCAGCCTTCAGGATCCTTTCTTTATCCTTATTCCTTGTCATTCTCAATATGATGTGCCTTGGTGCCTTTGTGTCTGGGTTAGTTCTGTTTGGGACTCTCTAGGCTTCTTGAACCTTTATGTCTTTTATGTTGTCTAGACTAGAGAAATTTTCAGTTATTATGGCATGAAGAATGCTTTCTTCCCCTCCCTCTTTCTTCCTTTGCTAAGTCAATAATGCATATATTATTTCTTTTTTTTCTTTTTATTTTATTTATTATTGGATAGAGACAGAGAAATTGAGAGGGGAGGGGAAAGGAGAGAGGGAGAGAAACAGAGAGACACCTACAGCCATGCTTTACCACTTGTGAAGCTTTCCCCCTGCAGGTGGGGACCAGGGCTTGAACCTGGGTCCTTGTGCACTGTAATGTGTGTGCTTAACCAGGTGCGCCACCACCTGGCCCCTTGCATATATTATTTCTTTTGAAGTCGTCCCATAGGACTCTGTTGTTGTTTTCAGAATTTCTTAATCTCTTTTTGAGATATCTTACTTCTTTTTTAGTTGTCTTTAATTCATCCTCGATCTTGCTAGTTCAGTCTTCAGCCTTATTTATTCTATTATCTTTCCCTCTAATGTTTTCTAGAGTTCATCTATTTTGTTACCCTGTTGTGATACTGTTTTATCTTGTTCAGCTTGTGTTCTTAGCTCAACTATTTCAGATTTCAGCTCTCTAATAACCTTGAGATAATTAGTGTTTTCTCCAGTGTCTCATTTGTAGTTTTGCATTTCTGGTGACAATTCCTTCAAACTCTTTACTCACTCCTGTGATTATTTCCTTAACTAGTGTTTGGATGTTGACCTCATTATTTTGTGCTTCAACCTTTGGGAAGGCTTTTAGCTGGACTCTTGTCCTGCTTCATTTATCTCATATTTCTTCTTGTTGGTTTAATCCTTCTATATAGTATGTTATGAGGTTCCTCTCTCAGTACTTTTCAAATTACTGATCACCCTTGCCTGGATTCACTTGTGTCTATGTAAGGTATTTAAGGGTTCACACTTGTGGAAATTGACATTTGTTTCAATATTATTTTAATTTCTGAGTTGGAGCTCAGTGGCTTCAAAAGCCTCTTTTTCTCTTTTTCTCCCCTGTAGGCTATGGGAGCCTGAGGGCTTTTAAACTCTAAGTAGGCTTCTTAGCTATATCCCTCACTCCCGACCAAGAGATAAATCAGAGTGGGGGAGAGATATTACAGTGGTTATGCAAAGAGACTCTCACATCCCAAGGATCCAAAGATCCAGGCTCAATTAGCTTCTCTACCAAGCCAAGCAGCATTTTTGGGCCCTGTGAGTTTCTAAACAAGTACCATTTATAGTATGTATGTTCTCAGACAACTATTCATTATGTTCTCATCAGGAGAACAACATGGAAAGGCTCCCACCACACAGCCCCACCTCTAGGCCACCTAGGTATAGATCTTCTCTTGAATTTCCTCATTAGTTCTCTGTCTCCTGGTGTCAGCACAGGGCTTCCAACCTGCTGCTCCAGCCTCTGAAGACAGTAGCAATGAAGACTCAGTTGCATTCTGTGAGGCTTAGGGGAGTCCTCTCCTCCCTTCAGCAGTTTTTATTTGTTCATGAAACAGATAGAGTTGGTGCCTCAACTTGTAAATTGCTGGACTGTTAGCAGCCACTGTTGGTGAAACAGACTAGAGTTGGTGCCTCAACTTGTAAACTGCTGGAATGTTAGCAGCCACTTAATCTCTCCTTAGGCTTCTTTCTGTCCATGAGCCACAGGTATTTGCACTTACTGGTGATTTGGTGGGTTCCTGAAGTTGTTATAGTCCTGCCTTGTTGTGGTCCAAGATGACCTCCTTTGGTATCCTTAGTTGACCCGGGAGAGGAGAGGAGAGAAACACAGCTGCTACTGCTCCATAGCTCCCTACAGCAAGTATCTTAACACTGGAAACATATGCTTTGTTAGTGCCATGTTAAAAAAAAAACTATATATGGTTAAAATTATTGTTTGTTACATGGAAGTGAACAAGTGCTTCCTAATAAACCCACCTACCTAGACTCTTAGCACTTTTTCAAGGATTCTATTGTTATCTTACTCTAACATATGTCCAGCCTATTACAGCTGTATTTGTAAAATCACCATTGGTATTGCAGATTTGACTCTTTTTTTTTCAAGACCTGTAATCAATGATCCCATCATTCTATTTAATGTTAAGTATGGCTCATCGGTGCCACTGATGGAAATGTTCAAAAAGTCAGATGTGACTTTGGTAACAGATTAAAATTTATCTTTAATTAATAGATCTGTGAAAAGAAAATCCAAAGTTACAAGCTCTTCACATCCTAGACACATACAAGTTGACATTTGCATTGAAATTTCTTCATTTTGTCTTGTATAGATTAGTGCCTTCCCTTTATCTTTTAAATTAAGCAGTGTATAATGTTCACTGAAGAGCAAAATCATATCACTGGAAAGTCATGTTCAAAGATGTGCTGCAGAATTTAAAGTGCAGGCAAAATAATTTGTCAAAGTGAACCAAACTACTTCCTAAGACCTCTATGTTTCAGGTTTTTGTGCAGCGTTATCAGCAGCATATAACATGTTATTCCATTTTGCTTATACTTAAATGTGTTTTAATTACTACTGTGTAAGGAATGCTTTAGAAATCAGTCTATCAATAGCCGGCGGGAGCCCAGTGCATTAAGTGCATGCAGTGCAAAGCAAGGACCAGCATAAGGATCCTGGTTCCAGCCCCTGGCTTCCCACCTGTAGGGGAGTCACTTCACAAGCAGTGAAGCAAGTCTGCAGGTGTCTATCTTTCTTTTCCACCTCTGTCTTTCCGTCCTCTCTCCATTTCTCTCTGTCCTATCCAACAACAATGACATCAATAATAACTACAACAATATAACAACAAGGGCAATAAAAAGGAATGAATGAATAAATAAATAAATAAAGGGAAAAAATATTAGATTTTTTGCAAACCTATAGACCAAGTTTGAGGTTTCCTTTTTTTTTTTAAAGTTTTTTTTAAATTTTTTTATTTTTCCTTTTGTAGCCCTTGTTTTTATTGTTGCTGTAGTTATTGTTATTGATATTGTCGTTGTTAGGACAGAGAGAAATGGAAAGAGAGGGGAAGACAGAGAGTGGGGGAGAAAGATAGACACCTGCAGACCTGCTTCACCACCTGTGAAGTGACCCCCCCCTGCAGGTGGGGAGCCGGGGGCTTGAACCAGGATCCTTATGCTGGTCCCTGCGCTTCGCACCACGTGTGCTTAACCCACTGCGCTACCGCCCGACTCCCAAGTTTGAGGTTTCTAATGGTGATAACCAAAATGATTTCATCTGATCTAGTTTGACACTAGATATTTTTGTCATATTGTGATGTATAACATGTAGATTAATATGCATGAAAACACACTCTTGCATTTATTTATATGAATTTATATCCTTATATGTTATTTCTGAATGTTTTAACTATATATATATATGGTTGTATAAGCACTATATATAATGAATAAAAATTATTTTCTTAAAATCATCCTCAGAATGATCAATATATATTAAAATAATTTAAAATAGATACTCTCAAGGAGCTGAAATATTAAATTGACAACATGCATCTAGAATTTGCATCTATTGATTTACACCATATTTTGAAATAAACACCATAATTTGGTAGCCTATTTTGGGTTGAGTGGTTTGGAATTAGTCTTTCTAATTACTTAACTAATTCTCATTAAACCTGTTGGAAAATATAGCTTTCTGCATAACTATATAAATAAATTAGAAAAATAACCAGATAAAGTCATTAATGGTGGAAAAGACACCTAGAAGAAATTGGCACAGTGATATTTACTTTAATGTTGGTACCTGAGCAATAAGTCTCTGGGTAGGGTTTATACTTTGTCAAATTCACAGCCCAAGTCTGAACCAAGACAACACTCGGGAGGTGTCATAGCATTTAAAAAAAAAATATATATATATATATATATATATATATATATATATATATATATATATATATCTTTAAAGCTTTGGTTTATCTTTCCCTGCCTTCTTTCTATCTGAATGAAAAAAAAAATCCAGGAATCTGTGAAAATGCTCAGATTCAAGATTCTGACTCTGTAGCATATGAAATAGGAAACATAAGTTCAATCTATTTTGTCTTATATGTAGTGATGCTGCAGAGGGTATAGTCTCTATTTTGAATTTCTAGTTAATGACATGCTGTGTGTGTGTGTGTATGTGTGTGAATGTATGCCTCTGTTTTGTTGTTGATATCAGTTGGCTCATAATTTAACAATGAACTCTGGAAATACAAAACTCTACAACCTTTAGTTTTCACGTTTGTCATTAAAAAAAACAACTCATATTTTCATGAGAAAGGAAAAGATTTCAGGCACTACTCAACTCATACATGGCTGGGTCTGGGATTCAAGCTAGAACCACTGGACTCTCAAAAAATGTTAAAAATACATGTAGAGGGAGGTTTGTATAGTAGGCAATAATATATATTATGATGGCACTGATCTGTTTCTTATTATATATTTATATATTACTATTTTATGTTTAATTATTTACTCATTTATTTGCTAAAACAGAAAGAAATTGAGAGGGGAAAGGAAGTTAGGGAGAGGAAAAGAAACACACCTGTAGCACGGCTTCACTGATTTTCTGTCTTCCCTCCTGCAGGTGGGCACCAGGGACTTGAACTCAGCTGTTTGAACGTAGCAATGTATGTGCTTAGCCAGGCGCACCATGGCATAACTCCCTTACGCTTCTGGTGTACATGCTGTGTGACCTTCAAAAAATTAGTTAACCTGTCTGTGTCTCTATTTACTCATTTCTAGATAATACCTACTTCATAGAATTATTTGAGTAATACTGTGTTGAATTTTTGAACTCAATAACAGCACTGAATAGAACAGAAATTACATATTTGATAAGATTTAGCTGCAAGTATAGTCACAAGAATCACCAAGGACCAGATGGTAACAAAAAAGGAAACAAAAGGAAAGAAGACACCCAAATTATTTGTATCTATCATCATGTGAAAATGCATTTGCAAAAACAAACATCCATGGACTAAATGTGAATTTAACTATTTTTACTTATATGCTAATAATTCATGAGTTATGAGTAGAGTGACTCAGCATCATATTATCTAATATGGCTTAGCTTTTCAGAGAAGCCACCATTATTTCATTTTGTTTAAATTGTGATTATTCATAATCGCAGGTGCAAAATGCTTCAAAGTGTAATTCCATGTATATGTCATTTAACATTGACTGTGGGTCATATATTCTTTTTTGTCTAATATCTAGGTCTTTTTACTTATTTTACAATTTTATTAGTTATTTAATAATATTTACCAAGACTGCAAGATAACAGGGATACAATTCCACAAAATTCCCAACATCAGAGTTCCATGTCCTATCCCTTCCACTAGAAGCTTCCCTATTATTTATCTCTCTCTGGAAGAAAGTCTGGCTTCTGTAATTGTTTCTCTGATGAGCATAGACATTGGTTGATCCATACCTCATCCTGTTTCTATCTTTCCCTAGTAAGGTAAGGCTCTGAAGAGGTGTGTTTCTGAAACACATTTTTGAGGTTGTCTATTCAGGAAAGTCAAAATGGCATCATGGTAGCATCTGCAGCTTGGTGGCTGAAAGGCAGTATGATATAAAGCAAATTGCTTAATAAACAGGCACCCAAAGCTGGGAATAGGGCAAAAGAAACTAGGGGTATTTATGTGGAAAGAAGCTGGGAATCTTTTTTAGATGTGTTCTATGTAGCCCATGACTTTAGTAATTCTTGCCTGAGCCTGATTGTTAGTATGAAGGTAAACTAAAAATATTGTCTGGAAAGAAGTGTCATAGTCAAGAATAGGACTAGAAAGCCATCTTAGAGCAGAGAGTAGTTCTCAAACATTAGAAGAGAATACAAACACCATCAACTGTTAACCCTATTAATCTGACCTAGGGCCCATGTCTATTATATTCAGCACAATAAGTAGTCTGTGTAATCTCCAAGTACCTGTCAATCGAGGCTCAGAGTCCATGATCACAGCTAGGAACATTCTAGGCTGCACTCATTTAGGATCTTTCTTCCTTGAGTGATATAGTAGGTTGACCTAGTCTCCTGAAGGTACAGGGTGGGGGTGGGGGTGGTGTCAGATATTCTACTAAGCAGTGTAAAAATTGGGTATTGTAAAACCGGTTATGAAATGAAACAATAGATACTCAAAGAGCAGTGTTTATAGAATTGTGTCTAAAATAATTTTGTTGGTATGAAGTGCATGTCATAGTAGCATGTCAACAGTTTCTTAGGAAGCTCCAAATATATATTTCTTCTTACTTGTTATGATACTTGTCTTTTTTTTTTACTTTTGTTACCTCAGAATTATGTGTGTTTGATCACTAAAACTCCTGCTATGTCCTACTTAAAAAATGAAAACAACAGAATCAGCAACTTTTTTTCTTAGAATCATTGCTTTCTTTATTAGAGAAAATAATTTTTAATATCTTATATACCCCAAGGCCAAATATGCCTATTAAAAAAGTATGAATGGTGAAATAAATCATTTTTTCATGTTGGTAACATCTGAAGATGGAAATCATGACTCTAAACAAGTTTGCTTGTTTCTTGGTAATATGAAATAAGGTTGGTTGACTTGTGATGAGAATATAATAAATTTAGAGTGAGCTAAGTTTTTTCCTAAGTTTTTTCCTAAACAAGAAATACTGGATATATTGTCTTCACTTATTTGGACCCTGTTCAACAAATATTAAGTATCTAGTGCATTATGCATGAAGAACATTGATATAAATATAAGAAATATAATGCTGAACAAGCCCATAATGATAAATATAAAATTATGAAACAGTGCGAATTCACAAAATTTTGTATTTCGTGGAGGAGTTATCTTACAATGAGGAGTTTAACAATAATCTCTGAGTTAAGTATATTCAGCCAAATTGAAAGTAGAGGCAATTTTCTTAAGAGTTTGAGATTTTAATGCCATATTGTCAACATTCATGAAGACAGAACAAAAGAACTTTACTCTTTAAGTGAAAGAACTTCCAGAGTGCTAGAAGGTCAATCTTCTGTGTGTAATAAGATTGAAGGTAAAAGACTGCATGTATACATTTAACTACAAAAACACATACAAATCTGATACTTGAAGCATCCCTGCCAACAGAGAATGGAGAAATAAGCAGTGGCTAAAATTACAAAGACAAGTGAATGATACATTTTAAATTCTTTTTAAATCAGTGGCTAAAACAATTGAAAGATTACTAGGACTAAATACAATCTTGATATTCCAGATGGTATTGCCTACCAGATATCCACAGAGAGATGTGCATCAAGAATCTGATCTTTTAGATATTAAGACAAAGTAGATGGTTTTAGTTGGAGATGACTTGAATACAACATAGTTGAACTGATGAGAGTAGATGAGTGTATTCAGGGAGAGTTTAAAGAGACAAGACGAACTCAATCAGAACCCAAAGGAATGACAACATGTGAGAAAGTAGTAGGAAACTAATCCATCATCCCTGTTGGCTATAACATTACTGAAATATGGCAGAAGGCATACTCTTGGATAATTGCAGTATCTCTTGTCAAAGTGAAATTGAATGAGCAAGATAAACTGACATATTGTGAGGCCAAATGACAGTGATTAAGTGCTGACATTCACTGAAAAGCTTGATCCAATTACTTACTATATACAAAGGGTAGTGTGACCTCTGGATGAGACTATCAGTGGTAGAATGGCCTACATTTGAAAGCTTTCTTTTCTTAAAAGTTGACAAAGAGGAAGGATAGATTTCAATACTTTAAAAAAGTAGAACATGTCTGCTACTAGGCAGAAAATGACAAATGGTGAGAGTAATTGAGATTTTATATAGTTAACAGATTCTAAATTATCAAAGTGCTATTATTCTGATCTTCTAAATATAAGCCACTTTAATGTATGAACTAGTTGGTTACTTTTTTTCTTAGAAGGAATAAATTATGTCTTTTATCTCTTTTAAACAAATATCTTTTGCTAGAACCTAGGACGTACACATGCAGAATACATATCCTTATACTTGTGATTACTGGCTAAGAAACATTTTTTAAGCTAAATTAAAATGCAACCAGGCAGATTCTATAACACAGGTATGTAATATTGTTTTATTATAATTGTAAACTCCTTGACAGTCTGTTCATCATAGTATTTTTTGCAATCAGCATAGTTTTTAGTAGATACTTAATATTTAGCCTTATATGTTTCTTCTTTTAAAAGTAAGTATTTAATTCAGTTTAGGAGACTATGCATACAATGATAGCATAAAGAATAATGGATCAATGGAAAAATGTGAATAAGATTACAAAATTAGTAGCCAGCTTTAAATACTTTAATGATCATTGATTCCACATTTACTTCTGTTGTAAGATCTTGTTGTATGGGTGATCATAGTATAAGTTTAGAAGTAACATCTGAGAAAATATTTATAGAAAAACAGATATTTCTCAAGTGGTATTGTGACAATGGCCATTAAAGAAAAAAGAAGCACACATTGAACTGATGTAAGTACCTAATATGAAGTAGATTGCCAAAGGACAAGACTGAAGAGATACATTCAGACATATTGAAAAAGGGGCCAGGTGGTGGCATACCTACTTGAGCATACACATTACAATGCACAATGATAATGACACAGACCCTGCTCTCCACTTGCCAGGCAATGAGCAAAAGCTGCAGGTGTCTTTCAGTATCTCTCCCTCTCTATATTCTACTACCCTCTCAATTTCTATCTTATAAAACAAAGAAAAGGGGAAAAAGAAAGAAAGAAAGAAAGAAAGAAAGAAAGAAAGAAAGAAAGAAAGAAAGAAAGAAAGACTTCTGAGAGTTGTAGATTCCCTTGCAGGAACTGAGTCCCTGCAATAACCTGTCTTAAAAAAAAATTGAGGGCTGGGGACAGCATAATGGTTATGCAAAAGCTTTTCAAGTCTGAGGCTCTGAGGTCCCAGGTTCAATCCCCAGCACCACCATAAGCCAGAGCTGAGCAGTGTTCTGATTAAAAAAATAAAAATAAAATAAATTTAAAAAAATTAAAATTAAAATAAAAAAAATTGAAAGTATTTCATACACAAAGAGAATTTGTCATTCTTGGGGTCCAAATTAAAACAGTGGATACTATAGAATGTTCCTATGTTTAGAGAAAAAGTATCTCAACTGTCCGCTAAAGTAAACTGAGACCATAAGGGTACACTTTAGTTCATTATGTTCAATGTGCTTATAAGAAAAGGACTTTCAGACCCCAACAGTACATGGGTTGAGAACTAATCATGTGAGCACATATCTACAAGGCAGACATCTGCAAATGAAAGGAAGAACTTTCAAGAAACTAAATGTGGGGCCTGGGCGGTAGTGCAGTGGGTTAAGCACACATGATGCAAAGAGCAAGGGCCTGAGTAAATATCTCAGTTAAAGTCCCTAGTTTACCAAATGCAAGGGAGTCTCTTTGCAGGTGGTGTTTATTTTTCTCTCACCTCTCTGTCTTCCCTTCCTCTTTTGATTTCTGTCTGTCCTATCCAACAATAAGGGCAACAAAATGGAAAAAAGAAAAAAAAAAAAAGGCCTCCAGGAGCAGTGGGTTTGTAGTGCAGGCACTGAGCTGCAGCAATAACCTTGGAGGCAAAATAAATAAATAAATAAGTAAATAAGTAAATAAGTAAATAAATAAAGTACTACTACTAATAATAATAATAAAAAGAAATAAATGTGCTGACTCCCTGATCTTGGGCATCTACTTTCATAGACATAAGAAAATAAATATCTACTGTTTTGGCTAGCTGTTGTGTGATCTTTTGTTATGAGAGCCCTAATTAACTAATTTAATTCTCAAGACAGTAAAATTCAGGCAGGTATATTTTTATGAATATTAGTTTTAAAATTAATGTGAAACATAATCATAGTAAAGAAACTGAGAGGTGCCAGCATGTAGAGTGGTAATAAAGTCACATCCTCAATTCATTTTAACAAAAAATGAAAAGAAAATTCAGGGTTGGATGAGATTATAAATAATTGAGTTTAACTGTGCTTTTTTTAAAATCTGAAAGTAATGTTAGGTTTAAATATATATTTATGTCATATATTAAAGAGTAATATCTTCAATTGTAGATGCATTAAAGAAGAAATTCTTCCGATTTTTAATTTATAAAACTGAATGTAAAATCAGGGCAATGAGAGTCTTGAGTTTGGGGAAATTGTTCTATATAATATTCTGAGCAAGAAAATGACTACTTCAGTAGGATAGATGCTTTTGTACCTGGTTGAATACACATGTTATAATATGTAAGGACCCAGGTTCAAGCCACTGTTCCTCACCTTCAGGGGGGTTAGCTTCATAAGTGGCAAAGCAGGGCTGCAGGTGTCTCTCTGTCTTGCTCCCTCTATATCTCCCCCTTCCTCTCAGTTTCTGGCAATATATGTCCAATAAATAAATAAAGATAATTTTTAAAAAAGCAAATGACTACTTGAAAGATAAATATCTATAAAACTGAGACTAGACCAATGAAATCATTAGAACAAATATATGTATTTTAATACTTTTTCAATTTGAATTTTCTTTCACACTTTGAAAATCTTATTTCATGCTCCAGAAATAAGAAATGGTGACACCTCACTCTCCCCCATCTGTAGGAGACAAGTCATACTAACTTAGGGAGAGAAATGGTGGAAAACATTTTCTGAGACAAACCTCATAGGAGAATACTGTGGATCAGCTGTTAGAGGCAAATCCTGTGTGCCACATGTAGATTAGACAGCTATTCAGAGGCAAACCTTTGTGAACATGCTGAAACATATAAGCTCTCTGAGGTTATGTGCAGAAGAGGCCATCACTGTTTACTTTTGACCTTCTCCAAGACTAGACTAGAGAGTGAGGGAATGTCTCAAATCAGTAAGACAAGTAATTACATAATTGGATGAAGGATCCAAATTCTTGGGGAAGTTTGCCCAAAATTGCTGTATAACTATGTCCCAATAAAGGCGTTCAATATTCCATTCCAAGCCATTCCCTGGACAGTTCCAATGTTCCTTGTCTATAAGTGTTTTAATTTCCCTCCCCCTCTTTCACCCACCACTGCTAAAATACATACATTCTTTATGAAGACAACATAAACCATTAACTCTCTTAGTCTTTTATTTTTTAACTCTCTGCATGAGTAGTGTTGCTAGCTTAAACCTTGGAGTATAAAAAAAAAATCACATACAGCAAAGAGCGTCTCAGAATTTTTATATAGTTACAAAATGAACAACATGAACAACAACCATTCTGATAAACGAGTCAAGGAGATATTTCAGTGTTAGAGCATAGCACATGGTAGCCTGGAATACTGACGTCTGGAATTCACTGTCATTACAAGCCAGAGATGAGGACTGCTTGAGTCTCTTTTTGTCTGTCTAACAAAAATAACTAGATTTATGTTTTTAGAAGCAAAAGAACAAAGACAAATTTCTAAAAAAAAATCTTGACTAACTTGCATCAACAGCACCAAGTAGTGATTTTCTTGATATAAAGTAGGCAATTAATAAGAGTTGTTGAATTAGTGCAGTATGTTCTTGACCTTGAACTCAAAGCATTTAAACAGAAGTAAATGCATAATTCTCTTTTATAGACAGTTTTCTACATTACTAAGAATGTGGATAGTTATGCAAATAACTTTTTAAAAAACCTCTGATATATACATAAAACGATTGAGAATGCACTTCTTTTTAGCCCATATTCTGTTATCAATGGTCATAGTGCAAAGACTGTTCCAAGGAAAATGTTGTAGAGTCAAATGGTTTTCAAGTATTGCTTTCTTGAAATCAACACAGTTGATAGGACTGTCAGAAAACAATCTCTTAATAGGTATCTCTGAAATGTTACTGAAAATAATATTTTATTTCTCCTCAAATACTTGAAAGCAAAAATGTAGTTTTTATATTTTAGTATTTAGAATGTCTGGCTTCTGTAACTGCTTCCCCACTGAACAAGGGCATTGGCAGACTGATCCATACTCCCAGCCTCTTTCCTAGTGGGGTGGAGATCTTATCTGGTCTGGGGTCCATATTCAGCTTAGGAGCCTATGTGACCTCTGCATTCCTGTAGATCTGAGCTCTACTAAAGTGCCTGGTGACTAAAAAACATGGGGCCAGGAGGTGACACACATAGTTAAATGCACACATTGCAGTGCACAAGGACCCAAGTTCAAGCTGCTGAGTCCCCAAATGCAGGGGGAAGTCTTCCTAACAAAGGGACTGTTCAAAGTTAACCCAATTACCAAATAATGAGATTTTCACTATAGAGCCTATATTTCCCCCAGTCCTGGAACCTCTAGGATGGGGCTCACTTTCCTGAATGCTTCTCTCAATTCATACCAAATGATATTGCATCTGCTGATCCAAACCTAATCAAAGCAATGAGTACCACTTTGGCATGCCTCACTTCAGACTGTGTCCAGAGATGTCAGACATGCAATGTCAACTCTTCAGCCTCGTTACTTGGGTGAGACCTTTTCTTTCATAGGATTTCCTAATTCCATTTCGGGTGATTCACTTCTTAACAAAGTCCCAAAACCTAGATAAAGCCATTTTTTAAAAAAGATTTTATTTATTTATTTATTTGAGACATAGGAGGAGAGAGAAAGAGCCAGACATCACTCTGGTAGATATGCTGCCAGGGACTGAACTGAGGACCTTGAGACTCTGATGCTTTATCCACTGCGCCACCTCCTAGACCACAATGAAGCCATTTGTTAACCAACTCTTGTTGACTTAGAAATCCTCTCTTTGCTGCAATGTAGATTTTATTCAAAGGTTATTGCTGAAGGAGATAGCCAGAAGGAAAAGAATGGAGACTGAATACTCTCGTTCATAGGTGGAATTTAAAAAACAAAGACAAAAAAAAAGAGTGAAGTTTGAAGCTGATGTGCAATACTAAGTACTGAGGGTGTGGGAAAAAAAATCAAGATTGTGTTGGAGACCCCATCCAGAATAATGGAGGAGGACCTAGGTTGATGGTGGAGTGGAGCCCAAATATCTGTCATATAAAGGTAATAAATTGCACCTATGTGACAACAGTTGCCCTGTAAAACATTATTTCAATACTACTTCTACTAATAGTAGTAATACTAATAAATGCCAGGTGACTTCATTAGTATGATCACAAAGACTTTTTCACATCTATACTATTTAGACTTATTTTATCACAACTTTGCTAAAGTTATGATTTAATTAAAGCATTCACTGAATAAAATATGCAGTTTCTATGGAAAAATCACAATGTTCAAATGCACATACTTGTTTGTTTCCTCAGGAAAATTAGGTTATGCTCACAATGTAAGCCCTTTGATTCAGTCTCACATTTCATTTTCATGAACTACTCACTAGATTTTCCAAATTTTCAGTCATTGAAATGAGTTTCCTGCTATCACCCTGTTTGAAGCTTTGCCTATTTTTTTCTGCATGTTCTTGATTTCATTTGTCTCCTCAAACAAAAATATCTGCCTCCACACATAGTTTAAAGTCTTCTATTAATAAATTCAGGATAAAAAAAAGTGTGTAGGAGAGACTCTTCATTTCTCACTGGACCTCCTGCTTCTCTTTCATTAGATTTCCCCGTTGGAATTAAGTCTAAGAACTGAGCTCATGGAGAGGCATGTGCTTACATGGCTGTGTTTACTGCCTCAACTCATCCTTTATAAACTTTGTAGGTAAACAAAGTAGTTTGTAGATGTTAAATCATTGAGATAATCTTCTTTCTGTAATTTTTTTTCAGATTCCGTAGCAAATAAATACTGACAAAAACAATGAGAGTTTTGTGTTATTTTAACTTATTTTTCATTATTTTTCCCCAAAAGCTCATTATAGATGATTCATATTAAAAAGGTAATTTACATTGAACTTTGTAGGTAAATAAAGTTTAACTTTAAATATCTAGAGCTACCGGAGTAGTAGCTCAACATGTTAGAGCATTGAATTTGCATATCTGAGGCCCTAGAGATCTGAGGTTCAATCTGAGGCACTACCATAAATAAGAACTAAGTAGTGTTCTAATCTCTCTCATAAAAGTAAATAAATCTTAATTTGTTTTAAGTTTAATTATGTCCTTGGACCTTTCATTGAATCTTTAGGTATGTTATTTTTCTCTGTTCTCAGTTCTCTTGGAACTTTATTTTATTTTATTGCCAGTGGGGTTGTACTGGGGTTGAAAGACAAAGAAATAAAAGTAGAGACAAAAAGAAAGAAACCTCAGCTTTCTTCAGTACAGTGGTGGTCATGTTTAAGCCCGGTTTATACCTGTGACTAAGCAAATGTACTATTTACGTGATCTATTTTTATGGTCTTTGGATCATTTCTTGGGTTGCATTTGTTCCTGTTTGATACTCGTTGTCTGTTGATACTGAATATTTACCAGTTAGATTTACTTTTGTTTAGAAATGTAGTCCCTGAGCAGGTGACAGGTACAGAGTTCTGGTGGTGGGCATTGTGTGGATTGTAGCCTTCTTATCCTGTAGTTTTTATCAGTATTTCCTTTTTATAAATAAAAATTAAAGAAAAAATGGCTTCATCAGAAGAGAATGGCAAGATATACATCTAATGCTCAATGAGTAATGCTTTCAACCAAGACTACTACAACCTACTAGACTATCATTCAAACTAGATGGAGACATAAAAACCTTCTCACACAAGCAACAACTATCACCAAACCTGCCCTGAAAGAAGTTCTCCTATAAACAATCACATCATAAACATGTCTTATATCAGAACACTCTAAAATTTTAGAATACTAGCATTAAAATATCTGCAGTCTGTAATGTCAGCATATGCCAATGACTTGAATTTACTTATTAATAAGCACAGAGTAGGAAGATGGATCAGAAAGCATATCACAACCATATATTCTCTGCAGGAATCCCATCTAACTCAATAAGACAACAGACTCAAAGTGAAAGAATGGAAAACTACCATACAAGCTAATGGACCACAAAAAAGGGCAGGGGCAGCTATTCTCAATCTGACACGATAGGCCTTAAAACAAGTAAATTTGAAAAGATAGAAATGGTCATTACTTAAGTCTCAGAGGATCAGCCAATCAAGAGCTCCAATGGTTATAAACATTTCTGAACCCAATGAGAAGCCATCTCAATACATCAAACATCTACTGAAAGGACTGCAGCAATATATTAATAGCAACACAGTAGTAGTAGGGTAATTAAACACCCCTTGAACTATCAGAGATTATCAAATACTTAGAGGAAAATATGGTCAGAACTCTTGTCTATCTAAATTTAAAAGGCACCCTCAGTGAAACGAATCCAATAATAATAATAATAATAAGTTGAACAGTAAACACAAAGCAGAATTTGGACTGGGTCTGGTGTGTTGCACCAAAGTAAACGACTCTGGGGTGGGGGGTAGGTGGAAGCTGAAAAATAAGATGAGGAGGGGAAACTCTAAGCAGAACTTGGACTGAAGTTGGTGCATTGCACCAAAGTAAAACACTCTGGGTTGGGGGACAGTATTTAAATCCTGGAACATGACGGCAGAGGAGGATCTAGTGGGGATTGTATTGTTGTGTGGAAATATAATGCATGTGCAAACTATTGTATTTTACAGTCGAATGTAAACCACTAATTGCTTATTAAGAAATTGAGACAAATGGCTTCAAAATGTGGAAACTGTTTTATAGCTCTAAATTGCTATCAAACATTTTAAAGATATGATAGAGTATTAGTAGGAATTATAGTAAATAGTCTGTATTGTACAATATATAATATTTGACTAATTATTTTGTCTAATTTGATTATATTTTCCTAAATTCAGTGAGAAATTATACAGCTTATATTTTATTTTGCTGCTTATTTTTTATTTTTATTTTTTAAACTTTCTTTTTTATTTAAGAAAGGAGACATTAACAAAACCATAGGATAAGAGGGGTAAAGCTCCACACAATTCCCATAACCCTATATCCATATTCCATCCCCTCCCCTGATAGCTTTCCCATTCTCTATCCCTCTGGAAATATGGACCCAGGGTCTTAGTAGGTTGAAGAAGGTGGAAGGTCTACCTTTTGTAATTGCTTCCCCTATGAACATGGGTGTTGACTGGTCCATCCATACTCCTAGTCTGCCTCTCTCTTTCCCTAGTGGGGTGGATCTCTGGGGAAGCAGATCTCCAGGACACATTGGTGAGGTCCTTCTTCTTCTTTTAGTGTTTGTCCTTCTTCCGTAGCCAGTCAACAGCATCAGGTTGAGCCTGATGTAAAGTTTCGAGACCTCCTTTGAATCTGGAGAGGTGGCAGTCATTGACTATGTGGGTCATAGTCTGTCTGTAGCCGCAGGAGCAGTTCGGGTTGTCTCTGGCTCCCCAGCGATGGAACATAGCAGCGCACTGGCCATGACTTGTTCGATAGCGATTGAGGAGAGCCCAATCATAACGTGCTAGGTCAAAGCCAGGTTGACGATTGCAGGGGTCTGTGATGAGGTGTTTGTTCTTTACCTCAGCTGACTGCCAGCTCTGTTTCCAAGAGACTGGAACAGAGAAGTTCAGTGTAGGCGTAGGGGACCTACGCCAGATTGGGTGATGAGACGTCAAGCGTTGGACAGGGTGGGCGAAGATATCCGCGTATATTGGCAGGTCCGGTCGATCGTAGACGTGGGAAATGAACTTAGATGATGTCGCATCCCGACGAATATCTGGCGGGGTGATGTTGCTAAGAACTGGCAGCCATGGAACTGGGGTGGAACGGATGGTTCCAGAAATTATCCTCATGGAGGAATATAATTTGGAATCGACCAAGTGGGGTCCTCAATCCAGGGAAGTCTGGTAGACATCATGCTGGCATCTGGAACCTGGTGACTGAAAAGAGAGTTAATATACAAAACCAAACAAATTGTTGAATAATTATGGACCTAAAGGCTGGACTAGTGCAGATGAAGTGTTGAGGGGGCACTCCCTGCAGACTCTTGCTTACTTCTGCTTTTAGGTATATATTTTTCCCTGGTTTATGGGCATGTGTGAACATATGCTCTATCTCAGGGGACCTGGACTATATCTAGGTCTGGGGACTTTATTTGGGAGTGGACCACCTGGAATGGAATTAGAGAATACTATGAAAGGAAAGGTCTCACCCAAGTGATGAAACTGAAGGGTTGTCATCCCACACCTGAAGTCTCTAGACACAGTCTGAAGTGAAGCATGTTGGGGTGGCACTCGTTGCATTGATTAGGTTGTGATCCGTGGATGCAATATTATTTGGTATGAATTGAGAGAAGCATGCAGGAAAGTGGTCCCCACTGTAAGGTTCCAGGACTGAGGGAAATATAGGCTCTATAGTGGAGATGTGAGGTTCCTGCTGTCTTAGGGTTCAAGAAGACAATGGATAGTTATTGTTATCATCTCATTATTTGGTAATTGGGTTAACTTTGAAAAGTCCCCTTGTTAGGGTTTGCTATATAATACCCAGCATCTTGTATATAGCTGTGCTACTGGTTGCTTCTCTTCTCCCTGCTCTAGGCTTTTGAGAGAGTCAACGTATCAAAGACTCAGCCTACATATTAAAAATACTCAGTCTGTATTTTAAAAAGTTCTATACAGGTGATCAATTTTTTCCCTCTCATATTAATTAAATAGTGGTTTATATTACTACAATTTAATAGGAGTGTACATAAACACCATTCCCACCACCAAAAGACTGTCCCATACCACCCACCCACCCTTGCCCCCCCCACCCCAGGAAGCTGAATTGAAGAGTATCTCTCTGCCCTAATCCAGCTTTCTAGTCCTGTCCTCAACCCTGACACCATCTTTCTATACAATGATCCTAGCTCACCTGCATGTTAGGTATTGGGCTCAATCAAATATCAATTGTCATGACCTCCTTGGAATATACCTAAAACAGAGTTCCTAGCCCCTTCCAGCATGAAGACCTCAAAATTTCATCTGCTATACTTTTACCTTTAGGCTCTTAATTATTAAACAATTTGTTCTGCTTTATATCTCTCCCCTGTCCCTGTTTTATATCTTAATGTGTTTTAGCCACCAAGTTGCAGGTGCTACCATGACACCAACCTGACTTCCCTGGCAGATGACCTCACTGATGTGTCCTGGAATTCTACCTCCCCAGAGCTGTACCCCACTAACATAGACAATAGAAACAAGCTGGAGGTATGGATTGACGTGTCAATGCCCATATCCAGCAAAGAAGCAGTTACAAAAGTTACCTTCTGCTCCCCATAAATATTTTTGGTCCATATTCCCAAAGGGATAAAGAATAGGGAAACTTCCAATGGAAGGAAGTAGATATGGAACTCTGGTGGTGGAAATTGTATGGAATTGTACCCCTCTTATATCATAATATTATCAGTCATTATTAAATCAATAATAAATTCTTTAAAAAGGCATCAAAAAGAATGTAGGGAAAAATCTGAGTATATAAATTAAATTAGTTTGAAAAAGGTTAAATACTGGATTAAAATTTTGCTAAGACTAAATAACAAACTTTGCATAGACAAAAACTGAGAAGAGAGGTAGAGGGTTGGGAGACAATGGTTAATAGGTTAATAGGAGAAGACTTTTATATCTGAGGCTCTAAGGTTCCAGGTTTAATCCTTAGCATCATCATAAACCACAGCTGTGCACTGTTCCGATCTCTCTCTCTCTCTCTTTTTCTCCCCAGCTCTTTCTTTATAAATAAACAACTAAAATATTTTTTAAAAGACAGTGAAATCTTCAAAATAATTTAAAAAATATTTATTTATTTATTCCCTTTTGTTGCCCTTATTGTTTTTTATTGCTGTAGTTATCATTATTGTTATTAATGTTATTGTTGTTAGGACAGAGAGAAATGGAGAGAGGAGGGGAAGACAGAGGGGGGGAGGGAGAAAGACACCTGCAGACCTGCTTCACCACCAGTGAAGCAACTCCCCTGCAAGGTGGGGATCAGGGTCTCGAATCGAGATCCTCATGCCGGTCCTTGCTCTTTGCGCCATGCTCTCATTTAGCCCACTGTGCTACTGCCCAACTCCCCAAATCAAATTTACACCACAAGAAGTTTTAGTTTTCTACAGAAAAGCAGCTTCTGTACTACTGGAATTTTTTTTAAATTAAGATTATTTTTAATGTGGACCAGGAGGTGGTACAGTGGATAAGACATTGGACTCTCTAGCATGAGGTCCTGAATTCAAATGCGGTTACTGCATGAGCAGGGGTGATGTTCTCTTTTTACTCTCTGATGTAAAGAAATGAAAAAAAAAATCAATAGGCTAATTGCAGAAATAGGGAGTAGAGTTGTCTATGGAGGATGACAAGGTATGTTGGTTTGTATCACATACTCTTTGATAACTTAATTAAACTGAACTCCAAGAATCCTAACAATATTCATACTTCCAGGTATTATAAAACCTAAAGTTTTATTTGCTGATATATCAGGAAATTAAAGTGATAAAATGAATTTCTCCTGGAAAATGAAAAGAGACTATGAAGAAGTAGACTCTCATAACAAATGTAGAGTTTACAAGTTCCCATCCAAGAAACATTCAACATTGAGATAAACTAACACTGGAGTAATATGCTCCTGACAGTTCACTAATCAGATAAGCTCAGGGGAAGATGGTACAAATATCATGCAAGTTCTGGGGATAAGTGCTTGAAAGTGACGGATATTTGTGAGGGGTATGTGCTTGTGTGTGTACATGAATGTGTGTGTGTGTGTGTGTGTGTGTGTACCTCACACATATTATTCAACTGCTCTTGCATCAACTTTGCCATTAACTTTCTTAACAAAAGAGAGAGACTTCTTGGCCTTTCAATCTGGTGTTGGGACTAAAACACAAACTCTTGCACTTGGTGGTAGAGTGTACTCTTCCAGGTGAGTTATCTTCCAACCCATAGATAACTTTGAAGCATTGTTGTGTGGTTTTGAAAAAAAAATCAAATATAGTTTTTCTCTGCAGTTCACCCACTGAAATATTGTCTCGTTCCTTATAAATACTGCTGTTTAAAGTAATAGCACATGGAATTTAAAATGTTCCAGTTTAAATCTACCATATCTTATCATCATTCATATTTCCTAGTCTACATACCTTTCTATTTTAAAATGATTTTAAAGTGGTTTTTAATTCTTAAAGTTATATTAATAGACATTTAGATCACTTTAAACTATATTGTATACTAGAAATAAAACTCACAGTATAAAATACTATGATCTTGGAACTCTAAATGTTTAAGCTGATTTGATAGCAGTAAGCTCAAGAAAAGAAAAAAAGAGTTACCTGAAGTTGATAGTGTGTTTTTGTTTTTAGTTAGCAATAGAACTTATGTCAATCAAATATTCTCCATTGTCATTCTTAAAGTGTTTGAAAGGGTTTTAGCTTTGTTCTTTGCACTTTCCTCAATGTTCTCCTATAGCCAAAGTGTTTTGTATATTTTTAAAAGCAATTATGAAAATAAGAAATATAGAGCTTTTAAACTGACAGGAATTTAGAAATCAAGAGAACTATATAAACAGACCTCTAATTTAGATCTTAGTAAGTCTGAAGCTGACTTTAGAATTAGATATGGACACATTTGAGTAACCAATTTATTGCAGAGAAGTGTTAGGGCAAAGATCATTCTTACTTCTCTCAAGAACTCATTTTGGTGAAATTATGTTGTCAAGAGCCAATGTGAGTTCTTTAAGGTCAGAGATTAAGATTTATTCACTTTTTTAATCCTTTACATCAAAAGCCAAACCTACTCATGACTACAGAATGTGAGCTCAGATCTACTGGGATGCAGTGGTCACATAGGCTTCTAAGCAGAATATGGGCCCCAGATGACATCAAATAGATGGGGTTTACAGTCAACAATCTTTATACCCCTTTCTCATATTAGGGAGCTACTCTCTTCCCTGATCCACCTTTTTTTTCCTTTTTCAGCTATGACATCATCTCCTCAGACAGTAACTTGGATCCACCTGTATATCAGCTTTCAGGCTCAGGGAAAAAGAAAAAAAGCTAGTATAGCCACAGGCCCTTTAGAATATAACTAAAATATGTCTACTAGCTATCTACAAAATGAAGGCCCCCTCAATTCTTCATCTGCACTATTCCAGCCTCTAAGTTCATGATTGATTAACTATTTGTTTGGCCTTGTATGTTAATTCTCCTTTCACTGACCAGGTTCCAGATGCTAACAGGATGCTGACCAGACTTCCCTGGACAGACAACCCCACCAATGTGTCCTGTAGCTCCTCTTCCCCAGAGCCCCACCCCACTAGGGAAAGAGAGAGACAGGCTGGACTATGGATCTGACCTGTCAATGCCCATTTTCAGCGTGGAAGCAATTACAGAAGCCAGACCTTCCACCTTCTACATCCCACAACGACCTTGGGTCCATACTCCCAGAGGGATAAAGAATAGGAAAGCTATCAGGGGAGGGGATGGGATACGGAGATCTGGTGGTGGGAACTGTGTGAAGTTGTGTCTCTCTTATCCTATGGTTTTGTCAGTGTTTCCTTTTTATAAATAAATAAATAAATAAATAAATAAAAATAAATAAATAAAAAAATAAAAAAGCCAAACCTAATTCCTGATACATGGTAATGACTCAAAGATGAACTTAATCAGTTTATGAGAGTTTGAGAAATTGAATTCATTGTCACCGATTCAGTGTTTTCATGCTACTTTGACTATATTTTTTCTAAAGCACACACTTGTCACTGCCTTTTTAACTAAGTTAAAGTAATTAAAAAGTACCTTTTAAAACTATTGTATTATGAGATGTACACTTGTGAAAATATTATATATATGTATATATGTGTATACATGTATGTGTTAGCTGACTTTGGTATTGATAACAAATTAAGTGCTTATACTTCAGAGAAAATCATGAGTTTCTTGGACTGGTATCAGTTTGCAACACTCTGTATTTTGCAGGCTATTGTCTGCTAAGGGTTAATAGGAACACATATGTTGCCACTATTAATAGGGTGCATGTAGGAATATTTCAGATGAAATGTATTTTGTAATACAGGGGTATGTGCAGAAAAGTCCTGATATTCTGGAGAGTCATGAAATTCTGATGCAGAGTTCACCAGCCAGGTTGACCTATGTGTCATGCCACAGTTGAGACCTAGACATGAATCTCAAAAGCATAAGTTCATATCACAGTGGGATGATGTGGAAGTTTCAGTGTTATTATATTTCCCTTTGTCTGTCTTGTTATCTATCTATATCTATCGTCTATTTACCTATCTACCTGTCTATCATCTATCTATCACCTATCTATGTTCTATCAATCTATCTGTCACCTACCATCTATCTATCTGAATGGAACAGTGGGTCCAGGAGTTCTGAAATTGTATATGAACAAGGTCCTGACCCTGCAAATAAAAGAATAACTTTATTCCTTAGTGAGTAGTGTCTGATTCTATCATATTGTATCATACTATAGCTTATTCTAATCTTTTTTTACCCTATTTTATTCTGTGTTCCTGTCCACATATTTTGCTTTACAACATAAGGTTTTAATCATAGTTTTAATTTATATAACATGATAAAAATTGTCTTTTGGGGGGAGTTAGGAAGATGGTGGCCTGAGAAGTCGCTAACAGCGAGTGCTCTGATCGCATCGTCGGCAACGGTAGGATTTTCTGCCTTTAGCAGGCCAGTCAATAAGGGGGGACACCAAAGAAGTGATTACAATTTAATTTGGGTTAAGAATTAGAGTAAAGGTGACACGGACTAGCGGGGCGCCAGAATTCCCAGGCGGCGCCGGGCAAGGCGAGTGCGCCGGGCATTGTCCTCCGCCAGCCCAGGAAGGCAGTCCTCCGCCGGTTGCAGAGCTCGGCGGGCAGAGGACCCGGAGAGAGCACTTTAGCTCGGGGACTTCCTCTTGGGAGTCTCCAGGGTCCACCACGACCCTGAGGGCGGATCCAAAGACTTCTTGAGTATAGCTCTCTTTGGATCAAAGGACTTGGAGCTAGTTTTCATTTTTGAGAAATCCTTTAAAAAAGTCTGGAGGGGGGGGGTTTCCCGGAAGATGGCGGACTGAGAAGCGGCTAGCCTTGGAGCTCCGGACACATCTCTTGTAAACAATAGGATTTTCTGCCTTTAGCAGGCCAGCCAATAAGGGGCCATAGCGGTAACAACAAGGAGGTGTCTATAACTTAATTTGGGTTAAGAATTAGAGTAGGGGAAAAAAATTCTTTTTTCTTCCTTTTAATTTTCAAGCATACATCTTTCCCCCTGCCCCCCCATAAGCAGTGCCTGGGACCAGCTACTAGCAGGATACCCCATACCACCAAACAGGGTGTTTTTCTTTTTTCTTTTTCTTTTTTTTTTTAATTCAATGATACACATTTGGGAAGTTCCTCGCACTGCTCTTTAATTACAACTCTTCTTCTTATCTTCTCCCTTTTCTCTCTCTTATCTCTCTCTATCTCTTTTTTTTTTAATCTTGTCATACACTTCTTTCTTCTTTGCCTTTCTGAATTTGTGAATTACTTTGGGGAAGAAATCTGACCCAGAGTGGACTCTCTATGTGTGTATCTCTGCTCTAGTTCCCTTTACACTCTTGTTACCCCTAGAATATACACTGGATAGTAGATTTGCATAACTGTCTATTCTTGCTATCCTCTCTTTCTTTTCTCTTTCTTCACTGGGATTTCGTTACTATTTTTTCACGGACTGGAGAAATTGTTTGGCTACCTGGTAACGATTAAACTCCATCAATACTTACTTCAGTTGCTACTGTTATTCCGGAGGTTGGTGAGTGCAATTGTCATAAAGGTATTTAGTACAGTGTTACTTGTGCTCAAAACACAACAACTGAGGAACAACAGAGCATAAAAAAAAGATAGAAAACACATAAAAATGGGTAGATTAAAAACAAATAAAACTGCTACCCCAATGAATGAAGACAAGAGCCCAGAAGAAACCACAAATCAGTCAGAAGTAACCATAGATAAGAAAAGTATGCAAGCAATAATAAACTTATTAATCACAGAAATGAAAACAACATTGGAGGAAAGGAATGGCAGTATTAGGGAAACAACAGTTGAAACCCCCAAGGAAAATACTGATTATCTTGAGGCAATTAGAGAACTGAAAGCTGAAATAGCTGTAATGAAGAAAGAAGCTGAGGCAAGGGAAAGCAGACTAACAGAAGCAGAAAACAGAATTAGTCAGACAGAGGATGAGTTAGAGAAAACTAAGAAAGAGGTGAAAGAGCTTAAAAAGAGATTGAGAGACACTGAAAACAACAACAGAGACATATGGGATGATCTCAAAAGAAGTAACATTCGTATAATTGGCCTGCCAGAGGAAGAAAGAGAGGAAGGGGAAGAAAACATTCTAGAGGAAATAATACAAGAAAACTTCCCAGACCTGAATAACAGAGAGGATATCAAGGTTCAAGATGCCCAGAGAGTACCAAACAGAATCAACCCAGACCTGAAGACACCAAGGCACATCATAGTCACAATGAGAAGAAGTAAGGATAAAGAAAGGATCCTAAAGGCTGCAAGAGAGAAACAAAAAGTCACATACGAGGGAAAACCCATAAGATTATCTGCAGACGTCTCCACTCAAACTCTAAAAGCCAGAAGGGAGTGGCAAGATATCTATCGAGCCCTGAATGAAAAAGGGTTTCAACCAAAGATAATATATCCTGCTAGACTTTCATTCAAGCTAGATGGAGGGATCAAAACCTTCTTAGACAAACAACAGTTAAAGGAGGCAACCATCACCAAACTGGCCCTGAAAGAGGTTCTAAAAGACCTCTTATAAACAAGAACATCACTATAATACTTGCAATATATCAGAGTAAACAAATTGTTTTTTAGAACAATGGCACTACAATACATTAAATCCATAATATCAATAAATGTCAATGGCTTAAACTCACCCATCAAAAGGCACAGGGTGGGGGGATGGATCAGAAAACATAACCCAACCATATGCTGCTTGCAAGAATCCCATCTGTCACAACAAGATAAACACAGACTTAAAGTGAAAGGATGGAAAACTATCATACAGGCTAACGGTCCACAAAAAAGGGCAGGAACAGCCATTCTCATCTCAGACACGATAGATTTTAAATTAAATAAAGTAATAAAAGATAGGCAAGGACATTACATAATGATTAGAGGATCAATCAGCCAAGAAGACTTAACAATTATTAACATCTATGCACCCAACGAGGGACCATCTAAATACATTAAGCATCTACTGAAAGAATTTCAAAAATACATCAATAGTAATACAATAATAGTGGGAGACTTCAATACCCCACTCTCACACTTAGACAGATCAACAAAGCAGAGAACCAATAAAGATACAAGAGAATTGAATGAAGAGATTGACAGACTAGACCTCTTGGACATTTTCAGACTCCTCCACCCCAAAAAACTGGAATACACCTTCTTTTAAAATCCACATAACACATACTCAAGGATAGACCACATGTTAGGCCACAAAGACAGCATCAATAAATTCAAGAGCATTGAAATCATCCCAAGTATCTTCTCAGACCACGGTGGAGTAAAACTAACTTTTAACAACAAACGGAAAATTATTAAAAGACATAGAATTTGGAAACTAAACAACATGCTCCTTAAGAACCACTGGGTCAGAGACTCACTCAAACAGGAAATTCAAATGTTCCTGGAAACTAATGAAAATGAAGACACAACCTATCAAAATATTTGGGACACAGCTAAAGCAGTACTGAGAGGGAAACTTATAGCCATACAATCACATATTAAACACCAAGAAGAAGCCCAAATGAACGACCTTACTACACACCTCAAGGACTTAGAGGAAGAGGAACAAAGGAACCCTAAAGCAACCAGAAGGACAGAAATCACTAAAGTTAGAGCAGAAATAAACAACATCGAAAATAAAAGAACCATACAAAAGATCAATGAAGCCAAATGTTGGTTCTTTGAAAGATTAAACAAAATTGACAAACCCCTAGCCAGACTCACCAAACAAAAAAGAGAGAAGACTCAAATTAATAGAATTGTAAACGATACAGGAGATATCACAACTGACACCACAGAAATCCAGAGAATTCTGCGAAACTTCTATAAAGAACTATATGCCACCAAGCTAGAGAATCTGGAAGAAATGGAACAATTCCTAGAAACCTATGCACTTCCAAAACTGAACCAAGAAGAACTACAAAATCTAAATGCACCAATCACAGACAAAGAAATTGAAACCGTTATTAAGAATCTCCACAACAACAAAAGTCCTGGACCAGATGGCTTCACAAACGAATTCTACAAAACTTACAGGAAACAGTTAATACCCATACTTCTTAAGCTATTCCATAAGATTGAAGAAACAGGAATACTCCCTTCCACCTTTTATGAAGCCAACATCACCCTGATACCAAAAGCTGATAGGGACAGAACAAAAAAGGAAAATTACAGACCAATATCTCTGATGAACATAGATGCCAAAATATTAAACAAGATCTTGGCCAACCGGATACAGCAACACATCAAAAAGATTGTTCATCATGACCAAGTGGGATTCATCCCAGGAATGCAAGGCTGGTTCAACATCCGTAAATCAATCAATGTCATTCATCACATCAATAAAAGCAAAGCCAAAAACCACGTGATTATCTCAATAGATGCAGAGAAAGCCTTTGACAAAATCTAACACCCATTCATGCTCAAAACTCTACAAAAAATGGGAATAGATGGTAAATTCCTCAAGATAGTGGAGTCTATATATAGCAAACCTACAGCCAACATCATACTCAATGGACAGAAGCTGAAAGCATTCCCCCTCAGATCGGGGACTAGACAGGGCTGTCCACTGTCACCGTTACTCTTCAACATAGTATTGGAAGTTCTTGCCATAGCAATCAGGCAAGAGAAAGAAATCAGAGGGATACAGATTGGAAGGGAAGAAGTCAAGCTCTCACTATTTGCAGATGATATGATAGTATACATAGAAAGACCTAAAGAATCCAGTAGAAAATTACTGGAAGTTGTTAGGCAATATAGCAAGGTATCAGGCTACAAAATCAATGTACAAAAATCAGTGGCATTTCTTTATGCAAACACTAAATCTGAAGAAGAAGACATCCGGAAATCACTCCCATTTACTGTTTCAGCAAAATCAATCAAATACCTAGGAATAAAGTTGACCAAAGAAGTGAAAGACTTGTATGCTGAAAACTATGAGTCGCTACTCAAGGAGATAGAAACTGATACCAAGAAATGGAAAGACATCCCATGCTCATGGATTGGAAGAATAAATATCATCAAAATGAATATTCTCCCCAGAGCCATATACAAATTTAATGCAATACCCATCAAAGTTCCACCAGGCTTCTATAAGAGAATAGAACAAACACTACAATCATTTATCTGGAACCTGAAAACACCTAGAATTTCCAAAACCATCTTAAGGAAAAGAAACAGAAATGGAGGCATCACATTCCCAGACCTTAAACTATATTATAAAGCCATCATCATCAAAACAGCATTGTACTGGAACAAAAATAGGCACACAGACCAGTGGAACAGAATTGAAAGCCCAGAAGTAAATCCCAACACCTATGGGCATCTAATCTTTGATAAGGGGGCCCAAAGGATTAAATGGAAAAAGGAGGCTCTCTTCAATAAATGGTGCTGGGAAAACTGGGTTAAAACATGCAGAAGAATGAAATTGAACCACTTTATCTCACCATAAACAAAAATCAATTCCAAATGGATCAAAGACCTAGATGTCAGACCAGAAACAATCAAATACTTAGAGGAAAACATTGGTAAAACACTTTCCCACCTACACCTCAAGGACATATTTGATGAATCAAACCCAATTGCAAGGAAGACCAAAGCAGAAACAAACCAATGGGACTACATCAAATTGAAAAGCTTCTGCACATCCAAAGAAACTATTAACCAAACAGAGAGACCCCTCACAGAATGGGAGAAGATCTTCACATGCCAGACATCAGACAAGAAACTAATCACCAAAATATAAAAAGAGCTCAGCAAACTTAGCCGCAAAAAAGCAAATGGCCCCATCCAAAAATGGGCAGAGGAAATGAACAAAACATTCACCACAGAGGAGATCCAAAAGGCTAACAAACATATGAAAAACTGCTCTAGGTCACTGATTGTCAGAGAAATGCAAATTAAGACAACACTAAGATACCACCTCACTCCTGTAAGAATGGCATACATCAAAAAGGACAGCAGCAACAAATGCTGGAGAGGATGTGGGGACAGAGGAACCCTTTTACATTGCTGGTGGGAATGTAAATTGGTACAGCCTCTGTGGAGAGCAGTCTGGAAAACTCTCAGAAGGCTAGACATGGACCTTCCATATGACCCAATAATTCCTCTCCTGGGGTTATACCCCAAGGACTCCATAACACCCAACCAAAAAGAGGTGTGTACTCCTATGTTCATAGCAGCACAATTCATAATAGCTAAAACCTGGAAGCAACCCAGGTGCCCAACAACAGATGAGTGGCTGAGAAAGCTGTGGTATATATACACAATGGAATACTATGCAGCTATCAAGAACAATGAACCCACCTTCTCTGACCCACCTTGGACAGAGCTAGAAGGAATTATGTTAAGTGAACTAAGTCAGAAAGATAAAGATGAGTATGGGATGATCCCACTCATCAACAGAAGCTGACTTAGAACATCTGAAAGGGAAACTAAAAGCAGGACCTGATCAAATTGTAAGTAGGGCACCAAAGTAAAAACCCAGTGGTGAGGGGTAGACATGTAGCTTCCTGGGCCAGTGGGGGGTGGGAGTGGGTGGGAGGGATGGGTCACAGTCCTCTGGTGGTGGGAATGGTGTTTATGTACACTCCTAGTAAAATGTAGACATATAAATCAGTAGTTAATTAATATGAGAGGGGCAAATCAATTGTATTTCTCAAAGTTTCTCAAAAGACAAACTGAATCTTTTTAATATATAGGCTATGTATTTGATATGCGGACTCTCTCAAAAGCCTAGACCAAGTAGATTAGAAACTTCCAATAGCACAGCTATATACAAGATACTGGATACTGCACAGCAAACCATAACAAAGGGACTTTTCAAAGTTAACCCAATTAACAAATAATGTGATAATAATATTAACTATTGATTGTCTTTTTGAACCCTAAGACAGCAGGAACCTCACATCTTCACTATAGAGCCCCTCTTCCCCCAGTCCTGGCACCCTTGGATAGGGCCCACTTTCCCGTATGCATCTCCCAATCCAAACCAAATAATATTGCATCCGCCGATCACAACCTAACCAAAGCAACGATTGCCATCTCAACATGCTTCACCTCAGACTGTATCCAGAGACTTCACGTGTGGAATGACAACCCTTCAGCTTCATTACTCTGGTGAGACCTTTCCTTTAATAGTACACTCTAATTTCATCTCAGGTAGTTCACTTTCTAACAAAGTCCCATAACCTAGATATACACCAGTTTCTGTGAGAGAGAGCTTATGTTCACACGTATCCATAAACTACTGCAAAATATATACCTGAAAGCAGGATTACACTAGAGTTTGCAGTGAGTACCTCCCTAACACTTCCTCTCCACTATTCCAAGCTTGGGATCCATGATTGCTCAACAAATTGTTTGGCTTCATATGTTAACTCTCTTTTCAATCACCAGCTTCCAGATGCCACCAGGATGCTGGCTAGGCTTCCCTGGATTGAAGACCCCACCAATGTGTCCTGGAGCTCAGCTTCCCCAGAGACACACCTTACTAGGGAAAGAGAGAGGCAGACTGGGAGTATGGACTGACCAGTCAACGCCCATGTTCAGCGGGGAAGCAATTACAGAAGCCAGACCTTCTACCTTCTGCAACCCTCAACGACCCTGGGTCCATGCTCCCAGAGGGCTAGAGAATGGGAAGGCTATCATGGGAGGGGGTTGGTTATGGGGATTGGGTGGTGGGAATTGTGTGGAGTTGTACCCCTCCTACCTTATTCTTTTGTTCACTAATCCTTTCTTAAATAAGAAATTTAAAAATAAAAAAATAAAATAAAATAAAATAAAAGTATATTACCAATATCCTGATATTTTGCCCATATTCTCAAGTTGCATTTTGTAGAGAACCAGTTTGTGATTCATAGTCTTCACATGAAAGCTCAAAACAATATTGTACTGGGGCCAGGTGGTGGTGCACCTGGCTGAACACACATGTAACAATGCTCAAGGATCCAGGCTTGAGCCCTCGGTCCCCACCTGCAGGGGGAAATCTTTGCAAAAGGTGAGGCAGTGTTGCAGATGTCTCTCTGTCTCTCTTCTTCTCTATCTCCCCCTCTTCTCAATTTATGACTATCTCAATTTATTTTCTATCCAGAAAATAAAGATAATAAAAGATAAAAACAAATAAAAGAAATATAGTATTGCAGACCTCCTTATTTCAAGTATATGTAGTAACTAGAGGAGGCTTCCCTTTCAACAACTTCTGAAACAAGCTGAAATGTATATTTAGTTAGATGTGGCGGTACTTCCACATAGGAATCCTACTGCAGTGATAATATGTAATTCTAATAATGACTTAATATGATGTATCCAGTTATAAGACAACACTTGCATAGTAAATATAGTAATTTAACTAAACATAATATATCAATGGAGTAGATTAGAAGAAATTAAAATAGTTTTTATTTTTATTTTTACTAGTGATTTAATAATGGCGAGCAATATTGTAAGATAACAGGGGTATAATTCCATATAGTTTTTGCCACTAAAATTCCATATCCCATATCCTCCACTGGAAACTTCCCTGTCTTTTTATACTAGCATGACTTAATTGACATAAATTCCTATCAACTACAAAGTGCATCTCCTTATTCATACATCTTAAAAGTGGTTATTTTGTGATTCAAACCCTAATAATATGACGACTGTGACATATATAAAGGCACCCTTTATGGTGTTCATATAGACAGAGGGATTCAACATTGTCTCTTTGCTTTAAATTTACTTTTTTCTTTATATTTCAACATGTTTTTCCCATGAGGATCCTGTGTCTGCACAGTTGGATCTGCATAAAGGTATTTTAAAAATAGCAAATAATTTTAAATGTTTAGAGTCATGTATATTTTTAGCATTTTGGTGAAGTACATATTACCTCTCTAGTGTCTGTTCATAAAATTGAAGAGCTAAGCACAGAGGTTTGGCAATAAGTCATTATTTTACTAATTTTTGATAACTATATTTGTGCCGAAGTATCAGTGTACCATTTACTGAGGTCTAAAATTTCACTTGCTTTCATTGAAATGTTAAGCAATCTAGTAAACAGTAGGCTATAAGAATTGATATTGACTATGTTAATGAGTCAGTAACAAAGAAAGAAAAATGACATGTTGAGTCAAAGGAAGTCGGCATGAATTTTTTTGCTTTTTATCTGAGGTACCCACAGTAAGATAAATTGAGGGTGTGATGAACCTCCTAATTTCTTGAGACAGTGGCTTATAAGTATGAAATGCGATGGCTCAGAAAATCCCTGCAGGGACTATGTACAACCAGATGAACGAAACATGCCATCTGGTAAAATCCTTTGAACTTTACTGAGGCATGGTATTACAAAAAGGTGAAAATCAAGAACAACCCTTTTATTCTAAAAAACAACAACAAAAAAACCCTTTGTTGTCATTTTAAATCAGATTAAATCATCCTTTCTTGCTTTGACATAATATACTTTGACTGAACCACATTTAATTGCAACCGTTTTCAGATATTAATATACACTTTCAGTTTTCTGGGACTATGAGCTAAATTAAACATTAATTGTTTTATTTATTTATTTATTTATTTATTTATTTATTTATGGTTATTGTTTGACAGAAGAGAGAGAAATTGAGAGAGGAGGGGAAGATGGGGGAAATGATAGACACCTGCAGACATGTTTCACTGTTTGTGAAGTGCCTCCCCCCCCTTTGCAGGTGGGGAGCTGGGGCCTCCAACAAGAATCCCTGCTCAGGTCCCCAAGGTTCACACTATGTGTGCTTAACCTGGTACTACACTGCCCAACCCCATTGTTATTATTATTATTATTACTGTTTTACCACAATGGTTTTGCTTTTCTTAAGCTTTGCATATGCAGGATTTTATTTCCACTCTCAGAGGACTCCTTTTTGTATCCTGGATAAGTGGTGAGACAAAGACAGGGAAAGAGAAAAGGAGAGATGATATCATGGCACCACCTCATGCTCTTGAATACTCCCCTATGCATAGTGATTCCAAATAGTGATTGGAATCTCAAATCTTTGTCTTCTTGTATGATAAAATGCACAGTCTACCCTGCCAGTGCTTTCCCAGATCCAACAGTTGTGTTCTTTATTTAATAGCTGTCTTCAACCCCCAATCATAACAAAACAAAATTTCACCTTCATTCTTCTCTGTAACAATGAGACAAAACTCCAACTCCACCTTTTGCTCTCAGTTCATCTAGCCTCACCTCAGAGAACATGGAGACCACATGATTCATTTGGTTTTATCTTTGACAATTATTTCTAGGAATCAGAAAGGAAAGTTTCTAAATTTAATCCCTTTGAAAATGTCCCTCTATCTTATGACAACAGACATCATCACTTGCATCATAAACAAATCTCCTTTCTAATTTCTATAAAATTTCACTACAGGAAACAAATTTCTACAGCTTGGTGATTTATTTGTATAGTCTGGGCACTTTATTATTATTAGAAAATACTTCATTTCCATATTCAATATTCATTGCCCAATTTTCCATACTGCAACTGGCATTTCATGTGAACATTAATGATTCAAATAAACACTTTCTGTAATAATATTGTTTTGAAAATGTCCAATCAAGCATCATATTGATTTATTGATAAACTGTTAAAACAATGTTTCTACTTTCTTTTTTAAATATATATGGTCATTTTGCCGAATAATTTGACTATCCAAGATTCATAGTTACCACACATTTTAACCTTACAATAAGACCATATAATATACTTAAACCATAAAACTCTACTATTTTGTAGGGTAAGATAGTTTTCCATATGTGTCTTGGACAATTGGCACAAAACTTTTCATTGTCTTTCACTAACTTCTTCATTGTCCGAGACATTTACCATACATTTGCCACAAGAATTTTGGTTTCAGAACAGCTACTGCTGACACTCCTAAAATAATTTGACTGTGCTACTTTAATTTTCTAGGCCCCAAATTTTAATTAAAGCAGCATATTTTATTTTATTTTACTAGTTATTCAATGATGATTGACAAGATTGTGGGATAAGAGGGGGGGAAATTCCATACAATTCCCATCAGCATGGTTCCATACCCCATTCCCTTCATTGGTAGTTTTTCTAATCTTTACGTCTTTGGGAGTATGGACCAAACATCTTTATGGGGTGCAGAAAGTGGGAGGTCTGGTTTCTGTAATTTCTTCTCTGCTGAACATGGATATTGACAGGTTAATTCCCTCAGCCTGTTTCTAGCTTTCCCCCAGTGGTTAGGGGTCTGGGGAGATGAGATTCCAGTACACATTGGTGAGGTTGTCTACCCAAGGAAATCAGGTTGGCATCATGGTAGCATCTGAAACATGGCTGCTGAAAAGCATTAAGCTATAGAGAAGAAAAAAATGTTTAATAATCAGAAACCTAAAGGAAAGAATATAGCAGATGAGATTTGGAGTCTTCGTATTGGAAGAAGCTAGGAAATCTATTTTAGGTATATTCCAAGGGGCTCACGACTTTACTAATTTTGCCTGAGCCTCACAGCTTGCATGCAGGTGGGCTTAAACTATTGTCTGGGAAAAGTTAAATTTGAATGTGGTATACATTGCCATGTTTCTTTATAGTGGCATTAATCTCTCTAGTTTCCATATGATTTTAAAAGAAGACACCACATAATTCATTTAAAAAGTAAAGAGAAAAAAAGAAGAAAAATAAAAGGTTGGTTGTATAAAGTCAGTATATTCTGAATGCTTTGCAGAAGGACATATGCTCCAGGCATTTCTAAGAGGTTATGGTTGGCATAACTGCATGCTCTGGTCTACTCAAAAAATAGATGAATTCCAACTTCTGTATTGCTTGAGTTTTAACGTTTTCTTCTGTACAGAATGGAAGTGCAATTTCAAACAGTTGGAGTTCATTGGTCACCACTGAGTTCAGGTTTCAATTAGTCAACCTACCAGACTTTTAAGTATACTTCATGTACATCAAAGCAGTTCAAAAGCCACACAATCTGGATCAATACCCTCATTACAGAAAGTTGTCCAAACATAAAAGTTTGATTATTTTGGTACCGTACCTTCTTCCACTCAAGGTCTTAGGAATTTTAATAATGAAATTGCAACACCTTTTACACTTTTCATATAAAAAGTATTTCGACCTTGAATTCATCTCTGAGACCTTCCTGACTCTAGTTATACAGACAGCAAAGTACAACAAGTAACGACTGGAGTAAGGATCCCGGTTCGAGTCCCTGGCTCCCCACCTGCAGGGGAGTTGCTTCACAAGCGGTGAAGCAGGTCTGCAGTGAAGAGGGGAACTGTTTGACTACTCAGTTTAATATGCAAACTAGTTGGATTTCTGATGATGCTTTCACTGCTAATATTAAATTATAGATTTTAGACTTCTCAGAATCATTAATTGTTGCTCAAAAACACCACATCATGCATCAGGTCCCACTCATTCTTCATAAATGACTTTCTCATGGCACAATGATCCACAGATATTTTATTTTTCTTGTGATATGTCCCATATACCAATCAAAATCTTTTGAGGATGTTTTCAAAAGAGATATTCATAGATGTTTGGGAAACATGTAGGGAATACATAAAGCACTTATTGATAAATGCTTTATCTAAAAAGTATTGATTTATACACATTAAAACTTCAGAGTTCAACTTGCTTTTTTGGTAATATTTTAATTAAAGGATATACTACGATGCCTTTACTTTAAAAAAATTATGGATCACAGAAATAACTCAGTTGGATAGTGTGCTGCTTCGCTCTGTGTGTGAATCAGGGTCAAGCTCTGCCCCCACCACTTTGAAGGAAGTTTCAATGTTGTGGGCTGTTTTCTGCCTCTCTGTTTCTATGTAAAAATTATATATTAAGGGAGTTGGGCGGTAGCACTGCGGGTTAACTGCACATGGCCCAAAGCGAAAGGATGCCTGTAAGTATACTGGTTAGAGCCCCAGCTCCCCACCTGTAGGAGAGTTGCTTCACAAGCGGTGAAGCAAGTCTGCAGGTTTCTGTCTTTCTTTTCCCCTCAGTCTTCCCCTCCTCTCTCCATTTCTCTCTGTCCTATGCAGAAACGAAAACATCAGTAACAACAACAATAATAACTACAACAATAAAACAACAAGGGCAACAAAAGGAAATAAATAAATATTTAAAAATTATATATTACATTTTCTTAATTTTATTTTGTTATAACCAGAGCTTCTGTTCTCTGGTTATAACAAAATATGATTTTTTTCAGACAGAGATTAGTAAAGATAGAAAAGAATGAGCAAGGGAAAGACACTACAGCACTTACAGATGTTTCTCCGAGTGTGGACTGGGTTTGAAGTTGGGTCACATGCAGTGTAAAAAAGGCACACTGTGGATGTGAGCTCTCCTATCAGCCCCAAGCTACTATGTTTCACTAATTAAATTACGAGAAAGCTAAAGTAAGGCAAATAAATATAAATATTATGTTATTCTAATGACTTTTATTACTTTGAGCAGTTTCCATTAAAATACTAGGAGATGAAAATTTTACCTGAGATTAAGCAGTAGATCCTGAACACAAGTAGCCCGAATCATAGTCTGAAATTTTTAAGCTTCATTTTCCACAGTCTAACTTATGACCTTAGAGATCATTCACATGCAAACTAGAATGGTTATTACTATCATATCTTCCAGTTCTATCTTATAAAAAAGGAAGCTTACAAAGTTATGTAGCTTAGTATCTAAAGTTCTGACTTCATATTACTTCTTTACACCCAGTAATGTTTAGTTTTATGTTAAGTTAAAATTGACCTATTGACTTTAGTTTTTTACCACATTTTACTTGCTGACATATGAGAAACTTTTGATGTCCACAAAGCACTTATTCCTTCACATGTAAGATTATGAATTTATGTTAAATCAGGTGTTTCTCTGTTACATGTTTTAGCTTGTTAACCAATAGAAATGTATAAAATATATTTATTTATTCTTTATGATGTCACTTAAGTAACTTCTAGTCTGTTTCAGTTATTCAAAATAAAAAGTAATTAGCCAAAGGTGACTCACTGGAAATGTGTAGAATTCACATGTGTGAATTAATTCAGCCCAAGCTTCACTGTCTCATTTTTCCAAAAAGCATAAGGAAGGAATCATTGTGGACTTGTGAAATAATGAAACATTTTAGTTCTGCCTTTAGTGAAAAATACATATAAGAAAAGTACCATGGTCCAGGAGGTGGCTCACTGTATAAGGCTTTGGACTTTCAAGCATGAGGTCCCAAGTTCAATTACTGGCAGCACATGTACCAGAGTGATATCAGGTTCTTTCTCTCCTATCATTTCTCATGACTAAAAAAAATAAAATAAAATATTTTAAAAAGCAAACAAGTACCTTCTTTATTTTATTTTATTTATAAAAAGGAAACACTGACAAAACCATAGGATGAGAGGGGTAGAATTCCACACAATTCCCACCGTCAGAATTCCATGTCCCATCCCTTCCTTTGATAGCTTTCCTATTTTTTAACCCGCTGGGAGTATGTACCCAAGGTCATTGTGAGATGCAGAAGGTGGAAGGTCTGGCTTCTGTAATTGTTTCCACGCTGAACATGGGCATTGACAGGTCTATCCTTACTCCCAGCCTGCTTCTCTCTTTCCCAAGTGGGGTAGCACTAGGAGTCAAGGCACCCCCTGCATAGAGTAAGATATCATGGCTGATTTATATATTCATTTGGAATAAACACAATCTCATATCAGTATGCTACATATCTATCTGAAAACTTTTCTCATACACAGAAGAATATGCTCACCTGGCTTGTAACTGGTGATCCTGGAGCAACTAAAACAATGGCTATACAGATGCTCAGAAAGTGGTGGTAGTCACCACAAAAATTGAAAGGTTGAGGTTCTCAAACGATTAGTGAAAAAGACAATAAAAGATGATAGCACATCTAGGGAATCAGAGCTCTAGGACACATTGGTGGGGTTGTCTGTCTAGTGAAGTTCGGATGCATCATGCTAGCATCTGAAACCTGGTGGCTGAAAAGAGAGTTAAAATATAAAGCCAAACAAATTGTCTACTAATCAGGAACCTAAAGCCTGGAATAGTGCAGATGAAGAGTTTGGGGGGGAGTCTCCATTTTATAGATAGATAGTAGGCATATTTTAGTTATATTCCAAAAGGCCTTTGGATATACTAATTTTTTTCCCTGAGCCTGAGATCTGATATTCAGGTGGGGAGATGATGTCATGGTTGGAAAAAGGACCAGAAAGCTGGATCAGGGAAGAAAGTAGCTCCCAAATATGTACCTTCTTATAATACAAATTTAGAGCCTTCATAACTTACAGAAATCACATAGAAGAGTTTGAAAAGAATATTAAATATGGGAAGAAACCTGTGATAGCATAAATTTATCCAATAATGAACTCTCAAGCTAATGATTCTTAGAGTACAATTTAATAATTTAGCAAATGACTCAATTGCTATTCCTATAGACCTTTTAAAGTTATAAATTTCAACTCAGTATTTGTCTGACACACTAAAAGTAAAATACATATGCAATTCAATGTTAATTGCTCATTCTAAAAGACTTTGTAATAGACCAATTCGTTTCTTTCTCTTCTTTGCCATTTATTTCAATTGAATAAATACATTTCTCCCATTTTGATTGAATCGTGAGATAGAGTATGCCTTTGCAATTCCTGTATTCATTAACTGAGTTGGTGTTCACAGGAAAGACAGAAAAAGAATAAATGAATTGGTATCTAAATTAACATATATAGATGATATTTCTTTATCTAGCAAAGAGTGTCAGTTTGTCATATAATAATAGTTTCTAGTGTATAAGTGCTTTACTCATGTATTTACATTTGTATATGGAATTCATTTTAAAAACATGAAATCTAATACTTCTCATTTTCATATTCATACGGAATACTTCAGGAATTTACAAGAATATGTTCTCATATATTCATATGAGAAAATGCTGTGAGTGACTAAATTATGATCTGATAGCATACTTACATCAGCAAAATATACAGACAATTGTTAAACTCAAAAAACATGCACCTTCACCTGTGGGTATTACCTTAGTGTTGCAGTTCTGCTGGAGTCTAGGCACCCCCTGCATGGAGTAAGACATCATGACTAGATAGATAGATAGATAGACAGACAGACAGACAGACAGACAGACGGACAGACAGACAGACAGACAGATAGATATGAAAGCGACACAATCTCATATCAGCATACTACATTATCTATCTGAAAAATTTTCTCATATACAGAAGAATATGCTCACCTGGCTTGTAACTGCTGATCCTGGAGCAACTAAAACAATGGCTATACAGATGTTCAGAAAGTAGTGGTAGTCACCTTAAAAATTGAAAGGTTGAGGTTCTCAAAAGATGTGTGAGAAAGACTATAAAAGATTATAGCACACCTAGAGAAGTCTCAGAAAGCTATCTTTGAGGTGAAATTTGAGTGTTCAGTCAGTCCACAGCTCCCGTGACATTTCTGACAGTGTTATACTTTTCTTGTTCAATTTCTCTGCTGCCTAATACTGACAAAGACTGAGTTGTACCTGAAATGTAGGAAGAATTGTATCTACAGCTAATGATCAACTCAGAAGTCCATTAAGTAGATAGTATGATGCAGGATGAGAGAATGAAAACACAGTGCCTGGTTAATTAACTAGATTAATTTTCAGATGAGAAATACTCAAGTTAAGCTGTACTAAACTATCTGCAATTATTTCATTTGTGATACAACATATCATAAAGTTGGTGCATTGGATCGACCTTCTAGTGGTGCATCCCGTGAGTACCCATTCATTGGGGAAACTGACGATCCTTCCTAGCCGACTGAATCCACATGGATCCCAGTCACTTTCAAAGCCAGCAACAAGCAGCTCCTGACAGCTTTCAACCTGACGCTGTTGACTGGCTACGGAAGAAGGGCAAACACTAGAAGAAGAAGAAGAAGAAGAAGAATAAAGTTGGTATAATAAATTTATTTCATGTTGTCTCACTGGGAAACAAAAGGTTATTTCAGTATTGGAATTCCAGCTCCTTTGATAATGCTCGTTGTAGATGAAAATTTTCTCTCAAGCCAAATACCTTTGTAAACCATACTTTTTAAGTTCACTTGAAAGGACACCTGCTTTGCCACACACATGACTCAGGTTTGGAGAAAAGGAAAGACAACACAGCACTAGGCATTGGAGGAAGGGAAAAAATTGGTGCTGTGTTGTCTTTCCCTCTCTCCCTTGGTCTCTGTCTTGTTCTTGTTGTCTGAAAAACTCAACCATGGCAATGAATAAAAATTATAATAATAAAAATAAAACCTCCTAAATCATATATTTTGGTCAAGTAGATTGGCTCATCACTTAGGGAAGGGAATATTTAATTAGAAAATGCATCTTAGGAGAAGGATGCTGATAGACCTCACTTCTGGAACATATACATTATGGTGTGTAAGGAACTGGGTAAGTCCAGGGTATATGCATTATGATGCACAGAAAAAAAAACTGCATAGTTTATTCAAATTTGAATGGAAGTAGGAATTACACTTTAGTTTAGAGATGATCAACAAAGAAATACAGAGAGGGGGTCAGGCAGTAGCCCAGAGGGTTAAGTGCACATGGCACGAAGCTCAAGGACAGGTGGAAAGATCCAGGTTCGAGGCCCCCCTAGCTTCCCACCCTCAGGGGGTGTCGTTTTCGACGGGTTAGGTTGTTTTCACCGGGCTGGCTTCACGGGCAGGTAACAGACGACCAGGGACTCATAGTTGAGCTGTAGGCAGTATCTCTTTATTCATGCAGGACGCAGCACAATCTAAGCCGAGCTAAGCTAAACTAAAGGTAAAGTACTCTAAAACTCACAATGCTGTCTTTATATATACTTGACAAGTAGGGTGGAAACAGGGTGTGACATAGAGAGGGTGGAGAGAAAAGTGACTGGTGACAATCAGAGTGTGACAAGGAGGGGGGGTGGAGCAAAAACATATCATGAAACAGTGGGGATTGAACCAATGCCCTGGAGGGAGGTGCTTGTTAACAGCGGTTATATAAATAGAATGAAGTGGTTATGTAAATAGAATAGTGTTAAGCAGGGGGGATTTAAACCAAATGAAACAGAAGGGGTCTCATGCATACCAACAAGGGGGGTCGCTTCATAAGCAGTGAAGCAGGTGTTCAGGTGTCTATCTTTCTCTCCCCCTCTCTATCTTCCCCTCCTTTCTCTATTTCTCTCTGTCCTGTCCTGTAACAACGACATAAGTAACAACATTAATAATAGCCACAATGATAAAAACAACAAGGGCAACAAAAAGGATAGTAAATAGATAAATAAATTAATAAATTAATAAATAGAGAGATAAGGGGTTGGTATCTTTTCTTTCTTTCTTTTTTCTTTTCTTTTTTTTCTTAGAATTTATTTATTTATTAATAAGAAAGGCTAGAGGAGAGAGAAAGAACCAGACATCACATATGCCCCTGGGGACTGAACTCGGGACGCCAGGCCTGAGAATCCAATGCTACCCCACTGCTATACCTCCTAGACCACTCTTCCTTTTTTCCTTTTCTTTTTTTTTTTTTAAGAAAAAATTAAAATCCATTAACTCAGTACTGATCACAGTTGGGGGGTTAATATCGCAGTTGCCTTGGAAACAGAGTCATCAACTTATATTAATATATTGTGGTGATAAAAACAAAGATGAATGAGATAAATAGCAAAGAAGATTCATACTAGACAATTACTTTCTTTTTGGAGTGTGTTTCTTGGAGAAATTTCAGAGGGCTTTCTGCTAAAGACCGCATCATAAGAACATAGCTAGCATATTTAAGAGAGAGACCTCCCACATATGCCATGTCTCTTCCTCTCTGACAGGTTCATAGCTCACCTCTCTGTTCTAAGTAAGTGCAAGTAATAAATCAAGTAGTTGCAAGTCGACTTTGCTGTGACTTGTTTAATATCTATCATTGTATGGAGAACACAAATCTTAGAATTCAAGGATTAAGGTCAGGAAAAGAAAAAGGATGAGGAGGAGGAGGAAGAGGAGAAGAAGAAAAAGAAAAAGAAAGAAAAGGAAGAATAAAGAAAATTAACCCTTTACTCCTGGCACTGGATATTGTGGTCCAGCAGGCTCTGGCTCCTTTTTATTTATATTATCCTTACTCATTAGTGACTTAATAATGATCGACAAGATTGTGGGATAAGAGTGGTACAATTCCATACAATTCCCAGCACCAGAGTTCTATATCCCATACCTGCCATTAGAAATGTCCCTGTTCTTTATCCCTTCTTGAGTATAGACCAAAGATCTTCACGGGATGCAGAAGGTGGGAGGTCTGTCTTCTGTAATTGCTTCTCCACTGGGCATGGATGTTGCTAAATCAGTCCATACTCCCAGCCTGTTTGTAATTTCTCCTTAGTGGGGTAAAGCTCTGGACAGGTGGGGGGTTCCAGGACACGTTGGTGAGGTTGTCTGCCCAGGGAAGCCAGGTTGGTGTTATGGTAGCATCTGCAACTTGGAGGCTGAAAAACGTTAAGATAAAAAGCAAAACAAATAGTTTAATAGCCAGAAACCTAAAGGTAAGTGTATACCAGATGCTATTTTAGGGTGTTTATGCTGGAAGAAGCTACTAGATATATTTTAGCTATATTCTGAGGGGCCATGTGACTTTACTAATTTTTACCAGGGCCAGACAGCTAACACGCAGATGGGCTAAAAGCATTGTGTGGGAGGATTGTGTTAGAATTGGGAATTGAATCAGAAACCTGAATCAGGGCAGAGAGTACTTTTTAACTCAACATTTTAATAGCACTGAATTTAAAATAAAATAGAATACATGTAATTCCAATGCCCTGAATATTCCTTGAATGTAATTTTTATTGATGTAGAATTAATTGATCATACAGAGTCAGAGAGTAATCAAGATGGAAGGGGAATAGAGTGAGGGAGAGAGAAATAAAGACACCAAATAGCACTGCTTCACCATTTTTGAAGCTTCTCCCCTACATATGGAGCTGGAGGTTTGAACTCTAGTCCTTGCATATTGTAATATGTACACTCAACCAGGTGTGCCATTGCCTGATCCCAGAGGTAATTAATTTAATGGTCACCTAGAAAAAAAAAAACTATACTAAGGAAAACATAGAGGGGATGGGTGGTGGTGCACCTGGTTGAGTGCCCATGTTACAATGTACAACAACAGGGGTTTGAGCACTGGTCCCCATCTGCAGGGTGAAAGCGTTACAAGTGATGAAGCAGTGCTGCAACTGTCTTTATGTCTCTCTGCTCACTATCACCCCCTTTCTCCTCAATTTCTGACTGTTTTTATCCAATACGTAAAGTTAGGTAAAAAAATAATTAAAAAGAAAAAATAGAAGACAAATTCTTTTATTAGTGATTTAATAATGGTTTAAAAGATTATAAGATTCCAGGGGTATATTTCCACACAGTGTTCACCACCAAAGTGCGCTATGCCCCCAACCCAAGGTAATCACTACAGTTCCCATAAGACATTTTTCAGGGATTTTTTTTGCAAGCCCATGTGATTTAATAATCTATATCTATATATGAACACAACCATCTAGTAGCCTTTTATCTCTTTATTTCACTAAGTATAATTACTTCTAGTTCCAACCTTTTTTCCCTGAAAGATACTATATTCTTGTCTGTTGATGGACAAGAATTTACATTGCTTCCCTTCTTTTCTATTGAGAGCAATTCAGCCAGGAATATAGTGGTTCATATGTCCCATACCGTTAATGTTTTCATGCCCTTAGAATGTATGCCTAGCTGAGAAAGTTGTGGCATATATACACAATGGAATACTATGCAGCTATCAAGAACAATGAACCCACCTTCTCTGACCCATCTTGGACAGAGCTAGAAGGAATTATGTTAAGTGAGCTAAGTCAGAAAGATAAAGATGAGTATGGGATGATCCCACTCATCAACAGAAGTTGAGGAAGAAGATCTGAAAGGGAAACTAAAAGCAGGACCTGACCAAATTGTAAGTAGGGCACCAAAGTAAAAACCCTGTGGTGAGGGGTAGTCATGCAGCTTCCTGGGCCAGTGGGGGGTGGGATTGGGTGGGAGGGATGGGTCACAGTCTTTTGGTGGTGGGAATGTTGTTTATGTACACTCCTAGTAAAATGTAGTCATATAAATCACTAGTTAATTAATACGAGAGGGGGAAAATTAGTTGTATGTCTCGAAGTTTTTCAAAACACAAACTGAATCTTTTTAATATATAGGCTGTGTATTTGATAGGCGGACTCTCTCAAAAGCCTAGACCAGGTAGATCAGAAATATCCAATAACACAGCTATATGCATCTGCTGATCACAACCTAATCAACGCAACGATGGCCACCTCAATATGCTTCACTTCAGACTGTGTCCAGAGAATTCACGTGTGGAATGACAACCCTTCAGCTTCATTACTCGGGTGAGACATTTCCTTTCATAGTATACTCTAATTCCATCTCAGGTGGTTCACGTTCTAACAAAGTCCCAAAACCTAGATATACACCAGGTTCTATGAGAGAGAGCATATGTTCACACGTATCCATAAACAAGTGCAAAATATATACCTGAAAGCAGAAGTACACTAGAGTTTGCAGTGAGTATCCCCCTAACACTTCCTCTCCACTATTCCAAGCTTTGGGTCCATGATTTGTCAACAATTTGTTTGGCTTTGTATGTTAACTCTCTTTTCAGTCACCAGGTTCCAGATGTCATCAGTATGCCGGCCAGGCTTCCCTGGACTGAAGACCCCACCAATGTGGTCTGGAGCTCCGCTTCCCCAGAGACCCACCCTACTAGGGAAAGAGAGAGACAGACTGGGAGTATGGACCAACCAGTCAATGCCCATGTTCAGCGGGGAAGCAATTACAGAAGCCAGACCTTCCACCTTCTATAACCCACACTGACCCTGGGTCCATACTCCCAGAGGGATAGAGAGTGGGAAAGCTATCAGGGGAGGGGGTGGGATATGGATATTGGGTGGTGGGAATTGTGTGAAAATATAAAGAACCCAATGTTTATCTATTTCCTAAATCATCTTCAATTCACAGGTATTAGAGATTAAATAAACTCCTGAAATATTAAATAATCAAATATTTCCCTCTGGAAAATGGTGTTTCCACATGTAACTTAAGTTAACAGTTTAGCTCTTAGTTTTATAAATCTTGTAGTCAGAAAATAATGTTTACACATTTGAACAACTTTTTAAAATTCATTCTTATTGTACTTTCTAAATTTTCCAAGCTGTAACCACTGCATAAAGATGCTGAACTATTATCTGTAGCATTTCCTTGAATGTAAAATGAAAAAAAAAGTATAAACAAGCATATTTTAAATAGGATACTAATTGAAAAACGATAAAAAAAAGAGAAATGTTACATCAGAGAAAAAGTAATCAGAATTCATTTCTTAAGTTCTTAAATGCATAGGATCAAAACTACATCAAATTGAAAGAGACAATGAATAGATGAAGGAGTAAATTATCTACAGTAGAGTAAAATTAACTTCTGGTTTCTATTTACCAAGTAGAAGCAGAAAGCACAGAAATACCATGGAGGAGGTAGACAAGCATAAAAAAATTCAGATGCTCAAGAAAGGCTAACAGACTACGACCTTCCCAAAAGAGAATAAGCAACAAAGGTTTCTTGGCATCCTCCTTTGGGAAGACTAGTATAATGAACAATGCTATGTACTGATGATTAAATGAAGACCTTTTGTAGGGTACCCCACTGACTGAAGACAGTATAGTCTTGAATGTGAGATTCAGTGCTGTTACTGCTGAAGAAGTCAATCGCAAACATTTGAATCCCTAGTTATTTGGTGGCTAGAGACTGGAACAAATATCATGCAAGCAAATGTTTTACAAATTACACAAATCAGGGTATAGACCTCTTTGATGAATATGACAGCAATATAATAGAAATGGAACTGAGATGTGAAAAGTAAAGCAGATTCTACATATTATGAAACTATGAGCTATTCATTTTTTCCTAGTTTCTAAGAAAAGCATTCAAGTCTCAAATATTCCTTTATATTATGATAAAATTAAAAAAATTAAGTAGGTGTGGCAGAAGAGGTAAGTCAAGTATGATTTGTAAGCCTGAGACCTTGATTTTGATATCCAGCACAGTTTTAGACCAGAGCTGCAATCTCTGGCATAAAAATTCATGTCACTAACTGGGAACACTATTGAGATGCTAGGCTAGTGATACCCAGAATGATATCCCCAATGTGAAAATCAATACTTGCTGGTATTTGACTGAAAGTGCATATAAGTGGTCTTCTAATTTGACATCAGTATATTAAGTATCAGATGGTCTGGACAAAATATTTGTGATAACAGACTCAAAAAGACCACTGATTTGGAAAACAGGTATCTGATCCAGAAAAAAAAAAAAAAAACATAAGTAGTGAGGATAAAGAGTCAATTTCAAATGTAGAATACAGTACCCCAGCTGCAGTTGTTAGGATTGTTAAAGAAAAAGTTTATTTTAAATCAGATAAGCAACAACATAAAAGTAAATAAATCACTTGACAGTAGCAATTGTTGCTGTATTAAACAAATAAACAAGGACTTTTGTTGCTGTTGTTGTTTGGGGAGGTTAATTACATACAGTACAGTTGTTGGTACATGGGTCCAATTTCTATTTCTCCATGATAGGGATCTGCAAACTCTCTGACCTGAAATTTAGGTCATTTTCCATCATCATGTGCCAGGACTTGAAATACCACCCTCTCTTCACTACTCTCCCTGTCTTCTTTCCCCATAGTCCTTTGCTATGGTGCAATGGACCAAACCTGTCCAAATTATTCACCTTAAGTTTGAGAACAAAAAAAAAAAAACCCTGTAGATTGAATTCTACAATGTTTTCATTATAAAATTATACCAATGTGTCACATTGGAAGCATTTGAAAATTTTGTTAAAATTGTTACTTAAAATATCTTTACAGAATATTTCAAATGAAATTGTCTATGCTAGATACCCTAAATAAAGGTGACATGTGCCAATACATGTACACATACAAATCACATGCCTTTTGTTGGATTGAAATTGTTTTCTTTTATCTGCAAATACTTTTAGTTGAATTTGGACAAGGTGATTTGTCACCATAAATTCCTTAACAGATTGCTGTTAAGGAATCAGATTGCTTAACTTTTAAAAAATATTTTATTTATTTATTCATGAGAAATGATAGGAGAGAAAGAAAGAACCAGATATCACTCTGGTACCTGTGCTGCTGGGATTTGAACTCAGGACCTCATGCTTGAGAGTCCAGTGCTTTATCCACTGCACCACTGCCCGGACCACATCCTTAAATTCTTTTGAAAAGTTGAGAAACATAAAAGAAAGATATCATGCCCAAAGTGAGAATTTAATTGTAGCTGCAAGAAAGGTAGTAATCTCGGAATACACTGAACATGGAAATGTGACCACCTTAGGTAGTACAGCAGAGCAAAAATCCAGAAGATTTTTGAAATATATGTATTTTTATTTTGTAACATTACCTTAGAACTCCTAAGTTTATATAGCCTATTCAGTGATGGTGGATTTATAAGAACAGTTTCTTATGACCTCAATAATAAATACATTTGTAATAATATGGGAAGTAGAGGGTATTCATGGCCTCATGGTTGTTTTTTGACATATCAAAATGTATCATAGACCCAAAGTGGCCTAACTTTAATAGTTCAAATAGCAATCTTTTTTTTTTATTCATGGTCATGGAGAATTCTAGAAATAATTTAATTTTACAGTGAATCACAATGTGTTTGGTTGGATTACTTTTTGCTAGCTTTTTATTACAGCAAATAACAACACATCAAAAGAAGAACCTGTTTCTGGTTTAAAGTAAAATGCCATGCAAATCAGAGATGAGGTACAGAGACTACATTAACTTGCAACAACTATAGCTTAGTATATAATTTATTTAAGAAAAAGACATAAAATGAGATCTCATTTTTGTAAATATACTTTATCATTCAATATCGTGATTCATCCAGACTTGTTGCTTGAGTGTAAACATTTATACTGTTTGTCTCATACTTTCAGAATTATAGACTCTATTCATCTAGAATTTCAATATACTTACTAAGAAAAGGAGGGGGGGAAGCGCATGAGTCTTGTGTGTTGCATAAAGAATAAACTTCAATTTATAAATGGGATGGGCCACTTGATGAAACATTAAGTAAGTAGGACACATTTGACAGAAAAATAAATGTTTCAAAATATTGTGCAAATGTTCAGAAATAAGGAATAAGCTGAAGACAGGTACAAAGCATGATATTCATATATCCAAGGAAAAAAATCTATTGTAAAGAAATTCTCTTTTGCTCTTTACTTTTCGTTGTCACAATAATAGTAACAATGACCAATACTTGTGTAGCACTTATAAAACTGGACCCCATTCTAAGAAATTTACATATATTAATTCAATCTTGGAAAGTATAAACCTATGGGACTACATCAAATTAAAAGCTTCTTCACAGCAAAAGAAACCACTACCCAAACCAAGATAGCCCTCACAGAATGGGAGAAGATCTTTACATGCCATACATCAGACAAAAGGCTAATAACCAACATATATAAAGAGCTTGCCAGACTCAACAACAAGACAACAAATAACCCCATCCAAAAATGGGAGGAGGACATAGACAGAATATTCACCACAGAAGAGATCCAGAAGGCCAAGAAACACATGAAAAAATGCTCCAACTCTCTTATTGTCAGAGAAATGCAAATAAAGACAACAATGAGATACCACTTCACTCCTATGAGAATGCCACACATCAGAAAAGGGAATAGCAGCAAATGCTGGAGACGGTGTGTGGTCAAAGGAACCCTCCTACATTGCAGGTGGGAATGTAAATTGGTCCAACCTCTGTGGATAACAGTCTGGAGAACTCGCAGAAGACTAGAAATGGACCTACTCTATGATCCTGCAATTCCTGTCCTGCAGATATATCCTAAGGAACCCAATACATCCATCCAAAAAGATCTGTGTACACATATGTTCTTGGCAGCACAATTTGTAATAGCCAAAACCTGGAAGCAACCCAGGTGTCCAACAACAGATGAGTGGCTAAGAAAGTTGTGGTGTATATACACAATGGAATACTACTCAGCTGTAAAAAATGGTGACTTCACTGTTTTCAGCCGATCTTGCATGGACCTTGAAAAATTCATGTTAAGTGAAATAAGTTAGAAATGGAAGGATGAATATGGGATGATCTTACTCTCAGGCAGAAGTTGAAAAACAAGGTCAGAAAAAAAAAACAAACACAAGTAGAACCTGAAATGGAATTGGCATATAGCACCAAAGTAAAAGACTCTGGGGTGGGTGGGTGGGGAGAATACAGGTCCAAGAAGGATGACAGGACCTAGTGGGGGTTGTATTGTTATATGGGAAACTGGGGAATATTATTTATGTAGAAACTATTGTATTTACTGTTGAATGTAAAACATTAATTTCCCAATAAAGAAATTTTTTAAAAAGTGAAAAAAAAAAAGAAAATCAAATGCACAGTATCAGATAGCACATAAATTAAAATGGGGAGAAGTTTTTCTATACATTTACTATGTATGCTAGAAACTATCACAAAGTTTCTAGCAAAGGATCCATATTGCTGTTACTTTCATTCAAATACAAAGTGTATGTAAGCATTTGAATCATTCATCCTGCCCTATAGTTGTAAGATTCTTACTGCTTCTTACTCTCTTGCCCAGTTCTCTCCATTCCTTGCTGGTTGATGGGACATTCAGTTGAGCACATGTTACCATGTACAGGGCCCTGTTTAAAGCCCTTGGTCCCAACCTGAAGGGAAAAACTTCACATGTGTTGAAGCAGGACTGCAGATGTCTCTCTCACTCTCTATCTCTTCATTTCTGTCTCAGTTTCTCTCTATCTTTATCCAGTAAATGAATGAAATAAAATAGTTAAAAGTATAAAATAAACATTCAGCTTGATGCAGATAAATTATTGAATAAATACTTGAAATATAAGTAATATATATATCAAGATAATTAATAGTTCCTATAAAATTGCCTTCTTAATGAGATGAAGCTTAAGTTCTCTTAAATCTTAACATACCAGTTAAGAAACTTGAGATATCTGATAAAACTTGGACTGGGTTTGGTGTCTTACATCAAAGTAAAAGACTCTGGGAAAGGGAGGGAGCTGGAAGAACTTTCAGGTCCTGATGCATGATTGAGGGAAAGAATTTAAATTAGGGGTGAAGACATTTTTCAGACATCTATTCAGGGAGCTGAGAGACTGTACCCTTGTGCCAGCAACTGCACTGAAATTCACTAACCCTCAAATAAATAAAATAATAATAATCTGGATCAACTGCTTCACAACCAATAAAATGCTAAACATGATCAAAGTAAAAATAGCTTGAAAGAAAACAGGTTTGTCGACTTATAATGAGGTAATAATACAATATCTCATTATTATCAAAATTTGTTTTTACCCCAAATGCCAAGCTGTGTAGTAACTGAGAAACACATTTTTTAAAATCTTTATTTATAAAATGGAAATATATTTTTAATTTTTATATTTATTTTCCCTTTTGTTGCCTTTGCTGTTTTTCATTGTTGTTGTAGTAGTTGTTATTGATGTCATCGTTAGGTAGGACAGAGAGAAATGGACAGAGGAGGGGAATGTTGATGTCGTCATTGTTAGATAAGACAGAGAGAAATGGAGAGAGGAGGGGAAGACAGTGAGGGGGAGAGAAAGATAGACACCTGCAGACCTGCTTCACCACCTGTGAAGTGACTCCCATGCAGGTGGGGGGTTGGGGACTCGACCCGGAATCCTTAGCTTGTCCTTGTGCTTTGCACCACGTGCGCTTAGCCCGCTGGGCTACCGCCCAATTCCCATAAAGTGGAAATATTAACAAGACTATAGTTTAAGAAGAATATGTTTCCACACAATTCCCACCACCAGAACTCCGTATCCTATCCCCTCCCTTGATAGCATCCCTATTCTTTATTCCTCTGGGACTATGGACCCAGGATCATTATGGAATGGACACAGTGGAAGGTCTGGCTTCTGTAATTCCTTCTCGGATGAACATGGGAATTGACAGGTCAATCCAAACACCTGACCTGTCTTTCTCTTTTCCTAGTGGGGCAGGGATCTGGGGAGGCAGGGCTCCAGGACACATGGTATGGTAGTCTGCACAGGGAAGTCAGGTTGGCATCATGGTGTCATCCGGAACCTGTTTGCTGAAAAAAAGTTAAGATATAAAGCAGAACAAATTGTTGACTAATCATGAACATAAAGGCAAGAATATTTCAGATGAAGATTTGGGGTCTCCATTTTGGAAAAAGCTAGTAGGTCTATTTTCGATATATTTTGAAGATTGAAGCTATTGTATAAAAAAGCAATAATCTTATGGCCACTTTCTAGATAAAAAAAAAAGCAAAAATATTTTTACTGTGAGATTTTTTTCATAATATACTTTGGATAATTTAGCATATTCCTTGATACAAGTTTTATTGTCCTCTCTGAAGAGTTACACAAATGAAATTCCATATGGGGTAGTGTATCTCATTTATTATCAAATCTTTATTCAACATACACCCTGCTACTGTAATTCAATTATAAGGGAATTTTAAAACCAGAGGTAAAAGAAATAAACACACACACACACACACACACACACACACACATATATATATATATATATATATATATGGCAGGTTAAATTAAACAAGATCAAAATCACAAAAGGTAGCTGTTGATTTTTCTTAATCACCTTCAGCTCTGAAAATCCATCAACAAATGCAATATGTATTGACAAAAAAATTAAGAATTACTCAGTAGTTATTATAAATATTTAACAATCCATATTTGGTCCCCAAATTGAATACCAATACAATTTAAAATTTCAGGCTGTACTGAAATGCCTTGTACAATTGAGAGAAGTAGCACATAAATTAGTGTATTTGCTGATTTTTTTTTGCACCTCACACAAGCATGATTTATATTGTTGCATTCTTTTTATTTTACCAAGAGCAACAGAGGCAGAATTGGAAAGAAGCGACTGTACTGCTCTATTATTCATGGAGTTTGTCCTGGTTTCACGTTGCTTCTATGTGGTGCCAGGATTTAATCTCAATTCATTCATATAAAGTTTTGTGTCCTGCTAAGTGATCTTTCTCCTAGTTCTCATTACTAATCCTTGTCCCTTGTGATTTACTTTTTTTTTCCTTTAAATTTTTCCTTTCTTTTTTAATTAATTAATTTATTGGATAGACAGAGAGAAATTGAAAGGGAGGGAGGAGATAAAGAGCAGGAGAGAGACATTTGTAGCACTGTTTTGCCACTTGTGAAGCTTCCTCTGCATAGAGAAAACAGTTCTTGAGCCTGGCTTCTGGCACTCAGCCAAATTCACTGCTGTTTTTACCAGGATCTACCACTGTTTTGAGAGTCAAATACTTATCTGAAATACATGTTAGTGTATGTCTCTATACATCCTCTATCAACAATCTATTTATTTTCTTTCACTCTCCTTCAAGTTCATGCCCATTTGATAGAAAATGTAAAATTTATCTCTCCTAAAGCAATGAGAGTTGTGAGAAAAAACTATAAAGTCACATAGGAAAATGCCATCTTTTTCCTAGCCACCCTAATTTGATCAGAAACTAAAAATATAGCAATTTTTCTAACACTTCTAGTTTTGATCACTCACATAACTGATATTTAAAGTGGACTTAGAAAATATTTAGTGGCCTAAGGCATATTTATTGAGTTATAATGAAGTCATCACTACATGCTAATAATGAGGATGGAAAAGAAAAATGACAAAGACTGTAGTAGCTAAGAACTCTGTCTATGTCAGAGAATATCATGCTCCAATCTTAGTGTTTCTCTGGTCCTTTGGATTTCTATTAGTGGGCTCTTTTTAAGTGCCTGTAGTTGCCAAGAAATAGAAAATGCTTTAATCAGTATTTTTCACTTTTAATAAATGCTATTATCAAAACCTACATTTTCACTTTATGCATCCACTCCATGAACATTACAATGCTATGAAAATGTAAGTGATCAGTATTTTTGTGAGAGTGCTTCCAATAGGTTATGATGTTTCTGCATAAGAATTTCTTCTTTAATGAATGGACATTTTCATATAAAAGAAGGGCGATAATTCATACTATATTTCTCCCTAATCTCAAGTGTCATGTATCAGTATTAAAGTTCTTATTGATTTAAATTTTATTACTTGTTTAGTGTAAAATAAAAAATAAACGTGGCATTGATTTTGAAACATTAATGAAACAGCATAATGTAAGCATGAAAAAGTAACCTTATTGATGTTCTGCAGTAAAATATAATGTATTCTTAATGGAAAAGATGAATTAGAAAGTGTGACTATATGGCTTCTATACACCTGTGCCCATCAGCATGTACATAACACAGATGTCAACACTTCATCATTACTGTTTTACAAAAAAAGGGGAAAGTTTGGCATTTTTCTGTCAGAAAATTATTATTATCAGTGCTATTATTTAAAGTGTCTTCTGTTTAAGGTTAGAAAATATTATTTTGGAATAGATTTTTTAATATCTAGGTTAAAAAGCAATTCCTTGAAAATGTCATATTCTACATAGCATTTAATATATGCAGTATTGATACAAATAATACTAGCTAAAAGTAATTTCATAGATATATATCCTCTCCCAGTCTACTCCAAGTGTTGAGGTGACATTTTTCACTGTTTTTCTTTTCTTCATTCTTTTACTATACTGTTATTACTGCCATTTTATTAAGGTTGTTATTTCAATTGAATAAAGAAACTATAATTTGTGTTGCTATTTAGGTGGTCCAACAAACCAAACCCTGACTCTCATTCCAAAGACCCAGCCAAGTGTGGCAATTCTTTGCAAACCTTGGGAAGTCTACATAAGAGCAATCAAATGTATCAGTTGGATATCTCGCTTCACAGTCACTGAACAGATGGATTCTAAGTGTATCCCCTGAAGCATCCTGATAAGACAATCTAGTTTGATTGTTAATAAAATAGTGTCCTTGTCTGAACATGCCCATATTCTTTTCTGTAAGGACCCCTTGAGAGTTTTGAAATTCACTTAAGTGTTTGAAGGGTCCATAATATTAAGAATCCTGTTTCATGTGTTTTATTTCACTGCCTCAAATTTAGTAGTTAATTATGCAAAGTTAGTACTTAATAATTTGTATTGTCAAGAAATAAACACATTTAATCAGGATCTGTGCTCGGGTCTCACCAGATTGAAATCAGGTTTCAGCTAGGTCCTCAGCTGGAAGCAGTCAGGGGAAAGATCCATTTCCAAGCTTTTTTAATTTCCATTGGTGATAAGAGGTCCTGTTGTTTTACTACTTACTGTTCAGAGATCACTCTTAACTCCTAAAGACTCTTCTCAAGTCCTTTCTGTACATTCTGCTCTACTTTACAAGATCTTTAACTCTCCTTTTTGTGACTATAAATTTTTGCTCTTAAAAAACTTGTGTAACTCAGTCAGGTACACCAGTTAAACTAAGTATTAGTATTAGTTACCCAAAAACAAAACCAACAGGAGAACATATATAACTATTTAATAAGAAGTTGACTCCTAAGATTTTGGGAACTGAAAAGTATCACAATCTGCCATTTGCCAGCTGGAGATCCAGGAACCTAATAGTATAATGCTGGTTGGAATATGAAAGCCTGCAAACCAGAGTCTCTAATGCTATACAAAGAATTCAAAGGGCAGAGAAGATCAATGTCTCACTTTAAGTTGACATGATACAAAAGATCAAATTTTACCTCTACATTTTTGTTGTTGTCATAATTAAATCACTCCCACCAATATCTAGAAGGCAGAATGACTTCCTACTGAGTATATGTATATCAATTACAGTGTTAATTTCAGCTGGAAACTCACTCACTGACAGAACCAGAAGTAGAATTAAATCAGGATGGCTTTGATTCAACCATATGAACACACACAAAAAATTAACTATCCCATGTTTACTATTTATTATCACCTACATTGTAATATACAACATACTTATAAGATAAAACCATTGTTCTCTTAGTTCCAGGATTTTTTAAAAAATATTTATTTTATTTATTTATTCCCTTTTGTTGCCCTTGTTCTATTGTTGTAGTTATCATTGTTGTTGTCGTTGTTGGATAGGACAGAGAGAAATGGAGAGAGGAGGGGAAGACAGAGAGGAGGAGAGAAAGATAGACACCTGCAGACCTGCTTCACCGCCTGTGAAGCGACTCCCCTGCAGGTGGGGAGCCGGGGTTCGAACCGGGATCCTTATGCCGGTCCTTGTGCTTTGCGCCACCTGCGCTTAACCCACTGCGATACAGCCCGACTCCCTCCAGGATTTTTTTTAAGAGTACACATGGCATAAATAAGAAATATTGGGGAATATATTTAAATTCTACATACACTGTGTAGATTAGTTATCTATATGGAGATAAGTTTAGTATTACTCCATCTGTAATACTTCACTCTCTGAAGCTAGAAAGAGAGTGAAAGGAAGGAAAAAAAGAGAGGAAGAAAGAAAGAGAACGTGTCCCTAATACAGATGAGGAAAGTGTGTAATACCAGTGCAATTTAATGAGAAAATCTAATTAATTCTGCTTGTGTCCATATGTATGAAAATGTACGCATCCAAATACATGCATACTTTGCAGATATGTATTTTAAATATTGGAGTTCAGCATTTTATTAGTGATTATACCACATACCACCAACACAAAATAAAAAACAATATATTTATTTATTAATTTTTTTCACTTAACACTTACTATGTAATTTTTTGATATATGAGGAACTACTTAGGGTCAAAGTAGGTAATAAAAAGGAACTATTTCAAACTGGGTGACATAGTCTTTCCTAGTTTAATTGCATCTATTTTAAAAAATATTTATTTATTTTCCCTTTTGTTGCCATTGCTTTATTGTTGTAGTTACTGATGCCGTTGTTGTTGAGTAAGACAGAAGAAATGGAGAAGGGGAAGACTGAGAGGGGGACAGAAAGACACCTGCAGACCTGTTTCACCTCATGAAGCGATTCCCCTGTAGGTGGGGAACCGGGGGCTTGAACTCTGGTCCTTGCACATGTGCGCTTAACCCACTGCACCACCGCTAGGCCCCCTATTATTTTTTTTAGCAGTTATTGTTCCACTCTGCCTTGTGATGGTGCTAGAGATTAAACCTAGGAGCTCAGAAGAACCTCAGACATAGAAGCTGTTTGAATAACAACTATGCTATCTCTGCAGTCTATTACGAGCTTATTTTCCATTAAATATAATGTAAGAACTTTTAAAATTCTCAGTTTACCATTAATAAAGACTAAATTAAGCACAGAATGTATATAATCAAATTTTATGCAGATGTCCTTAATTATTCACTAATTATTGAAACACACAATATATTTATCAGATATATGAGAGTTCGTGACTCTTAAATGTCTGATTTCCCACTCTGAGCCTCTTATATTTCCATCCAGCTAGAGAGGCAAAGTAAGATACAAAGGGAGAGGGGAGAGAGAGACAGGAGAGAGATACCTACCACAGCGCAGAAGATTCCTCTAGTATCATAGTTATCACTCATGTGATGTTAGGATTCAAATCTGGGCAGAGCACACATGACAAGGCACATGCTCTGTTCTGACGGATCTCTTGACCTTGAATAATTCAACAACATCAAAAAGAGTTTAAGACTGTGTTGTTCATGGGCTTATAAAATTCCGTAGATATATAAAAATATCATGTAACAAATTCATGTATTTGAAAAATGTCTTTTATTCTTTATTCTAAAACTAATTAGGCTGGATGATAGACCTTATTTTTTAAGGAAACTGAAATTTTATTTTTTTAAGAACCTTTTACTTTTTATTCTATTTATTTATTTTTTAAATCATTCTTTGCCCTCCCTTTTTGTTGTCCTTGTTGTTTTCTGAAACTTTATTTTTAAAAAAGTTTTCTTATTGGAAGAGTAATGGTTTATAGCCAACAGTAAAATACAATTGTTTATACATGCATAACATTTCCCAGATTTCCAAATAACAATACAACCCCCACTAGGTCCACATATAAATCCCCTCACTCCCACCCCAGCGTCTTTTACTTTAGTGCAATATACCAACTCCAATCAAAGTTCTGCTTAGTGGAAACTGAAAGTTTCAGAATATCAATATGTACATTGTATGCAATTTTCCTTAATTATGAATATGAATTTGATCTTCTCTGTTCACATTCAACCATTAAATAAACTATAGATTTCAAAGTTTAGTGACTAAATTTCTCTTGATTCATTAGAAGAAAATTTTATTATAGCAAAGAAAAACTACTATTCAATCACTTTCAAACTTTAACCCCAATATATAAGTAAATAATTCAAAGGTTTAGAATTGAAATTTATTATTCCTCTGGCCAGTATTTTGCTGAGCTGCTTAAATTTAACAGTTGTTCATTGAGACTTTGAAAGTGCTTTGGTCTGTATTTTTCTTCTATGAAAGAAATATAAGCTGAGGTCCTTAACCTCAAGAAGCTTATAAACTCATTTGGGAAAATATGATTTATACACTCAAATTATTTACATGAAAATAAGAGGCAAACTATGACTAGATGCAAAAGCAAGTGCTACTGAAGGTGAGATGAGCTGGCTTGGGATCTTATATTTTTTGGGGACAATTGCAATCATCTCCTTGTATGTAGTCAGTCCCCATTAGAATCCTTTACAGACCTGTCATCATTCAAAACAAACCTTCCTATATAAAGGACTCACCCTGTCATCTGATCAAACATTTATTTTCAGATTATCCAAATTAAAACAGTCTCATTGATTGCCTGTGTGATATAGTGAGATCTTAAGCAATAACCCAACACTAACTCCACCTTCATGTGCTGAAAATCCAAGCTCAGAGAAACTCCACTGCATACTTGATTCTCTCCCTCCTCCCATTGTAAATACCATGTAAATTACCTCAATACTTGATAATTATGGTCTGAGTCTACATTTGGAATACTTCTTTTTCAAGTCTATTTATAATTAATAATATACCCAAGTCTAAACTATACCTACTTTTTAAAATTTATTTTTGGGGAGTCGGGCTGTAGTGCAGCGGGTTAAGCGCAGGTGGCGCAAAGCACAAGGACCGGCATAAGGATCCTGGTTCAAACCCCGGCTCCCCACCTGCAGGGGAGTCGCTTCACAGGCGGTGAAGCAGGTCTGCAGGTGTCTATCTTTCTCTCCTCCTCTCTGTCTTCCCCTCCTCTCTCCATTTCTCTCTGTCCTATCCAACAACGATGACAACAACAATAACAACTACAACAATAAAACAACAAGGGCAACAAAAGGGAATAAATAAATAAAAATAAAATATTAAAAAAAAAAAATTTATTTTTATATTACAGAATTATATGTCAACAGGGGTTTGAATCAACACCATTCCCACTACCAGAGTTTTGTATCTTCAGTCTCCCACTGCAATTCATCACAATTCCCCTAAAGTTGTAGACATGGGCCTACCATCATCTCTACAACTATCTGTCCACCTTTAAACATAGTTACCCTTTTTTGTTTTTCTGATTCAATCCTTGCTTCCTCTCCAAGCAGCTCATGACATCATAACTATATGCCCCTCTCCTTTTCATTTTCTCTCTCTCTCTGGGTGCTGATGGAGCTGGAGTGCAGAGCTCGCTTATCTTCATCCTATCACTAGGATCAGAGCAGATGAGATTAGGGATTTTAAGATAGAAGACAGCTTGTAAAACCATTCTAGATGTGTTCCTGGGGGCATGACAACTATAGTAGTTTTGCTTGAATTTAGTAGCTAGCCTGAGGTTGGATGAAAATATTGTCTCAGAGAATGGTGTCAGAGTAGAGAAAAGGGCTAGAAAGTTGAATTAGGGCAGGGAGTAGCTCCCATTCGTATTTTAAAAAATCTGTGGCTAAAATTAACTATTTATTTCCATTTACCTGCTCCAGGGCATATATATATATATATATATATATATATATATATATATATATATATATTCTCCAAAGACTGTGTAATCTTTAAGTCCCTATTGGCTCATGATCATAACTGGTAAAACTACAGGCTGCACTTACTTCAGGACTAGTCTTTTTCGAGTGGCAAGGATGGTTATCCCCTGCTTTCCTTCAGACACTGGGGCTATGCCTACTGTCATTGCTTTATGGTGCGTATTCTTGTCAGTCCTTCCCCACTACACATAGAATATTTGTACCTACACATAGAATATATGTGTTTGTTCTTTTGTTATATTTGTTTGTTTATTAAGACTACTGTTTTATGGTAGTTTAACATTTACATTAAATTTAGAGGAAGCTGAAAACTTCTGATATACCTCTTATAACATATGCATAAAATTCTCTTTTATTAATACTTATAAATGACTAATATAACTCTTACAGTTGATTACTATGTACCGAATTATCATAATTGTCTAAAACTTACAGTTTAGATAACTATTTGTTTATAATACCATACATTCTGTAGAAATGGAAATTTGTATAATGGATTGTATCTAGCAACTTAGTGACATGTAAAGCACTTCCACATCTCTAAAAATGCTCATAATCTATGTAGTCCCTCCCCCCAACTCTAAAAACTACTCATAATTTTACTATGTCTATATATATTTTTTCTTTTTCATGTGTCATATACTCAAAATTCTGTAAATAGAATGTTCAGATTATTGTGAGTCTGGTGGTAGCACAGTGGGTTAAGTGCACATGGTGCAAGCTCAAGGACTGGAGTAAGGATCCTGGTTCGAGCCCCCGGCTCCCCACCTGTAGGGGAGTCACTTCACAGGCAGTGAAGCAGGTCTGCAGGTGTCTATCTTTCTCTCCCCCCTCTGTTTTCCCCTCCTTTCTCCATTTCTCTCTGTCCTATCCAATAATGATGACATCAATAACAATAATAATAACTACAACAACAATAAAAAACAACAAGGGCAACAAAAGGGAAAATAAATAAATAAAATTTAAAAAAAGAATGTTCCCATTGTCATCTTTCCCTTAGCATTTATTTAAGATTCATCCATGTTTTTTTCAAATTTTGTCAATTCCTATTTTATCCACATAATGATTGCACCAAGCTTTAGCCATTTTCCTACAAAGGGTCATCCTAGTTGCTTTCAAATTTTGATAATTATGAACAAAGTTGCTCCATATGCATGAAAGTCTAGCTGCGGACTTCTGTTCTATTTGCAACTCTGACACCATCTCCCCAGAAAATACCTTTAGCCCACCTATATGTTAGCTGTCAGGCTCAGGCAAAAATTAGTAAATCATGGTCTCTTTGGAAAAAATACCTAATATAGACTTCTTAGCTTTTTCCAAAATGAAGACCTCAAATTTCATCTGCTACATTCTTACCTTTAGCTTCCTGCTTACTGAACAATCTTTCTGCTTTATGTCTTAATGCTTTTCAGATACCAAGTTTCAGTTGCTACTGTGATGCCAACCTGATGTCCCGGGGTAGGTGACCTCATCAATGTGTCCTGGAAACCCATATCTCCAAAGCCCTGCTGGACTAGAGAAAGATAGAAACAGTCTGAGAATATAAGGCAATGCCCATGTCCAGAGGAGAAGGAACTGCAGAATCCAGACCTCCCAACTTCTGCACCCCATAATGATCCTGGGTCCATACTCACAGAGGGATAAAGAATAGGGAAACTTCCAATGGAGAGGGTGGGATATGGAAATCTAGTGATGAAAATTGTGTGGAATTATAACCCTCTTATCCCACAATCTTGTCGATCATTATTAAATCAATAAAATAAAAAAGAAATGATTTTTCAAAAGTGTCTTTTTTTCCACCAGAGTTATTGCTGAGCTGATGTACTCACACTAAGAATTTATTGCTCACAATGGCCTTTTTATTCTTTTTTAAAAAATATTTTTGATAAAGATAAAGAAGTTGAGATGGAAGGTTGTAATAGAGAAGGAGAAAAGGAGACACCTACAACACTGCTTCACTACTTATAAAGTTACCCCCTTAAGAGTGAAGATCAGGACCTTGAACACTGATCTTTGCACATTGTAGTGTATAAACTTTCCTAGATATGCCACCATTCAATCCACCAAAATTGTCTTTCTTATGGCTTCTTTAAAAATATTTTCAACAATAGATTTCTTAAGATAATCCTATTGCACTAATTTAAATTAATTTGACAAAAATATGCATAGCTATGATGTGTGTTGTATGTGTTCCAATTAGAGTGCTTTGAGTCTCAAGACAATTAAATTTTTTTCTTGGTAAATGATGCATGTAACTAGTTAAGACACTGTGTTGTATATTGAATCAAAAGGAATTCATGCTAATAAAGTAGTGAATGAAATGATATGAAATGATATTTCCCTCAAATTATAATGAAACCATTTATACACACACACACACATGCATGCACACACACAAACACACACACAAACATACATATACATTTAAATACCAATCTCCCACATCTTGAATATAGTATTAAGTCAAGATGATGGATAGATCCAAAATTTATTATCAGATATAAAGTGCTCTTTTTCTCTAGATCATTGGCTTAAATGTTCCTGACACACTAATAAAGAAAGTTCATTAACTTCCAATAGCTGCTTGGTGTTTTATGTAAAATGAAATGATGGCCTCAGTTGACACCATAAAAAGTCATGACTATAATTTAAATAACAAGAATAACTTTCTAGCCTATCTCCTTAAAGGCTCAAGAAAAAAAAAAAAAAAGAGCACTCAAGTAGAATTCTCTTGGTCTTAAATTGAGCCTTTTATCCATTGTATTATGTAACAGAAAAAGCACAGGAAAACCAGTGATATTCTAAATCATCATTTCCCTTATAACTGTCCCAACAATTTCTAATTGTTTTATTAGGGAACTGATGACTTACATGATAGCTACTGTCACAGGGGTACATATTCTTCTCTTTCTGTGATAGTTGTCTGAACTCCTCTCCCATAACCAACTTAAACTAGCTTCCACTATCATTCCCTGGACTCTCAACTCCCTCTCAACTTCCTCCCCATCCCACCACCCAGTTCCAGTCCTTGGCCTTGATACAACAGATCTATCTGGTCCTAGTTTCACCTGCTGTTCTATCTTTCTTTACTTGTCTCCCAAGTTCCACTTAGATCTGAAACCATATGGTCTCTATCCTCCTCCTGGCCTATCTTACTTAGCATTCAACAGCAAGGAAATTAAAACAAAAATAAACTAATGGAATAATATCAAAGAGAAAAGCTGCATAGCAAAAGGAACCATCTCTAACTTTTTTTTTTCCACAAAAGCTTTCATTGGAGCTCAGTGCCTACATGAAGACTTCACTACTTCCAATGACCTTTTTTTAAATTTATTTTTTATTTAAGAAAGGATAAATTAACAAAACCATAGGGTAGGAGGGGTAAAACTCCACACAATTCCCACCACCTAATCTCCATATCCCACCCCCTCCCCTGATAGCTTTCCCATTCTCTATCCCTCTGGGAGCATGGACCCAGGGTCATTGTGGGTTGCATTGTGGGTTGCTGTGTCTCCCCTTCCTCCCTATTTCTCTTAATGCTTTTCAGCCACCATGTGGCAGATGCTACAATGATGCCATCCTGAGTTCCCTGGGCAGATGACTTCACAAATGTGTCCTGAAACCTCGACTCCCCAGAGCCCTGACCCACTAAGAAAAGATTGAAACAGGCTGAGGAAATGAATATGAGCCCCAGATCAAATCAGTGGGGTTTACATTTAACAGTGTTTATATATTTTCCCCATATTTGGGAGCTATTCTCTTCCCTGATCCAGCTTTCTAGTCCTTTTTCCAACTATGACATCCTCTCCTCGGACAATAACCTGGGTCCACCTGCATATTAGATGTCAGGCTCGGTCAAAAACTAGTGAAGTCATGGGCCCCTTGGAATATACCTAAAATAGACCTACTAGTGTTTTCCAAAATGGAGTACCTAAATCTTCATTTGCAATATTCCAGCATTTAGGCTAGTAATTAGTCAACAATTTGTTCTGCTTTATATCTTAACTCTTTTTCAGCCACCAGGTTCTAGATGCTAGCATGATGTCAACCAGACTTCCCTGGGCAGACAACCCCACCAATGTGTCCTGGAGCCCCACTTCCCAGGAGCTCTGCCCCACTAGGGAAAGAGAGAGACAGGCTGGGATTATGGATTGACCTGTCAATGCCCATGTTCAGCATGGAATCAATTACAAAAGTCAGAACTCCCACCTCTGCACCCCATAAAGATCCTGAGTTCATACTCCGAGAGGGATAAAGAATAGGAAAGCTATCAGGAGAGAGGATGGGATAAGGAGTTCTGGTGGTGGGAATCGTGTGGAGTCATACACCTCTTATACTATGGGATTGCCAGTATTCCCATTTTATAAATAATAAATAAATAAATCTTTTAAAAAGCAAATGATTATGATCTATTATTTTCTACCACCCCCTAAAAGTTACTTTTGCTGATTTTAAGAAATATGAACTAAAACATTCCTTTTTAAACTTGTAAATACTGAACAGTTTATTTGTAGAATCAAATGCAGATTTAAGAGTATTTTTGCTATGGCAATGTTTATGAAGTAGCCACTCTTATTTTATAAAAATTCTCAACTTCTGCTATTTACATTAGCTAGCTAATTAGATCTCCATTCAAAACGTGTATAAATAGACTTGTTTTTTTAGCTAATTAGATCTCCATTCAAAACGTGTATAAATAGACTTGTTTTTTAACCTTAGAAATAATTTCTAGCACTCCTGGGTACTGCTAACAAATATCTAGTATGAAAATTGCTTAAGCTTTGTGAGGATAATGAAGTTAATCAGAGATTTCTAAAGGTATTCTCTAGATACAAACACTGAACTGTGCGAGTTAATGTGAAACTATCATATCCCAATGCACTTGAATAAGAAATTCTGTATTTTAAGTTAAAAGTAGGTAAGTGGTACTTGTCTCATTATATTAGTCACATTAATCATCAAGTTTTCATACAGATAAATATAGTGAAACACAGCAGCTGGTTAAATAGTTAGGAACATGCCTTGCATAACTTTCAATGAGCATGAAAATAGTTTTCCTATTAAAAAATAAGGTGAAGTCTATATATCAACTACTTTCTTCAGATAAAAACCACTGTGGTGGTGCACCTGGTTAAGTATGCACATTATAATGCACAAGGACCTAGGTTCAAGCCTCTGGTCCCCACCTGCAGGGGGAAAGCTTCACAAGTGGTGAAGCAGGGCAGGAGGTGTCTCTCTGTATGCCTTCCTTTCTGTCCCTCTTCCTCTCTATTTCCCCATCTCAATTTCTCTCTCTCACTATCCAGTAATAAATAAAAATGAAATAAATATTTAAAAAGTAAATATTTAAACATTAAAAAAACACTGTGTAATTATGCTGTTTCCACTTTCCTCACCCCAGTATGTCAGCACGTTATTGTAGGAAAACACTATGTCATCCTTCTCAGACGCCAATAATTTATAATAGATCAGTCTATAAGACTGCAAACTTTTAACACAGAAGTTACTACTCTGACAATAAATGTATAAAGCTGTTATTTTCCCCTAGGATATTCTGATTGTTGTAGAAATAGTTATATTGAGTCTCTGGAAGTTCTATCTTGAATAGAATAGTAAATATAATTAACTTTGTGGGGATAAAAGGTCTACTAAAGGAGGTAAAGATTTCAACATTTTCAAAGTTCCCTAGGTTTCTCAGATGTTAATCTACGTTTTAACTTGTGTTCTTAACTTTTGCTGATCCCTGGCTTTACTGGAAAACCTTAGAAGTGAACTCTGGGAAATGTGACAAGTAGAAGTCTGGCATTGAAATCAAGATAGGAAAGAAAATTATGGTGTGTGCCTGTGTGTGTGTGTGTGTATGTATGTGTGTGTGTGTGTTTCTAGGGCCTTGTGCATGTGCAATTGCATAGTTCTAAGCCAACTTTTTTCATTCAGAGAGATAGAGACAACACAGCTTCCTCTAGTCAATGCAACCTCACACAGTATGTGTGGGCTTTAACACAGAACCATTCCTTGCATGTGGCAAGGCACACCATGGCTTATCTGGTGAATTACCTTTGACCAAAATATGTATTATTATCTTTGGGTGTGTGCAGATCCAGGGCCTCACACAGGTGAAACTGTGCAACTCTGACTATTTTACTTTCAGACAGAAAGAATGAAAGAAGGGGTTGTGAGGGGTGGAGAAAGGAATTTTAAATTATTCTAAGAGGGACAATGTTACAACTTATTTCTGAATAAATATAGGAGGACACTGTGCATTTAGACATTAAATGAATAAATAATTTTGAGGAAGGGATGAGGAGTAAAATTATTTTCTGAGAATCCAGAAAATTAGGAAGTATTCAAAATAATATATTCTCCAAATTCCAGTGTTCTTGCCTCTAGTATTTTCAAAATTTTGTCTCCTAGGCTAACTCTACTTTGCAGTAAAACACAATAGCACCTTAATTCACTATCTAGCTAGTGTAGCTCACAGCACCTATAGTATAGTTAAGTGAGAAATCAATGTTTAAAGCAGGAAAAAGCTGGGAAAGTCTTAAGATGAATATTCTTTGATTTTGGTGGAGGTGTAGACATATAGAATGCAGTATGTTGATGGTATTAACGCCTCAGTTCTTTTCTCATTCATCCAGTTTTGTAATCTCATGCTGACCTAACGTTCTAATTTGGCCACATGACCTGATTTGGTCAGTGAGATGTCAGTAAACTTTCTGGAATGGTTGCGTATTTTCTCACTATCTTGATATTCTAATAAAGAGAGTCAATTATGTTTTATGTTATGGCTTGCTGATCTTTCAATCATGATGTATTTCCCCAATCTATGGGCACTAGTCATGTGATCTATAGCTCAAAAAGCTAGATGACCGAAAGCAATAGTGAATTTACAATTCTATCCTTGAAAAAAATGCCACCTGGCAACTAATTGAGCAGTCATTCCTGTATTCTCTGTAAAGGTGGAAAGTTACATGGATGCACTTATCTGTACTCTAAAAGTGACACAGGTTTCCCTTGGCAGATAAGCACACTAAAATCCAAGTAGCCTTTCCCCAAACCACACAGAAAAAAAATCTTTAAAAAAAATAATTTTTATGAGGGTCTGGAGGTAGTTGCACCATGTTAAACACAAATAGTACACAGTGCAATGACCTGTACAGGGATCCCAGTTTGAACCCTCAGATCCAGACCTGCAGTGGGGTCTATCTTTCTCACCACCACCCCCATCTTTCCCTTTCCTGACAATTTCTCTCTGTCCTATCCAATAAAACAGGAAAAAAAAAAAAAGGCCTTCAGTAGTAATGGGTTCTTAGTGCTGGCAGCAAGCCCTAGACATAACCCTGGAGGCAGTAACAACAACAACAACAATAATAATTTTATTAATTGGCTTATATTCCTATAAAATTTTGGAGCAGTTATACATATATAATTCATAACAAATACCAGACATTATTTTTGGAACCATCCTCTATATCACTTCCTCCTTCTTCCTCTTGATAAACAATATATTTTTCACAATCTAAAGATTATTTCTGTTATATTTTGCCAGTTAATATTTTTGGGTAATCTGTATTATACATATGAGTGACACAGTTTGGTAACTGTATTTCACTTAACTTATTTTGCTCAGAATAATCACCAAATTTCCACCCATAAAGGACACATGTTTATCTTTTTAATAGCAAAGTTAAATTCCACTGCTGCTATCTCTAGTTAATCATCACTGAAAAGTTAGATTGATCTGTGTTTTAAGAAAAAAATGCTGTTAATGGGGGAGTTGGGTGGTAGCACTGTGGGTTTAGCACATATGGTGCAAAGTGCAAAGACTGGCATAAGGCTCCTGGTTTGAGCCCCCGGCTCCCCACCTGCAGGGGAGTCGCTTCACAGGCAGTGGTCTGCAGGTGTATATCTTTCTCTCCTCCTCTCTGTCTTCCCCTCCTCTCTCCATTCTCTCTGTCCTATCCAACAGTGAGGACATCAATAACAACAACAATAATAATCACAACAATAAAACAAGAACAACAAAAGATAATGAATAAATAAATAAAATTTATTAAAAAATTGCTATGAACACAGGGATGCAAATTTTCTTTTAAAAGAGTGTTTCTATATCCTTTGAATAAATGTCCAGGAGGAGTGGTATGACTGTATCATAAGTTATTTCCAATATTGTTTAGGTTTTTCTTTTTAATCTATGTAGGGCTAAATCAATCAGAAGTGACTTTTTCAGATAGAAAGAGAAAGACAAAGAAAAAAGAAGATACCACAATATCAAAGCTTCCTCCAATGACCCAATTAAATCAAAATTCTATCATAGTATTTACTGATTAGTGTATGCATTACATCAAAGAGGAATGAGAAATAATAAAATATATTTTCAAGAGTGCATACATCAGAAAGATGAATGTCATAATATATTCATCCATGTGGGTAATGTCAGGATACATGCGGTATTTAATGTTGGTCATCCATAGCATCGTTCTAAATTTCATGCATACACAAGCTCTCTGGCATCATATGAAATATGTCTTGCCTCAGGTCCACCTTTGTACTTTCTAGACTCTGAAAGGAGGAGCTGGTTTCCATGTCAGAAAATTCTAATTAAATCTGATGCTTATGAGGCCTGTTGACTATTAACACATGACCTCTACCAGGCACCCTTACATCAGAGAATAGGAACTGCAATTAACATGAAGCCTTTAGTGGCTTCACATGGAACATGGCTCTTAAGAGAGGAAGTGGGACAGCAAAACAAGCACGCACAAATAACAAATAAGAAATCAGAGACCTAGGGAGTCGGGCTGTAGCACAGCGGGTTAAGCGCAGGTGGCGCTAAGCTCAAGGACCGGCGTCAGGATCCCGGTTCGAGCCCCCGGCTCCCCACCTGCAGGCAGGTCCCTTCACAGGCGGTGAAGCAAGTCTGCAGGTGTCTGTCTTTTTCTCCCCCTCTCTGTCTTCCCCTCCTCTCTCCATTTCTCTCTGTCCTATCCAACAACAACGACATCAATAATAACTACAATAATAAAACAACAAGGGCAACAAAAGGGAATAAATAAATAAATTAAATTAAATTTTAAAAAAAGAAATCAGGGACCTCAAATATATTCCCACCATCGGTGTACCGGAGTCCCCATTTCCCCAAAGATTCACCAACATTTGTTTTCTATTTTTCTTTGTTTAGTTTTTCTTTCCTGGTTTTTTTTTTTAATTGATTTAATTATGATCGACAAGTCCTTTGGATAAGAGGGGCACCATTCCACACAATTCTCACCACCAGAGTTTTGCATCCCCTCCCCTCCACTGGAACTTTCCTTATTCTCTTTTTTTCCTTAAGTTCTTTTTATTTTTTTAAAACATTTTTTTTCTTTAATTGGGGGATTAATGTTATACAGTCATCAGTATATACAATAGTTTATACATGCATAACATTTCTCAGTTTTCCACTTAGCAATACAACCCCTATTTGGTCCTCTGTCATTCTTTTGTTGAACCTGTATTCTCTCGCCCACCCACCTCAGAGTCTTTTACTTTGGTGCAATACACCAACTCCAGTCCAGGTTCTGCTAAATGTTTTCTCTTCTGATCTTTTTTGTTCAATATATAATATATATATATATGTATATATTATATTATTCTCATATTTTTGAGAGATCATAGTAAATTAATTTGAACATTTTTTCACATGGCTGTGAATTATCTTTATCTTTTCTTTGAAGAGGTGTCTCTTCAGCTTTTTGGTCATTTCTTTTTGCTAGATGGTTTTGTCATTGCTATTTCTAATTATGTGTATTATTTTATAAGTTCTACTTATTTATTTATCAGATAAAGAAAGAGAGAAATTGAAAAGAGGGGTGGTAGGGAGGGAAAGAGACAGAAAGACACCTGTAGTCCTACTTCACCACATGTTAAATTTTTAAAGAGAGTTTGTATATTTTTTAAAATATTTATGTGTTATTCCTTTTTGTTGCCCTTGTTTCATTGTTGTAGTTATTATTGTTGTTGCTATTGAAGTCATCGTAGTTGGATAGGACAGAGAGAAGTGGAGAGAGGAGGGGAAGACAGAGAGGGGGTGAGATAAATAGACTCCTGCAGACCTGGGAGCCGGGAGCTGGAACCCGGATCCTTCACGCAACTTGCACTTAACCCATAGTGCTACTTGAATCTTTCCCCCTGCAGGTGGGGGCTATGGTACTTGAACCCCAGTCCTTGCACATTGACATGTGTGCACTTACCAACAGCAACACCACCTAGACCCCTGTGGATTTTTTTTTTAATTGGATATCAATATATTTAAAAGCTTTCAAATTTGATGTAGCCCTAACCGTTCTTTCTTTTCTTTCTTTGCATTAGAGTTGAATATAAATGTCAATATAGTCAGAGGTCTGAGTCTAGGAATGTATGTGCATGTTTTCTTCAATGATTTTGTTGATTTCAGATCTTATAGTCTTAACTTCGGTCCATTTTCACCTTCTTTTTTTTCCCTTTTGTTGCCCTTGTAGTTTAACATTGTTACTGGTGTCCTTGTTGTTGGATAGGACAGAGAGAAATGGAGAGAGGAGGGGAAGACAGAGGGGGAGAGAAAGATAGACACCTGCAGACCTGCTTCACCATTTGTGAAGCTACTCCCCAGCAGGTGAGGATGAGGGAGCTCCAGCCAAGCCAGGATTCTTACTCAGGCCTTGTGCTTTGCACCACAACCAGCTGCACCACTGCCTGATTCAGTGTTTTTTTGTTTGTTTGTTTTGTTTTTAAATGGATGGTATTAGTGATATTGTCTATTTTAGAAGATTATCTTTTTTTATTTTACTGGCAATCATTTTATTCCTCAAATAGAATTGTAGAATTTTTAAAATTTTATTTATTTAAAAAAGGAGACATTAACAAAACCTTAGAATGGGGGGTACAGTTCCACACAACTGCCACCACCAGATCTCCATATCCCATCCCCTCCCCTGATAGCTTGCCTATTCTTTAACCCTCTGGGAGCATGGACCCAAGGTCATTGTGGGTTGCAGAAGGTGAAAGGTCTGGCTTCTGTAATTGCTTCCCCACTAAACCTGGGTGTTGATTGGTTGAACCATACTCCCAGTTTGCCTCTCTCTTTCCCTAGTAGGTTAAGTCTCTGGGAAAGCTGAGCTCTAGGACACATTGGTGGGGTCATCTGTCCAGAGAAGTCTGGTTGGAGTCATGCTGGCATCTGGAACCTGGTGGCTGAAAAGAGAGTTAACATACAAAGCTAAACAAATTGTTTTACAATTATGGACCTAAAGGCTCGAATAGTGCAGATGAAGTAAGTACTGGGGGGTACTCACTGCAGACTATTGTGTACTTTTGCTTTCAGGTATACATTTTGCCCTAGTTTATGGATACATGTGAACATATGGTCTATCTCATGGGATCTGGTCTATATCTAGGTTTTGGGACTTTGTTAGGAAGTGGACCACCTGGGATGGAATTAGAGTATACTATGAAAGGAAAGGTCTCACCTGAGTGATGAAGCTGAAGGGTTGTCATTCCACACCTGAAGTTTCTGGACACAGTCTGAAGTAAAGCATGCTGGGGTGGCCCTCATTGCGTTGATTAGGTTGTGATTGGCAGATACACTATTATTTGATATGAATTGAGAGAAGCATGCAGGAAAGTGCGCCCCACCCTAAGGTCCCAAGACTGGGGGAAATATAGACTCTATTGTAGAAATGTGAGGTTTCTGTTGTCTTAGGGTTCAAGAAGACAGTAGATAGTTATTGTTATCATCACATTATTTGGTAATTGGGTTAACTTTGAAAAGTCCCTTTGTTAGGATTTGCTGTATAACACCCAACATCTTGTATGTAGCTGTGCCACCAGCTGCTTCTGTTATCCCTGGTCTAGGCTTTTGAGAGAGTCAACATATCAAAGACTCAGCCAATATATTAAAAAGACTCAGTCTGTGCTTTAAAAAATTTGAGACATACAATCAATTTCGCCCCTCTCATATTAATTAAATAGTGATTTAGATGACTACACTTTAATAAGAGTGTACATAAACACCATTCCCACCACCAAAAACCTGTGTCCCACCCCCCCTCCCCCCACCACCTCAGGAAGCCAAATGTCCACCCTCCCCCTCACCACAGGGTTTTTACTTTGGTGCCCTACTCTAGACTTACAGATCCTGCTTTTAGTTTCCCTTTCTGTTCTTCTTTCTCAACTTCTGTAGATGAGTGGGATCATCCCATACTCATCTTTATCTTTCTGACTTAGCTCACTTAACATAATTCCTTCTAGCTCCAGCCAAGATGGGTCAAAGAAGGTGGGTTCATTGTTCTTAATAGCTTCAGAATTGTAGCATTTTACTTTGTAGTTTATACCCTTGCTGTTCCATTTGCATAGAAATGTTTTCTTAGTTGACATCTTCTTAAAAAAAAGTGATCTTTATGATTTCTCTAGAAAAGAATCCTTATTCTTATTTGTTTTCTCCACTACTATATACAATTTGCTAAAATACATTTTTTTTTAATTCAGGGTTATTGCTGGGGCTTGGTGCCTGCACTGTAAATCCACTTTTTCCATTTTTATTGGATAAGACAGAGAAATTGAAAGGGGAGGGAGAGATAGAGGAGAGAGAGAGAGAGAGAGAGAGTGAGAGAAACCTGCAGACCTGCTTCACTACTTGTAAAGTGTCCCTCAGCAGATGAGGAACCCGGTACTCATACTGGATTCTTGTTCCAGTCCTTGAGCTTAGTACTCTGTATGATTAAGGAAGTGTACCACCGCCTGCCCCCCCCCCAGTCTATAACTGCTTTAAAATTACATTAGAGCTATTAACAATGAAACTGTTTTTCTTAGTGATATATCTCTGGTCCAATTGGGCTCTAATTGATTATAACACTGGAGAAATATGTTTCTCTTAAGATTATTAATAATTCATGTTAGTGAAAAATGGAGCATCAATACTAATTCGATTTGGTTTGAAGTTCATCTGAATTTCATGAATGAAATATGTGATTTCCTTTTTGTTATCTATTATTACTTCTTCGAGAAAGAGACTTGTCTCAAGTGGCCTCCCCCAGGGCTCTGTTCTGGCTCCTACGCTATTTAATGTTTACATCAATGACCTCCCAGAAACTTCTTCAAGGAAGTTCATCTACGCCGATGACTTCTGCTGTGCAACTCAGGTATCCAAGTTCGACATCCTCGAGGAAACACTCACGAAAGACATGTCTCTGATATCTGATTACTGTAAAAAGTGGCGACTAATCCCTAGCACTGCAAAAACGGTATCATCTGTTTTCCATCTACACCATGCCTCAGCCTCGCGTGAGCTTAATGTGCAGCTTGGCGATACGAGAATCCGGCATGAAGCCCAGCCAGTCTATCTTGGCGTTACTCTCAATCGCACTCTGTCATTTCACAAACATCTCATAAAAACTGCAGCAAAGGTGGGCACGAGGAATAACATCATTGCAAGACTGGCCAGCTCCTCATGGGGCGCGAGCGCTTCCACACTACAATCATCGTCTCTGGCATTATGCTATTCCACTGCAGAATACTGTGCCCCAGTATGGTTCCGTAGCCCCCATGTCCACTTGGTCGATTCCAAATTATATTCCTCCATGAGGATCATTTCTGGAACCATCCGTTCCACCCCGCTTCCATGGCTGCCAGTTCTTAGCAACATCGCCCCACCAGATATTCGTCGGGATGCGGCATCATCTAAGTTAATTTCCCACGTCTACGCTTGACCGGACCTGCCAATATACGCGGATATCTTCGCCCACCCTGTCCAATGCTTGATGTCTCATCACCCAATCTGGTCCCCTATGCCTACACTGAACTTCTCTGTTCCAGTCTCTTGGAAACAGAGTTGGCAGTCAGCTGAGGTAAAGAACAAACACCTCATCACAGACCCCTGCAAGTGTCAACCCGGTTTTGACCTGATTGGGCTCTCCTCAATCGCTATTGAACAGGCCATGGCCAGTGCACGGCTAAGTTCCATTGCTGGGGAGCCAGAGACGACCCGAACTGCCCCTGCGGCTACAGACAGACTATGACCCACATAGTCAACGACTGCCACCTCTCCAGATTCAAAGGAGGTCTCGAAACTGTACATCAACCTGATGCTGTTGACTGGCTACGGAAGAAGGGCAAACGCTAGAAGAAGAAAATTACTTCTTCATTATATGCAAGAGTTTCCCCCTAAATTACATTATGGGGAAGCAGGTAATGAATTTATAGTAATTCAGTGAAAAACAAGGTTTATAGTAAGGAGTAGAGGTACTATCAATATGTCTTATTACCTATGATACATTGCTAAGACATAGTTACTGTTGAAAGTTTTGTGACTCACAGCATTGTTAAAGTCATTAAGCAAGGAAGACATTAAACTGAGGGACTTCCCTGACTGTAGTGATCTACATAAGGAAATGAAAATCTAAGGCTACCAACAGAAATTTCCAAAATTGAATTCTTAGGACAGATCAGATTCTAAGTTACAATCAATCAATAATTGCTGGCTTTGTGTGTGCTTTGTCTCTATGATACTCTGTCCCTGAATTCCAGCCAGTCAAGATATCTGAATCACTTCCTGCTTGGTATTACCATGTTGAAAATAATTTTTGCTCAAAGAAGTTATTCAAATTCTGACAATTCTTGGTGTATCCTCTAATCATCCATATTAGAATCAGAATGCAGTACTAAGCAGCAGTGTATTAGTAGCTATCATTCCTTCTTCCCTTGATTAGTCAGTAATTAGTGAGAAAATCATTTTAGTTGTCTTTTCCCACCTACAAACAGAACTATTAAATCTCCAATTAGCTGTATCTTAATCATCTTTTCTCCAGCAGTTGAATTTCATAATTTGAAGCAGTTGATTCCTCACTGGTTTTGAAAGTAGTATACATTTTCTGTGATGAAAGCAGCAGTAAATGACAGAAAGTACATGAGTTCAAGAATCAGGCAGATTCGTGTCTGAATTCTGGCTTTACTCTTCCTACTTTGGGATGTTAGCCAATTTTCTTTTTTTTTTTTTAAGATTTTAAAAAATATTTATTTATTTTCTTTTTGTTGCCCTTGGCACAACCACATACAAGACACTGGGCACTATACAGCAAACTCCAACAAAAGGACTTTTCTTTTTTTTTTTTTTCTTTTTCTTTTTTATTTAAGAAAGGATTAATTAACAATACCATAGGGGAGGAGGGGTACAATTCCACACAATTCCCATCATCCAATCTCCATATCCCACCCCCTCCCCTGATAGCTTTCCCATTCTCTATCCCTCTGGGAGCATGGACCCAGTGTCATTGTGGGTTGCAGAAGGTAGAAGGTCTGGCTTCTGTAATTGCTTCCCCGCTGAACATGGGTGTTGACTGGTCGGTCCATACTCCCAGTCTGCATCTCTCTTTCCCTAGTAGGATAGGTCTCTGGGGAAGTGGAGCTCCAGGACACATTGGTGGGGTCTTCAGTCTAGGGAAGCCTGGCAAGCATCCTGATAACATCTGGAACCTGGTGACTGAAAAGAAAGTTAACATATGAAGCCAAACAAATTATTGAGCGATCATGGAACCAAAGCTTGGAATAGTGGAGAGGAAGTGTTAGGGGGGTACTCACTGCAAACTCTAGTGTACTTCTGCTTTCAGGTATATATTTCTGAGTAGTTTATGGATACGTGTGAACATATGCTCTCTCTCACAGAAACTGGTGTATATCTAAGTTTTGGCACTTTGTTAGAAAGTGAAAAAAAAAAAAAAAAGAAAGGGAAGGAGAAAGACACAACACTGCATTACCACTTTCAAAGATGTCCCCCTGAAGGTGAGGACTGGGGGCTCAAACCTGGGTCCTGGCACATTGTAACATGTGTGCTCAAGCAGGTGGGCCACTGCCCAGCCCCTTCAATTTCTCTCTGTTCTATCAAAGAGGGATTACCAATTAAGTAAAATAAAATTTTAAAGGTTACTATTAAAAAAAATAAACAATGCAGAGGGTAGATAGCATAATGGTTATGCAAACATACTCTCATGCCTAGGCTCCAAAGTCCCAGGTACAATCTACCACACCACCATAAGCCAGAGATGGTTAAGAAAAAGAAAAAAGAAAAAAAAGAAAGTGAACCACCTGAGATGGAATTAGAGTATACTATTAAAGGAAAGGTCTCACCCGAATAATGAAGCTGAAGGGTTGTCATTCCACACGTGAAGTCTCTGGACACAGTCTGAAGTGAAGCATGTTGAGGTGGCAATCGTTGTGTTGGTTAGGTTGTGATCGGCAGATGCAATATTATTTGATAGGATTGGGAGAGGCATACGGGAAAGTGGCCCCTATCCAAGGGTTCCAGGACTGGGGGAAGTAGAGGCTCTATAGTGGAGATGTGAGGTTCCTGCTGTCTTAGGGTTCAAAAAGACAATCGATAGTTAATGTTATCATCACATTATTTCTTCTTCTTCTAGCATTTGCCCTTCTTCCGTAGCCAGTCAACAGCGTTAGGTTGAGCCTGATGTAAAGTTTCGAGACCTCCTTTGAATCTGGAGAGGTGGCAGTCGTTGACTATGTGGGTCATAGTCTGTCTGTAGCCGCAGGGGCAGTTCGGGTCATCTCTGGCTCCCCAGCGATGGAACATAGTGGTGCACCGGCCATGGCCTGTTCCATAGCGATTGAGGAGGGCCCAATCATAACGTGCTAGGTCAAAGCCGGGTTGACGCTTGCAGAGGTCTGTGATGAGGTGTTTGTTCTTTACCTCAGCTGACTGCCAACTCTATTTCCAAGAGTCTGGGACAGAGAAGTTCATTGTAGGCGTAGGGGACCAGATTGGGTGACAAGACGTCAAGGGTTGGACAGGGTTGGCGAAGATGTCTGCGTATATTGGCAGATCCAGTCGAGCATAGACGTGGGAAATGAACTTAGATGATGCCGTATCCCGACGAATATCTGGTGGGGCGATGTTGCTAAGAACTGGCAGCCATGGAACTGGGGTGGAACGAATGGTTCCAGAAATGATCCTCATGGAGGAATATAATTTGGAATCGACCAAGTGGACATGGGGGCTACGGAACCATACTGGGGCACAGTATTCTGCAGTGGAATAGCATAATGCCAGAGATGATGATCGTAGTGTGGAAGCACTCACGCCCCATGAGGAGCTGGCCAGTCTTGCAATGATGTTATTCCTCGTGCCCACCTTTGCTGCAGTTTTTATGAGATGTTTGTGAAATGACAGAGTGCGATCAAGAGTAACGCCAAGATAGACTGGCTGGGCTTCATGCTGGATTCTCGTATTGCCAAGCTGCATTGGGATGCATTGGATCAACCTTCCCGTGGTACATCCCGTGAGTACCCATTCATTGGGGAAACTGACGATCCTTCCTAGCCGACTGAATCACATTATTTGGTAATTGGGTTAACTTTGAAAAGTCCTTTTGTTAGGGTTTGCTGTACAGTACCCAGTATATTCCATATAGCTGTGCAATTGGTTGCTTCTGATCTACTTGGTCTAGGCTTTTGAGAGAATCTGCATATCAATTACACAGCCTATATATTAAAAAAATTGTTTGTGTTTTGAAAAACTTCAAGACATGGAATTAATTTTCCCCCTCTCACATTAATTAACTAGTGATTTATATGACTATATTTTACTAGGAGTGTACATAAACAACATTCCCACCACCAAAAGGCTGTGACCCATCCCTCTCACCCATTCCCACCCCCCACTGGCCCAGGAAGCTGCATGACTACCCCTCACCACAGGGTTTTTACTTTGGTGCCCTACTTACAATTTGGTCATGTCCTGCTTTTAGTTTTTTTTCCAGATCTTCTTCCTCAACTTCTGTTGATGAGTGGGATCATCCCATACTCATCTTTATCTTTCTGACTTAGTTCACTTAACATAATTCTTTCTAGCTCTGTCCAAGATGGGTCAGAGAAGGTGGGTTCATTGTTCTTGATAGCTGCATAGTATTCCATTGTGTATATATACCACAGCATTCTCAGCCACTCATCTGTTGTTGGGCACCTGGGCTGCTTCCAGGTTTTAGCTATTATGAATTGTGCTGCTATGAACATAGGAGTACACACCTCTTTTTGATTGGGTGTTATGGAGTCCTTGGGGTATAACCCCAGGAGAGGAATTACTGGATCATATGAAGGTCCATGTCTAGCCTTGAGAGTTTTCCAGACTGCTCTCCACAGAGGCTGTACCAATTTACATCCCCACCAGCAATGTAAAAGGGTACCTCTGTCCCCACAACCTCTCCAGCATTTGTTGCTGCTGTCCTTTTTGATGTATGCCATTCTTACAGGAGTGAGGTGGTATCTTAGTGTTGTCTTAATTTGCATTTCTCTGACAATCAGTGACCTAGAGCAGTTTTTCATATGTTTGTTAGCCTTTTGGATCTCCTCTGTAGTGAATGTTTTGTTCATATCCTCTGCCCATTTTTGGATGGGGTCATTTGCTTTTTTGGTGCTAAGTTTGCTGAGCTCTTAGTTTCTTGTCTGATGTAAGGCATGTGAAGATCTTCTCCCATTCTGTGAGGGGTCTCTCTGTTTGTTTAATAGTTTCTTTGGATGTGCAGAAGCTTTTCAATTTGATGTAGTCCCATTGGTTTATTTCTGCTTTAGTCTTCCTTGCAATTGGGTTTGATTCATCAAAGATGTCCTTGAGGTTTAGGTGGGAAAGTGTTTTACCAATGTTTTCCTCTAAGTACTTGATTGTTTCTGGTCTGACATCTAGGTCTTTGATCCATTTGGAGTTGATTTTTGTTTCTGGTGAGAGATAAAGTGGTTCAATTTCATTCTCCTTCATGTTACAACCCAGTTTTCCCAGCACCATTTTTTGAAGAGAGCCTCCTTTTTCCTTTTAATCCTTTGGGCCCCCTTATCAAAGATTAGATGTCCATAGGTGTGGGGATTTATTTCTGGGCTTTCAATTACGTTCCACTGGTATGTGTGCCTATTTTTGTTCCAGTACCATGCTGTTTTGATGATGATGGCTTTATAATATAGTTTAAGACCTGGGAGTGTGATCCCTCCATTTCTGTTTCTTTTTGTTAAGATGGTTTTGGCAATTCTAGGTGTTGTCATGTTCCAGATAAATGATTGTAGTGTTTGTTCTATTCTCTTAAAGAAGCTTGGTGGCTCTTTGATGGGTATTGCATTAAATTTTTATATGGCTCTGGGGAGAATATTCATTTTGATGATATTTATTCTTCCAATCCATGAGCATGGGATAGCTTTCAATTTCTGGGTATCAGTTTCTATTTCCTTGAGTAGCGACTCATAGTTTTCAGCATACAAGTCTTTCACTTCTTTGGTCAAATTTATTCCTAGGTATTTGATTGGTTTTGCTGAAACAGTAAATGGGAGTGATTTCTGGATGTCTTCTTCAGATTTAGTGTTTGCATAAAGAAATGCCACTGATTTTTGTACATTGATTTTGTAGCCTGATACCTTGCTATATTGCCTAATAACTTCCAGTAGTTTTCTGCTGGATTCTTTAGGTTTTTCTATGTATACCATCATATCATTTGCAAACAGTGAGAGTTTGACTTCTTCCCTTCCAATCTGTATTCCTTTGATTCCTTTCTCTTGCCTGATTGCTATGGCAAGAACTTCCAATACTATGTTGAAGAGTTACGGTCCCCGATCTGAGGGGGAATGCTTTCAGCTTCTGTCCATTGAGTATGATGTTGGCTGTAGGTTTGCTATATATAGACTCCACTATCTTGAGGAATTTCCTATCTATTCCCATTTTTTGTAGAGTTTTGAGCATGAATGGGTGTTGGATCTTGTCAAAGGCTTTCTCTGCATCTATTGAGATAATCATGTGGTTTTTTGCTTTGCTTTTATTGATGTGGTGAATGACATTGATTGAACTACGGATGTTGAACCAGCCTTGCATTCCTGGGATGAATCCCACTTGGTAGTGATGAACAATCTTTTTGATACGTTGCTGTATCCGGTTGAACAAGAGCTTGTTTAATATTTTGGCATCTATGTTCATCAGAGATATTGGTCTGTAGTTTTCCTTTTTTGTTCTGTCCCTATCAGCTTTTGGTATCAGGGTGCTGTTGGCTTCATAGAAGGTGGAAGGGAGTATTCCTGTTTCTTCAATGTTATGGAAAAGCTTAAGAAGTATGGGTACTAACTGTTTCCTGAAAGTTTTGTAAAATTCGTTTGTGAAGCCCTCTGGTTCAGGACTTTTGATGTTGGGGAGGTTCTTAATAACGGTTTCAATTTCTTTGTCTGTGATTGGTGCATTTAGATTTTTTAGTTCTTCTTGGTTCAGTTTTGGAAGGGCATATGCTTCTAGGATTTGTTCCATTTCTTCCAGATTCTCTAGGTTGGTGGCATATAGTTCTTTATAGAAGTTTCGCAGGATTCTCTGGATTTCTGTGGTGTCAGTTGTGATATCTCCTCCATCATTTATAATTCTATTAATTTGAGTCTTCTCTCTTTTTTGTTTGGTGAGTCTGGCTAGGGGTTGTCAATTTTGTTTAATCTTTCAAAGAACCAACATTTGGCTTCATTGATCTTTTGAATGGTTCTTTTATTTTTGATGTTGTTTATTTCTGCTCTAACTTTAGTGATTTCTGTCCTTCTGGTTGCTTTAGGGTTCCTTTGTTCCTCTTCCTCTAAGTCCTTGAGGTGTGCAGTAAGGTCATTCATTTGAGCTTCTTCTTGGTGTTTAATATGTGATTGTATGGCTATAAGTTTCCCTCTCAGTACTGCTTTAGCTGTGTCCCAAATATTTTGATAGGTTGTGTCTTCATTTTCACTTGTTTCCAGGAACATTTGAATTTCCTGCTTGAGTGCCTCTCTGACCCAGTGGTTCTTAAGGAGTATGTTGTTTAGTTTCCAAATTCTGTGACTTTTAATAATTTTCTGTTTGTTGTTAAATGTTTGTTTTACTCCACTGTGGTCTGAGAAGATACTTGGGATGATTTCAATGTTCTTGTATTTATTGATGCTGTCTTTGTGGCCTAACATGTGGTCTATCCTTGAGTATGTGTTATGTGGATTTGAAAAGAAGGTGTATTCCAATTTTTGGGATGAAGGAATCTGAAAATGTCTAAGAGGTCTAGTCTGTCAATCTTCATTCAATTCTCTAGTATCTTTGTTGGTTCTTTGCTTTGTTGATCTGTCTAAGTGTGAGAGTGGGGTATTGAAGTCTCCCATTATTATTGTATTACTATTGATGTATTTTTGAAGTTATTTCAGTAAGTGCTTAACGTATTTAGATGGTCCCTCATTGGATGCATAGATGTTAATAATTGTTAAGTCTTCTTGGCTGATTGATCCTCTAATCATTATGTAATGTCCTTGCCTATCTTTTATTACTTTATTTAATTTAAAATCTATCGTGGCTGAGATGAGAATGGCTGTTCCTGCCCTTTTTGTGGTCCGTTAGCCTGTATGATAGTTTTCCATCTTTTCACTTTAAGTCTGTGTTTATCTTGTTGTGACAGATGGGATTCCTGCAAGCATCATATGATTGGATTATGTTTTCTGATCCATCCCCCAACTCTGTGCCTTTTAATGGGTGAGTTTAAGCCATTGACATTTATTGATGTTATGGATTTAATGTATTGTAGTGCCACTGTACAAAAGATTTTTTTTTGTTTGCTCTGATATGTTGCCAGTATTATAGTGATATTCTTGTTTATAAGAGGTCTTTTAGAACCTCTTTCATGGCCAGTTTGGTGATGGTTGCCTCCTTTAACTGTTGTTTGTCTAAGAAGGTTTTGATCCCTCCATCTATTTGAATGAAAGTCTAGCAGGATATATTATCCTTGGTTGAAACCCTTTTTCATTCAGGGCTCGATAGATATCTTGCCATTCTCTTCTGGCTTTTAGAGTTTGAGTGGAGAAGTCTCCAGATAATCTTATGGGTTTTCCCTTATATGTGACTTTTTGTTTCTCTCTTGCAGCCTTTAGGATCCTTTATTTATCCTTACTACTTCTCATTGTGACTATGATGTGTCTTGGTGTCTTTAGGTCTGGGTTGATTCTGTTTGGTACTCTCTGGGCCTCTTGAATCTTGATGTCCTTTCTGTTATTCAGGTCTGAGAAGTTTTCTTCTATTATTTCCTCTAGAAATTTTGCTTCCCCTTCCTCTCTTTCTTCTTCTGGCAGGCCAATTATGTGAATGTTACTTCTTTTGAGATTATCCCATATGTCTCTGTTGTTGTTTTCAGTGTCTCTCAATCTCTTTTTGAGCTCTTTCACCTCTTTCTTAGTTTTCTCTAACTCATCCTCTGTCTGACTAATTCTGTTTTCTGCTTCTGTTAGTCTGATTTCCCTTGCCTCAGCTTCTTTCTTCATTGTAGCTATTTAAGCTTTCAGTTCTCTAAATGCCTCAAGATTATCAGTATTTTCCTTGGGGGTCTCAACTGTTGTTTCCATAATGCTAACATTCCTTTCCTCCAATGTTGTTTTCATTTCTGTGATTAATAAGTTTATTATTGCTTGCATACTTTTCTTATCTATGGTTACTTCTGACTGATTTATAGTTTCTTCTGGGCTCTTTTCTTCATTCATTGGAGTTTCAGTTTTATTTGTTTTTGATCTACGCATTTTTTAATTTATATGTTTCTTTTTTTATGCTCTGTTGTTCCTCAGTTGTTGTGTCTTGATCACAAGCAACACTGTACCAAATACCTTTATGACAATTGCACTCACCAACCTCAGGAATTACAGTAGCAACTGAAGCAAGTATTGAAGCAGTTTAATCACTACCAGTTAGCCAATTTCTCCAGTCCATGAAAAAATAGTAACCAAATCCCACTGAAGAAGAAAGAGAAAAGAAGGGATATCAAGAATAGACAGTTAAGTGAATCTACTATCCACTGTATATTCTAGTGGTAACAAGAGGGTAAAGGGAAGTAGAGCAGAGATACACACATAGAGAGTCCACTCTGAGTCAGATTTCTTCCCCAAAAGAATTCATAAATTCAGAAATGCAAAGAAGAAAGAAGGAAGAAGTGTATGACAAGATAAAAAAAAAAGGAAATGGAGACAAGAGAGAGAAAAGAGAAAAGATAAGAAAAAGAGCTGTAATAAAGAGCAGTGAAAGGAAAGTTTTTTTTTTTGATTACTTTATTTTTTATTTAATTCAATTTTTTTTACTTAGCTAGGAGGAGGAGGAGGAAGGGGAGAGTCTGTAGAGGAGGTAGGAGTAACGAGACAAGTTCCTCCCACAATAGATAAGATGCCCACTACCCTAGCAATGAAAGATACCCTAAGAGTTAATTCTGATCAACCTAAAGGGGGGGAAGATGTATGCCTTTATATAGTATTAATAATAAAATAGAACAGGGTAAAAAAAAACAAACCTGTCCCAGATTACCTCAAACCTCATGATCAGAGGCAGCTGATTGTTAAGAAAGAGAAAAAAACAAAAAAACAACCTCAGGACTAGACAAGGATAGCTGAAATAGACAGTTATGCAAATATACTATCCACTGTATATTCTAGGGGTAGCTAAAGGAGGAAGGAAAATTGAGCAGAGATACTCGCAGTGAGAGTCCAACTCTGAGTCAGAATTCTTCCCCAAAATAATTCCCAAATGTTTATTAGTGAATTCAAAAAAGCACACTGTTTGGTGGTGTGGGGGATGGGGCCTGTGGCTTTGGAAGCTGTAGGATTAAGGAAGAAAGGATGACAAGAATGAGAAAAAGAAAGAAAAAATGAGAGAGAGAGAAAAGAAAAAGATAAGAAAAAGAACAGTCATAAAAGAGCGGTGAAAGGAAAGAGTCTTTATTTATTTATTTATTTATTTTTAATTATTTAATTAGCGATGTGGGGTGAGGTGGGTGGGTTGGCTAAGTAGAAAGAAAAAAAGCCAGAGGTTTCAGAATTGTATAGACTTAGAATGAATGATACTCCCTGGTGGGACAGGAATCTTGGTAAAGAAAGAGGCTCAGCAGGGGAGCCTGCTAGAAGCTGGTCCCCAGGGATTCGTTATGGGGGGGGAGGGGGAGGAGGTGTGCTTAATAATTTAAAAGAAAGAAAAATATTTTCCCTTTTTTTCTACTCTTTTTTAACCCAAAATTAAGTTATAGTCACCTCCTTGGTGTCACCGCTAGGACCCCTTATTGACGATCTACTAAAGGCAGAAAATCCTACCGTTTCCAGAAGATGTGGTCAGAGCTCAAGCCACTAGCAGCTTCTCAGTCTGCCATCTTCCGGGAACCCCTGTTAGCCAATTTCCTTAACTTTGACGAGTTTTAGTTCACTTAGCAGTAAAATGATAACAATGTCTTTCTCACAAGGTTCTGATGAAGGAATGAGAATGTGAAAAACGATTTAAAGTAATTCAATGCATAGCAAATTCCAAGTTTCTTGTCTTTTTTTTGCTTTTTGCTTTTTTATGAATTTTCTACTTTGTCTCCCTCAGTGCTTGAATTTTACCTAACCATTTCCAAGTACATCTGTGTGCTTAGTTCATTCAATGGCTCTTTTCCTTGAATAAGTGCTTTTTAAATTTTCATCTTTCATGATTTCCTCCATAACTCTGATAATCACTTGAGAATAAATATTGCCAGAGTAAACCATCCATTTAAGCGATAGCCACAAATTTTAACTGTTTTCTAGTTATCACCCCATAGCTGATTCCTTAAAGGCATTACAGACAACATAAAACTCCATAAAGCTACTCTGATTCTTTTAGTTCCTGTTTTAGTTTGCTAGAGTCACTATCTTTCCCAACATAAAACCTGAGAATTCTTTTAACTCTATTTTATTTCCACTATATACAACAAATTACTTAAGACTTCACTAGCTCCACACGCCTTCTTCCATCCCTCTGATTCGCACTGCTTACCCTGTTTACCAGTAAAAGTTCTAAAGGTATGGTATTAAAAACCTATCACAAACCACCCAAAGCCCAACTCAACCTATTCTTTTTAATTGGGTTAATCATTGTGACATGAAAATTCTCTTTTAGTTATTAGGTTATTTGTAAAATAAAATATCAACAAGTCCATAGGAAAAGTGGAGTAAATTTTCACACAATTTCCACCATCAGAGTTCTATATCCTGTCTCTTCCCTTGAAAACTTTCCTATTCTTTACCTCTCTGGGAACATGGACCCAGAATCATTATGGGGTCCAGAAATTGGAAGGTCTGGCTTCTGGAATTGCTTCCCAGCTGGACATGGCCAGCTCCTCATGGGGCATGAGCACTTCCACACTAAGATCATCATCTCTGGCATTATGCTATTCCACTGCAGAATACTGTGCCCCAGTATGGTTCCGTAGCCCCCATGTCCACTTGGTCGATTCCAAATTATATTCCTCCATGAGGATAATTTCTGGAACCATCTGTTCCACCCCGGTTCCATGGCTGCCAGTTCTTAGTAACATTGCCCCACCAGATATTTGTTGGGATGCAGCATCATCTAAGTTCATGTCCCACGTCTACGATCGACCGGACCTGCCAATATACGTGGATATCTTCGCCCACCCTGTCCAACGCTTGACGTCTCATCACCCAATCTGGTCCCCTATGCCTACACTGAACTTCTCTGTTCCAGACTCTTGGAAACAGAGCTGGCAGTCAGCTGAGGTAAAGAACAAACACCTCATCATAGACCCCTGCAAGCGTCAACCCGGCTTTGACCTAGCACGTTATGATTGGGCCCTCCTCAATCGCTATGGAACAGGCCATGGCTGGTGCGCCGCTATGTTCCATCACTGGGGAGCCAGAGATGACCCGAATTGCCCCTGCGGCTACAGACAGACTATGACCCACATAGTCAATGACTGCCAACTCTCCAGATTCAAAGGAGGTCTCGAAACTTTACATCAGGCTCAACCTGACGCTATTGACTGGCTACGGAAGAAGGGCAAATGCTAGAAGAAGAAGAAGCTGAACATGGGCTTGGAAGACTGGTAAATACTTCCAGCCTGTCTCTGTCTTTCCCTAGTGGGGTAGAGTTCTGGGGCTCCAGGACACATTGGTGAGGTTGTCTGCTCAGGAAAGTCAAGGTGACATCATGGTAGCATCTGCAACTTAGTGACTGAAAAATCACTAAGATATAGGACAGAACAAATTGTTTAATAATCAGAAATGTACAAGCAAGAATATAGCAGATGAGTTTTGGTATCTTCATTTTGGAAATAGCTATTAGGTCTAGTTTAGGTATATTCCAAGGGGCCCTTGACTGGACTAATTTTTGCCTGATTCTGAGAGTAAACATGTAGGTAGACCAAAGGTGTTGTCTGGGGAGATGGTGTCAGGCAAAATTTCAATAGCTGAGTTTCACTTAGGGCAAATCTGAGTCCAGATACTTGAAACTATCAGCAAATTTTCCCACTTAAATTTCTCACTTCTTTTTCATACTTTCTTCGTCCTTTAATACATTTGCAGGCACAGCCCTCCACTAGCATTATCAAGTATTTTAGTAGCATCACGAGGTGCTCAAGAAATGAATAACAAAGACCTCAAGGAATAAAAATGTCACTTGAAACACTTAGTGGTTTCTTTAAGAGAATTCAGATTGGTCCTAATTATTTTTTATGCTTGTTCCAATTTAACAGTGAGATAGGTATTTGGTAGCAAGAAAGTTTGCTCTATTAGAAATACAATTAGCACAAAGAAGGTCCTTAATCAGTAGGTTCACTTCCAGGTTCTTGCTACTTAAATCCACATTCCTTTATTGTAAAGTGAGCAATAATACTCTATTAGAAATCCACAACATGAAATCAGAAGCATTGCAGGGAAACTGAACATCTTCTCTCCACACTAGCAGGGGAAAAAGAAACCACTCAATCTAATGGGATTTGTAAATTTTTTCTCTTGAAAAAGCATTTGGTAATCTTCAGATTACTTTTAAAGGAAGGAAACTATTCACGTTATCCATTACACCAAGTGTTTTTCAAATTCTTATTTTGTTTCAGTAACTATTATAGATATAGATAACATGGATACAGAGTGACAAAGTACATATAACTGCAGCCCTGATGGAATGTGCATTTGATAGCACCCCATCAGCTGGGGCCTTATTCGGGGAGTCCTGAGATTCCCAAACAGAGATGATGGGCCTAGACCTCCAGTAAATCCCTCTCTCCATTGTTACTGGTCATTTCTATCAGGAACAACACAATAGACCCCTTTATGGGCCCCCATAGGACCTTGCCTTCAACTTGGATCAACAATGGTAGAGAATAGTCCATCCTTCGAAGGGAGGCTGGACAATATACTCTATGCTACACCTGAGGAATATGGGTCCTGATATGGGCAGCTTGGGATGTTCCTGCTTATGACCACAGAATGTGAGCTCAGATCTGTAGGCATGCAGAGGTTACATAGGCTCCTGAGCTGAATATGGGCCCCAGATCACATTAAATTGATGAGGTTTACAATCAACAATATTTATACACCTTTCCCATATTTGGGAGCTACTCTCTTCCCCATCCAGCTTTCTGGTCCTTCTGCCAGCCATGACATCATCTCCCCAGAAAATAATTAGGATCCACCTGTATATCAGATTTCAGGCTCAGGCAAAAACAAAACACACAAACAAACAAACAAACAAACAAAAAATAAAATAAACACTAGTATAGCCACAGACCCTTTGGAATATAACTAAAATATGACTACTAACTATCTACAAAACAGAGATCCCAAAAACTCTTCATCTGCACCATTCCAGCCTTTAGGTACAAGGTTGGTCAATACTCTTTTTTCAACCTCCAGGTTCCAGATGCTAGCAGGATGGCAACCAGATTTCACTGAACAGACAACTCCACCAATGTGTCCTGGAGCTCAGACTCCCCAGAGCCTCACCCTACTAGGGAAAGAAAGAGGCAGGCTGGGAGTATGGATTGTCCAGTCAACGCCCATGTTCAGTGGGGAAGCAATTACAAAAGCCAGACCTTCAACCTTCTGCAACCCACAATGACCTTGGGTCCATATTCCCAGAGGGATAAAGAATAGGAAAGCTATCAAGGGAAGGGATGGTATATGGTGGGAATTGTGTGAAGTTGTACCCCTCTTATCCTATACTTTTATAAGTGTCTCCTTTTTATAAAAAATAAAAATAAAAAAATAGAAAAAAAGAATAAAGTAACTTTACCAGTCCTCAGATTTTTCATGAAAATCCCAACTACTTCCTTCAGTATTGCATTCAATATTTATTCTCTCAGTCCTTGGGGTGGGAGACAGATCTGTATCTTTGACTATTTTCGTCTCTCTAACCTGAACTTGCTGTTCCTTTATTTCCACTTTATCTGTTGATATATATATTCTTTAACTTTTGCTGCATAACATCAGTTCAAAAATCTCAGTAGCTTACTCCAAGAAGCAGCTATTCCCCCCCCCCCCCCGATGACTATAGAGGTGTGGCTCAGATGCATATGGAAACAAGCTACAGATTGTGCTTATGACTACCTATTATTTTCTACTTTGGAGATTAGAAGCTAATTAGTCATATTCATTTTTTCATGATTATGGCAGAATTGAAATTATAAGTACCAGTTCAAACACTGTTCACTACATAATATGCATCTATGGCCAATAGCACTGGTGTGTAATGATTGATACTATATGTGTTGGAAGTCTAGAGGGAGATCCTACCAAGTTTTATATTAAAATACATGAACACAATAGCCAAAAAATGGAATCAACATAAATGTCCATTAGTAAACATCTAGAAAAAGAATAGATATGTATCTAGTGAAATACTACTTTACAACTAATGAAAGATACATTGGTTTGTCAGAAAAGTCATGATGCATTTTTATATAGAAAATTAGGTGGGGTAGATAGCATAATGGTTATCCAAAGAGACTCTCATGCCTGAGGTTCCAAAAATCCCAGTTTCAACCCCCTGCACCACAATAAGCTAGAACTGGGCAGTGTTCTGGTATATATCCATAGAAAAACATAGAGGAGGCCAGGTGGCAGCACACTTGGTTAAGCACTCTCATTACAGTACACAAGAGCCACGGTTCAAGATCCTGGCCCCCATCTTCAGGGGAAATCATGACTGGTGAAGCAGGTGTCTCTCTGTCTATTTCCTTCTATCTTTCCTTCCCCTCTCAATTTCCATCTGTCTCTATCTAATAATAGTTAAATAAAAATATTTTTAAAAGAGATAAACTTTCTTTAAAAAGTTAAAAAAATAGATAAATATACTTCATGACTTTTCAGATAACTCAGTGTTATGGTTTGGAATAAAATAGATGTAGTGGAGGTGATTATGCTAACTAAATAGCTGAAGGACAACTACCAGATGGTTTCACCATATGTAGGACACAGATAACAAAGGCAAATGATCTTACAAAAACATATATAGTAACTTAACTGTGCTTAAAACTTTGTAAGAACTGTGAAGATGACTAAAGGGAAAGGTTTTGTACAGGGATTTTGGTGACTGGTGTTTTGAGTTATACACATACTTGTGTTAATATCAATTTATCCCTCTGATATTTTATAATTTTGCAAACTATTGCTAAATTAATAGTGATAAAAATAAATCAAATAACTGGATATACAATTAAATTATAATGAAATATTAAGTTAAGAAAATAGTCAAGACAACCATAAAATCATGCATATTTTCAATACCTAGATAATATATAAATTTCCTCATGAAAACATTTGCTATCCTCCATTTTCTTCTACGTCTCTAAAACACCTTGGACCTTGATAATTGCTATATTCTTTAGATGGGGGCAGTGAAATAGCTCTTTGGATAGTGTGCTGCTTTTCTATAATTGCAGCTCAGGTCTGAGCCCAGCCCCACTAAACTGAAGGAAAACTCATGGTGTAGTCTTTATCATTTTCTCTCTCTTTCTCTCTGTCACTTTGTGCCCCTATATCTAAAAGAAAAAAAATTGTTGGACAGATACTACAAGTAAGTGCTTATAAACTGTTCCTGGATTAAAGGAATTTTATCTTATACATTTTTCATCTATGGAATGTCTAGAATGGACTTTTATTGCCTATAAGATGCACATCACTATGCCATAGTAATCAACAAATCACTGTAATCAAGATGTTTCCAATAGTGGCTAAGAAAATGCCTTAACTGGTATGCCGGGCCTTAAAGCCCTCCCCCCACTCCCCCTGCTCTGCTCCATGCTCCATTGCTGACACTATGGTCTATTTACATAATCATTGTTTTGCCTTAAAGATCCCCACCAAGTTATCCCCTCAGGATATCCACAATTCCTGCCAGTTAAAACCTTTGCAATAGTTGTTAAGAACACTTACACCTTCCCAGCATGCCTTTTGCCTCTCTCCACCCCCTTTCCTATCCAATCCCATTCCTGACTTGCCACTTCCATTTTTACCCTATAAAGCCCGTTGCTGTTCCTAATGTCACTCTCTTTCCCGACCTAGAGAAGACCTAGAGAATGGCTGGCGTGCATAGCAGCAGGTGGCCATTTTGCTAGCTCCATGTGGCCTAAACCTGCTGTGCTCACACTCAACTCTGGAGTGTCCTCATCAATCTTCTTCTAGCATTTGCCCTTCTTCCATAGCCAGTCAACAGCGTCAGGTTGAGCCTGATGTAAAGTTTCAAGACCTCCTTTGAATCTGGAGAGGTGGCAGTCATTGCAAAGGACAGCCCCTCAACATTAAGTTGGAGGACTCGAAGAGCAGGACCAACAGCTTGAAAGCTGTCAGGAGCTGCTTGTTGCTGGCTTTGAAAGTGACTGGGATCCATATGGATTCAGTTGGCTAAGAAGGATCATCAGTTTCCCCAATGAATGGGTACTCATGAGATGCACCATGGGAAGGGTCGATCCAATGCATCATCAATAAAGAATTGTATTGCCACACCTCCACGATTTTCTAGTCTCTCTCTCCAGTGAAGTTAGCCTGGCACTGGTAAAGCATCAGATATGTAAGACAGAGACTCCCAGTTTGAACCCCAGTGGTGCTCTGACTTGTTTCTTTCTTTGCCTCATTGTAACTGTTTCATATGTAATAAATAAAGTAAATCTTTAAGAATGAAAGCATATCTTCACCGGTAAAAATAAACCATCTTATAGCAGATCCAAACTCCATACTTGGTAGCTTGACAGCCTTGAATAAGAGCATCAGTGATCCCTTAGTATATTAAGAAACATGTAAATCGCTTAAAACACTGTGTGCAATTTAGTATGGAAATTCATAATTATTATGTGATGATATAACAAGCAATCTATTTACGAGTGTTCAGTTCAAGTATTTGTAATTACTTAAGGTTACTGATAATTTTATATATCAACCTGATTATTTTGGAAGGCAGCTATGCTCACTACTAGACCACCAACACTCAACCTGATTATTTTGGAGTGTGTGTGTGTGTGTGTGTGTGTGTGTGTGTGTGTGTGTGTGCATGTGAGTGAGGGAGTTTTGGAGGAATTAGATTAGCATTTTACTTAGTACACTACATAAGAAGATTCATTCTCTCCAGTGAGAGAGGGTACAAGTCAGTGTGAAAGGTCTACATGAGGCCTGAAAGTGAAGGATGATGGGTAGAGTTTCTTTTCTTGAAATGGAATATCCACTACCTTCTAATCTTTCCCTTCAGAGTTCCTTTTACCCCAGCTTTCAATCTCTGGGATTTAATCCACAATTCTAGTTTTCAGATCTTTGGATGTGACTGAATTTCATCACTAACAACCTGATTTCCCCAGGCTGGACATGGAAGCTCCATATTCACGTATGCCAATTCCTATAAGTCCAGTTTCTTTGGAGAATATCCTGAGTTTTCATTGAGTTCCTGAGCAAATTATCTTTCATCTGTGAATCACTGTTCACTCATGTTTTCCTTGAAAGTTGAATATTGAACATAATGTATAATTGGAAAATTGTACTATAAAACAGTTTGAGAATGTTATTTAATTGTTTTTATAGCTGTCATTTCTACCTTCTGCTATACTTTGCTATTTGAAACATGTATACAATAGTGTTATAAGGATATAAGAAAGAAAGGTGAGGGGTCTGATAATGGCACACTTGGTTGAGTGCACATAACCATGTGCAGGGGTCCAGATTCAAACCCCTGTCCTCACACAGGGGAGTAGGGATGAGGCAAATTTTATGAGTGGTAGAAAAGTGTTACAGGTGTCTCCTCTCTCCCTCTCTATCTCTCCTTCCACCTTAGGTTTTCTCTGTCTCCAATAAATGAATGAAAGAATGAATAAATGAATAAATAAATAAACTATTTTAAAATAAAGGAAAGAAGTTAAGTGAAAATACCAGATCTATATTATAATTTTTAATTACTAATTTTAGATAAAACAGCTGTAAAGCCCAAGAGTATAGAATATTTATTATATCTTTTTGTATATTCTTAATAAGTTTTGCTACAATAATTAAAGATTATGTAAGTGTACGTGATGCGAAGCACAGAGACAGGCAGAAGGAACCCAGTTGGGCCCCCTGGCTCCACACTTGCAGTGGAGTCCCTTCACGGGCGGGGAAGCAGTTCTGCAGGTGTCTGTCTTTCTCACCCCTTCTCTGTCTTCCCCTCCTCTCTCCATTTCTCTCTGTCCTATCCAGCAATGAACGACATCAACAACAATGATAATAACCACAACAAGGCTACAGCAACAAGGACGACAAAAGGAGGAAAATATGGCCTCTAGGAGTAGTGGGTTCATGGTGCAGGCACTGAGCCACAGCAATAACCCTGGAGACAAAAAAATAATAATAATTTGTAATCTTGTGAAACTATGTAAGTAAAAGGTAAAATATAAATGTTTAATTTTTAAATTTTTATTATCTTTATTTTTTTTATTGGATAGATACAGCCAGAAATTGACATAGAAGGGGGTGATAGGGAGAGTGGTCTGGAAGGTGGCATAGTGGATAAAGCATTGGACTCTCAAGCATGAGGTCTTGAGTTCAACCCCCCACAGCATACGTACCAGAGTGATGTCTAGTTCTCTGCCTCTCTCCTCCTATCTTTCTCACTAATAAATAAAATCTTTAAGAGATAAAGAGAGAGAGGGAGAGAGAGACAGAGAGACACCTGCAGCAGTGCTTCAACACTTGCAAAGCTTCTGCCTTGCAGGTGGGGACTGAGGGCTTGAACCTAGGTTCTTGCACATTGTAAGGTGCGCTCAACCAGGTGCACCACCACTCATCCCCAATATGTTGCATTTCTAAACTAATAAAAGTTTCAAGAACGAAAGTTATTTGGAGGATTTATGTCATGATTAACACTTAAAATTTAGATGCATCATTCTTAATGTAGAGGAAAGTATTGCTAGCCCAATGTGAAGGATTATCTCAGAATTTTCTTAAGCATACAATAATTTGTATGGAAATAATATTATTTTATTAGTATGGGCATGGCTAATTTTTTTCTTGTTATGAATAAGAAACTCATTATTTGGGTTTTTTGAACTAAAATACACCAGTGATTATGAGATATTGTTCCAGATACAGAACTTGTTTTTCGTATTTTCATATCTAGTCTAAAAATATAATCCTTTCTGAAGCTTTCTAAAGTCAACATGTTAAATGGCTTTTTTTGTTCTTTCATTTTAAATTCTAGCCAGAACATATTTTCAGTAAACTTGCTATAACTGCAATTTTAGGTGTAAAATATTAATGCAACTGAAAATGAAACACATATTATTTATTAATAAACCTACATGAGTAGACAATATTTGCATAAAGTGATTTAAAATCAAGAGCTGTCATCTGGTTCATATTCGTAATGAACAATAAAAACAGTTCAGGAACCACAAAGGGTGTGTGTGAAGGGTACAGTGACTGTAAGTGCTCCGTATAAAACCCCATGATTTCTTAATAATGCACACTAGACACATTAGTTTACTTTTGAAAATGCTTGTCTTATTTGCAAACATTGGCCATTGGGAACACCTTTATGCATTTTTTGTGTAGCATGTATATGCTACAATCAACACACTCAAATTGTGGGTTATTTTTATGTATTATTGGCTTTTTTATTATTTCAATATGTCTCTAATTTCTGCAATAGCTTAAAATTTGCAGGATGACAATGACTTCATTTGAAAGGTCTGAGTATGAGAATAAGGGAGAGTGTAACATGCCAGTAGTAACAAAATGAGTGAGATTTTGTTCATTGTCTTGGGAGTAAATCCCAATTATTGAGAAGTTCCAAAAATGGCAAGAAGGTAAGAGTTTCTGTGCTCATTTCAGCCACCTGGATTATCATCCTTTCAGATCAGAGACTTGCATAGAGATTTCTTCCTGGGTGAGTACACTTGTATATGACAGTGAGCACTTTTGAATTTTTCCTGTTCTGTAAACACTTTCCAACTATTTTATCTTGCACTAACATTTTTATGCAATGAATTGTGTCCCCCTAAAATTTATTCTTTGAAACTTTCACCTTTGTGACTATATTTGAGATAGGGCCTTTAAGGAGGTAATTACAGGCTAAACTAGGTTAAAAGATAGATCCTAATTCAACAAGACTGGCATCCTTCTACAGAGAGGAAGAGACAGCAGTATATGCGCATGAAGGAAAAGCCACCTAAGGACACCGACACAAGAGGCTGACCATCTGCAATCCAGGAATAGAGCTTTTACCAGAAAATGCATCAGTTGGCAACTGGATCTTGGACTGTTATGCACCAGAATTGAAATAAAATAAATATCTGTGTTTAAACCTTCCAGTTTGTGGTATTTTGTTATGACAGCCTGAGCAAACTAATACAAACACCATTAAGAGAGTGCTATTATTATCTGCAGTTTATAATTGAAAGGATGAGACTTTCCAAGAAATGAAGTCATTTTGTTCACAGCTAATTCTTGAGATACCAATCGTTATCTTGAACCCAGATTGTTTTGTACTGCAACTTATTCTTGCGTTTGCTTACAAGGGTGGCTTTCTGATGTAGGAAAATATGCAGTATGGCAAATTTTCATGTTGTCCCTTCACTATTGTATTTAATAAATTACTTTAAAGATTTTAAATATTACTTAAATCACAGGGGGAAGAGATAACTCTGAGTATCATCCTCACACATGCGGCAAACTGTGTCAGAAATACAAGTCCTGTGCTCTACCGGCTAGTTATGTCCCCAGTCATAGCATATTGTTACTATTTTTTTTCTCTTTTTTTTTTATTGGGGAATTAATGTTTTACTTTCAACAGTAAGTACAATAGTTTGTGCATGCATAACATTCCCCAGTTTCGCATATAACAATACAACTGCCACTAGGTCCTCTGAATCCTTCTTGGACCTGTATTCTCCCCACCCACCCACCCCAGAGTCTTTTACTTTGGTGCGATACGCCAATTCCATTTCAGGTTCTACTTGTGTTTTCTTTTCTGATCTTGTTTTTCAACTTCGGCCTGAAAGTGAGATCATCCCATATTCATCCTTCTGTTTCTGACTTATTTCACTCAACATGATTTTTTTCCACTAAGACATTTTTATTTGTTATTAATAGTGATTTACAAGGTTGTAAGTTTATAGTTCCATATTGTACATACCACTAAAGTTCCTTTTTTTTTTTTTTTTTTTTTAGCAATTTTATTGGGGAGGGTGCTTAGTGCTTTACAGTACATTTGTAGACACCTGGGTAAACTTTCTCAGCTCACCATGATAGGTGTCTTAAAAAACACGTTCACCTTTAATTTACATCGTATTCTACTATCATACACCAAACTCCAAAGCTCCTCATTCTCCAGCCCCATCCCTGCCTACCTTCCCACAGTCTACTGTTTTGCTGCAATACACAAACATTATTTTCTTTTTAAAGATTTATTTATGTGCCAGATAAATATGTCACCTTGTAGAATGTGTGCCCAGCTCCAAGCCTTGCCCCCGATACTGGAGGTGCTAAGTCATTGAAGGAAATTCTAGGACTGCGGTGACTTTCAGTCTGATTGACAAAAAAGGAGAAACTGCATCGGCTTGAAGATCTGGCACTACAGAACAAGCAGATCACAAAATTAAAATATATTATTTATTTTATTAAGAGTGAGAGAGAGAGAGAAAGAAAGTATATTGCGAGGGCCAGGTGGTACATCTAGTTTAGTGCACACGTTACATACTACAAGGACCCACGTTCAAGCTCTCTGTCCCCATCTGCAGGGGGAAAGTTTCACAAGTTGTGAAATAGAGTTGGAGGTGTCTCTCTGTCTCTCTCCCTCTCCATTTACTTTTTCTCTCAATTTCTAGCTATCTCTATCCAATAAATAAATAAAGATAAGGTAAAGAAGAAAAAAAAAGAAAGTAAATTTTTCAGCTCTATCATATGGTGGTGTCAGTCATTGAACCTGTGAACTCTGGGGCCCCAGGCATGAAAGTCTTCTGTGCTATTCTTTTAGTCCCAGCAGCAAATTATTTTATTCTAATTAATTCTAGCTCTGTTAGTAAATGTAAAGAAAGAGAAGAAGACCAGATAAGTTTAGATGTAACTCTAACTTGTGGTAATCTATGATGTAATAGACTTTGCTTAGTCACCTATGTAATACTGAAACTTAAATGAGAATGTAATTAATCTGCCAACTAATGTTGGTAATATGATTTATAAATAGTGGGTCCTAGGTTTATGCTTTGTAAGTACTTTTATAAAACACTTTTTAGAAATTCTTATTATTTTTCAAATGAATGACTGGAAATAGTTGATCTTTAATGAGTAGTAATTTATTCCATTTATATTCTTCATGTGCTTATATTAAACAAGAGTTAATTAGGCATTTCTGAGGAGATAGAAAGATGAGCCTTTGAGAAAACTTTAGCAAATTAAAGTGCCTTGCAGCAATTACATCTTCTTATTTGCCCACTTCAAGATTAATAAAATGGAGCAGTTTACCAATGAGGCAATTCATCAATAATTTTGAATTGTTAAGTGAAAGGCATAGTAAGAGTGTTTTATAGTTTCAATTTTCAAAATACTTTTATTCTTCAATGTTTTTTAAGTGTAAGATTACTAAAGCATTATTTCATAAATGACTGAGCATGTATATGAAACATTCCACTATTTCATTAACAAGTGTTTACAGACATTTAAATTTCAATACTTCCAATTGAGAAGTAATCAGTTATTGATGGCATGGAGTACTCTCTACATACATACATTCACAGCAATAAACATCTGGTAACCATAATATATTGTTTGTTAAAGTCACAATTTTTCAAGAATGTCTCTTTCCTTGGAATTCTTTCCTTGGAATTACCAAACTCACTTTTCTCCATTGACCTTGTCCTTTCCTCCAAACTGACTACAGAGAAACACTTGTCTCCACCCTTTCAACCCCCTTTTGAAATTTTGTCATTAAGAAATAACTTGTTTTCCGTTCTCAGTGTCCAGTTCACTGCCAGATCTATGTACTTTTCTCTATAACCAGGTAGTAGAACCAGAATCACCTTTTTATTTCTCTAGAAAGCTATGAGTCAGGAAAAATACAGTTCATCTCACAGTTTAAAATAACTCTGTAGGGCAAACAAGTTGCTAAAAGTTGAAACGGACAGAGATGAGGGGAAATGCCATAGCTTTGAGCTTTGTCAACACGTGAAATTCAGACATGTCTCTATGTGTCTAGTAGTCTGTTCCAGAACTCTATTGCAATAATCCCCTGAGAAGCATCTTGGGAAAGAGCTCATCATAAAGGAAGAGGCATGCAGTCAAGCTTGGCTTGGTAAAAAAGCTTTCGTTATCAGCCAAGAGAAGCAATTCTGAGTACAGCATGATGTTCATCACTCATATTTGTCTTTGAGCTTAACCACCCATAGACTTTTGCCTGAGCCTTATTAGGGAAAAGGAGACACAAGTAAAACAAAAACTGGAATGGCTGTTTTTTAGTTAACACTCTGTAAGATACTGTGACATCCACTAATTTGATACATGTCTATAAATGGCACACAGACAGAAAAAAAAAAAAGATTTGTGTTCCCCTCTGTGTGGATTTGGTGCTGAGAGTTTTCAGAAAAAACACTGACAGTAGGACAACCTCAGAGATTTTTATTCATCAATAGCCTTTGGTCTACTGATAGTTTAAATATTCCAAAGCAGTGATTCATTCCTGTGATCCAGAGACAGCCTACTTCTCCAGTAAGTGCTACTGTGAAAGGGGATGACAGTGATCGCAATGTAGCAGCTGATATTGAGCCCTGCAGAACGTGCTTTGAATATGCATAGCATATAGCAGATATCTTGGAGATGTGCACAGATAATTGTGGAGAAAACACCTGGTTGACTTGACTGAGTCAAAGAACCCAGATATTTAGCCATATATATATATATATATATATATATATATATATATATATTACCACCAGAGTTATTGATGTGGATTGGTGCCAGCCTTATGAATCCACTGCTCCTAGAGGCCATTTTTCATTTTTATTGGAGAGGACAGAGAGAAATTGAGATGGGAGAAGAGAGTGAGGGAGAGAGAAGGATAAACACAGACCTGCTTGTAAAGAGACAGCCCTACAGGTGGGAAGCTTGGAGCCCGAACCAGAATCCTTGCATGTGTCCTTGCACTTTGTATTATGTGCATTTAACCCTGTATGCCACCGCTCCCATTAACCATACTTTATACTAGATATTTCTGTGAAGACATTCTTCAGATGATATTAACATTTAAATTAGTAGACTTTAAGTAAAATAATTATGTTCTATAATGTAGGTGGGTCAGTTTCATGTAATCAATTAAAGCTCCCAATCAGTAAGAGATTGGTCAATAGCCAGTTTGGGAGCTGGAATGCAACTTCACCCTAATCCATAGTCTGCTATCCAGCTCTGAAGATCAAGGAGCTAACCAAGTCTTTACAACAGCAATGAAGTAAGTTGAGCCAAATCTTTTATATAATCTCCATTCTCTCTGTGGATGTATGTATGCATACATCTTTTCCTAATCCTGTTTTTGTCTGGAGAAATTTAATACCTGTACTTTGTTGGATATATTTGTCTTAATTCACAAAAATCTCTAAATATGCAGAAAGTATGTGCAAATGTATTACTTCTTAACATAATCACTTCCAACTCCATCCATTTTGCAATGAATATTACAATATCATTATTTAATGGTCAAATAGCATTCTGTAGAGTCTATGCCCCATAACTTCTTTTTTGTAAAGTAGAATTATTTTGTTAAAAATAAAATTCCCCAATTAATTTACACATCTTCTCCTTGGCTTACTGTTTTTGTGAATATCTATGAATTAGTAACTTAAATATCATACCTCAAACTCTAGTTGTTTTAGGATTTGTGGAATAAGGGCCAGCAAATAGCTCACTTGGACAGTGTACTGTTTTCCCATGAGTGGAACCCAGGTTTGAGCCTAGCCACCACTGCATTGAAAGACATGCCTGTGCTGTGCTCCCTCTCTCTTTCAGTCTCCCTCTCTCTTTTTTCTTCAGCTTCTCTCTCTCTTTCTCTGTCTCTCACTCTGTCTCTGTTTCTCTCTCTCTGTTTCTCTCTCTCCTTGTATCTAAAAAAAAAGAATAAAAGAAAGTAAGGGAAAAGAAAGAGGCAGAGAAAGATGGAAAGATTTATGAAAATAAAAGCTTGTAGCAGTTTCTTCTAGCTACAGAAAGTTCTATAGTAAAAATGTTTCAATAACAGATGAAAATAAGATCATGAAGAAAACAAGAAGGAAGTCAGGAAAGAAGAAGAGGGAGGAACCAGGAAGGGAGGGAGGACATGAAGGGAAAAAGGAAATAAAGAAAATCATGAAGGTTGTGAGTGGTGGCACACCTAGTTGAACTCACACATTACAGTGCACAAGGACCCAGGTCCAAGCCCCTGATTCCCACTTGCAGGGGGGGAAGGTTGATGAGTGGTGAAACAGCACTGCAACTCTCTCTCTCTCTCTCACTCTCTCTCTCTGTCTCTATCTCTTTCTCTATCTTTCCCTTCCCTCTCAATTTATTTCTATATCCAAATAAATGAATGGATGAAATAAAAGGAAGAAATAAGGAAAGAAAGAAAGAAAAGAGAAATAAATAAATAAATAAATAAAGAAAGAAAGAAAGAAAGAAAGAAAGAAAGAAAGAAAGAAAGAAAATTTTATAAAAAAGTAAGTGGAAAATTTAGGGAAGAGTGAGGTAGGGAAAACATATTAGGATACTGATATACGCAGATACCAGCAACTATTCTGTAAACCATTAACTCTTCAATAAAAAAATTAAGTCTTTAACTTAAAAAAAAAGAGAACCATAAGAGAATTAAGAAATGTATAAGGTAAGAACGGCAAGTAATAAAGAAGTATGGGAGAGAAAAATATTGGGGAAGACAATATGGTTACTATCATTTGCATTGGAGTAGTTGGTTCTGTTTTGGCTGTATGGAAATGGAGATGTTCTTTGATGACTCAATGTGCTTAGAACTATCAGTATTTCCTCTAATGGTTATAACCCTTTTTCATATTAAATGAGAACTGAACATGGTTTTATTTTCTACTATATTTTATCATTTAAATGTATAGATAATATATTTTATTACCATTCAGCAATCAATTTATATAAAAAACTACTTTTCCTACAAAATGTATCATATGATTTATGAAATGAAATTTTTAAAAATAAAAATCAGGTTTTTTTTTCCATTTTATTAGATAGGACAGAAAGAAATTGAGAGAGGGGACAAAGACAGAGAGGAGAAGAAAAGGTTAGACACTTGCAGACCTGCTTCACTGCTTATGAAGTGACTCTCCTGCAGGTGGGGAGTCTGGAGCTCGAACTTGGATCCCTATGTAGTTCCTTAGGTTTCCTACTATGTGCACTTAACCCGGTGCCGCACTACTTGGCCCCCTAAAAGTATGTTTTCTTAAAATGGAAAGAAAGTAATAATGATAGTTGTAATGTGTGAAAAATCTATGATTTAACAAAGATATATTTTCATTATTTTTATACTTGAGTTACTAGACTTTTTTATTATCACAAATAGTTTTAACTTTTACTATCTTTGCTTTGGCTCTTTGGTAATTTTGAAATATTTTCAACTCCATATAACGTGCCTGAGGACTAGTTTTTCATCAAATTCGTAATGATGTCAGTAATTTCCAATCTTCATTTTATGTTTATATATATTTAAAAGTGGCTCAATAAATCTCATTCTATTGTAATATGAAAACAAAGACAGAAACCTCTGCTTATTTTAATGCCCTTGAAAAATTGATTTAAGTCAGCATCTGAAACTCGGAATAATTCCAGAGTATAAAAAACTTTTCAAAATGTTCTCAAGGCAGATGGTGAGAAAGTTAGACAAAAGAGTCGGTAGCGTTATTATAAAGAAAGTGGGAACACAGTGCTGGAGAAGGTAAGGTGGGTAGGGCATTGGGTGTTGAAACAGGAGACTAGCAGTTTTATCTTCTGCATCATAGCTTTTTTATTTATTATCTCTCTCTCTCACTCTCGCTCTCGCTCTCTCTCTGTCTCTCTTTTTTTTTTTTTTTTTTTACCATGGCACTGCTCAGCTCTGGTTTACAGTGGTACAAGGGACTAAACCAGGTATTTTGGAGGAGTCTCAGACAACCCCCCAACTCTTCATCTGCACTATTCCAGCCTTTAGATCCAGGATTGGTCAACAATTTGTTTGGCTTTGTATATTAACTCTCTTTTCAACCACCAGGTTCCGGATGCCAGCATGATGCCAACCAGACTTCCCTAGACAGACAACCCCACCAATGTGTCCTGGAGCTCCGCTTCCCCAGAACCCTTCTCCACTATGGAAAGAGAGAGACAGACGTGGTGTATGGATCTGATCTGTCAATGTCCATGTTCAGCAGGGAAGCAATTACAGAAGCCAGACCTTCCACCTTCTGCATCCCACAATGACCTTGGATCCAGAGGGTTAAAGAATAAGGAAGCTATCAAGGGAGGGGATGGGATACAGAGTTCTGGTGGTGGGAATTGTGTGGAATTATACCCCACTTATCCTATGGTTTAGTCAATGTTTCCTTTTTATAAATAAAAAAGGAAAAAAAAAAAGAAAATCTCTTTGCATAAGTATTGTACTATCCACATTCACCCTCTATTTATTACATTATCTCTCTCTTTTTCTTCTCTTTGCTCGTAAATAAATAAATATTTTAAAATGTGAGAATCTGTTATCACAACTGAGTGATATGCTATTAATGTAATATATTAACATACAATATGTACCATAGAAAATAACATTCATGGAGCCAGGCGGTGGCACACCTGGTTAAGTGACACACTACAGTACAAGGACCAGGGTACAAGCCACTGGTCCCCACGTGCAAGGGAAGCTTCACTAGTGGTAAAGCAGGGATGCAGGTGTCTCTCTTTCTCTTTTCCTGTCTATCTCCCCACACTACTCAATTTCTGTCTCTATCTAATGATAAAGAAATGTTTTTCTTTTTTAAAGAAAATAGCATTCACTATCATAAGCATAACCTGAAGAAGTATTTTTCAGTGCACATACTTAATCATTGCAGGCAGATTTAGTTCACTGGCACTACGGGTAGATAACATTACTGGCAAATAAAAAAAAGTCAAAACTTTCTCATTTGCAAGATGATATTCTCTGTTCTGAAACAAATTACTTTTTATTTATTATTTCTAGAGACTATGTATCAAAGCAGTTACATCAGCTATTGCAGTACTTTGGAAGTAATTGAGAGTCATCTCCAGGTCTGAGTTTAAAGGTAAGTGAAGGATTCTTCCTTTTTTGTACATACTGACTTGTCATTAAGGCTGGCCATCATCTAGATATATGGTAAGATTTTTACCTTCTTTTCTTCTAGTTAGTTAAATGTAACTTTGACTTGTTATGGAAATGAAATATGTGTGGAAGTAGTCGATACTACGTCTAGTAAGAAACCTTAGTAATAAGTTTAATGCCATGTCTTCTTTCATATGTAGGTGATACAGAAGCATGCAAGCTTTAAGATGGAAGCCCTCTTCAGACAGATTTTTTGCATAGTAATTTCAATAATACAGGTGCTTATTACAGAAATGTATGTATCACACTCCAAAATAAACACAGGTCACATTCAAATAGTGTAATAACTACTGTTTCATAATTCAGGTTATAATGTCTTTGTTGACAATTTTTCATAGTATCCCACTGTTTTCAAGCCATCTGAGAAGAGACACTGATTCTAGATAATCTTTTCACAGATATTTATAAATAAAAGACCTTGGGAGATGCACATAATGTTTCCCTTTGAGCATAAGGAATAATTTGTTGCACACTTCATTAGAAAAGATTCAGGTGCCCTGTATTTAGAGTTCATAGGCTGTGAAGCAAAACCACTACATTTTCAATATCAACAGGGCATGACTATGCTAGTTAGTCTCACAGGACTTTTAGAGTCAGGGGAATATGATGTAGAGGTGCTCATAGGATTTGTTGTGTGTTTTGTGTAATCAAAATGTTTCTTCTACTTCTATCAGAACCCATGGTCATTTTCTTTCTTTCTTTTTTTTTTTTTTTTTAGGTAAAAAGAAGGGAATCTCACGAGTTACTTCAAAGCTCTTGGTATAATTTATGTAATTTTTAAAATCAGAACATGAGAATAAAAACAAATTTATGATACTGACATAAATATAAAAAAGAATAACAAATATGAAACAGGAGCTAAACAAACAAGTGAACATAGTGGTCCTCATAAGTTTTAAAAGTTCGCAAGAAAGATTACACAGAATGCATTGCATGATATTCTGTTAATGAATAATTGAATTAAATTATTTCAGTGTATTCCCTTAATTTAATAGAACTTTAGCTTCATTATATAGATGACATTTATGAGCCATATGATTCTTGGTTTGGATTCACAATTAAGGAGTTCAGTGAAATAATCACCAAAAATGACCATTTTGGTATATGTATTATTTTGAGCTTAAAATACAACAAACTCAGACAAAATTTTACCTCTTTTTTAGCTCTTAGGAGAATTAAGATAAACTGCCTTTACCATGAGAACTACTGCCAGAAAAAAAAAATCATCTGTATGGCAGACAAGTATCTAATTAGTAAACATCTATTCTCATGATCCTATGAATTACCCACAGCCCATTTGAAACCCTAGGACCTACTCCTCTTTGACTCAAGATGGCATGAAACTTTGCTTTTGCTTGATTTTGAAGTTCCCTCTGACATCTATATGGGTCCCTGTACTTAATTAAATATTTTTCACTTATTAATGTCTTATGTGCATAAATGTATTAGGTCAGTTGAAAACTCAGAAAGATAAAGGAAAGTATATTCTCTTCTTAACAATAGAAATGACAAGTTACAACATATAACAATATTTTAGTCCATGAATGGCCTTGCAGGTACAGTTTATTTTTCTACTTTGGTAACAGGTTAAATAAGATTTTCATCTACTTTACTATACAGATTTAGACATACTTAAATCTTGATACATAGCGTATAGCACTTCATCAATTATTAGTGTTTAAAATTATTTTAACATGTGAATGAATGGCTATGATAGAGAATGGTTTCAATCTAATCTCTATATTTAATGATTATAATAACAATGAAACATTAATAAAGATGATTGCTGGAATTTATAGAGTCTCTTAAACTATCAGAAATGTTTGATTATATGGTAAAGCCATTTGGTCCTGAATTTATATTGTTGGGAAGGTTCTTGATTACTATGGCTGTGATTGGCCTTTTCATATTTTCTACTTCCTCTTTCCTTAATTTTGGGGAGTTTGTGTATATATCTAGGAGCTCATCCATGTCTTCCAGGTTTTCTAGGTTGATGGCATACAGTTGTTCACAGAAATCTCACAGAATATTTTGTATTTCTGCGGTGTCTGTTGTAATCATTCCTCTTTCATTAACAATCCTACTTATTTGAGTATTCTCCATTTTTTTAGTGTTTCTGGGTAAGGGTTTATCAATTTTGCTTACCTTCCAGAGAATCAACAGTTAGCTTCATTGATCTGTTGTATAGGTCTCTTATTGTAGATTTTTTTTCTGCCCTAACTTTATTTCATTTCTTCTGGTTGCTTTAGGGTTCCGTTGTTCTTCCTTTAAGTATTTAAGGTGTGTAATTAGGGTGTTTATTTGAGACTTTCTTGTTTCTGAATGTGTGCCTTCATGGCTTAGTGACAGTTGATTTCTCCCCACCCCACCCCTAATTCCCTGAATCCTTTACTTTAGTGTAATACACCAAACCCAGTCCAAATTCTACTTCGTGTTTCTTTTTCTGTTTTTATTTCTCAAGTTCTGTCTGTGAGTGAGATCATCCCATATTCATCCTTCTCTTTCTGGCTTATCTAACGTAACACGATTCCTTCAAGCTCCACCCAAGATGAGGTGAAGAAGCTGACTTCATCTTTTTTAAAATGCTTTTAATTGACAATATCACCTTCTTAGCTATAGCTCAGTGATCTTCCCATCATGCAACACTAATGTCTTGCATGGTTAAGAGCTATGCCACTTAGTCACTGTGGATAGCTGTAGGGTTTTCATTTGGGTACACTATTATACCTTCTTTAGGTGAACATGGTTTGTAGGACTACACGTGTTTATCATTTGCATCAGATTTTTGTATCACCATGCCACATGTCCACCAATAAAGAAGCATCCCTTTCTCACCGCCTGTTTGCACTATCATCTAGCTCTGCCCCACTTTGGTGATTTAAGTTCTGCATCAGAGTCACAGGGTTTCTTTTTATCTGACTTTGCCCTTTCTGTCCTACATGTGAGTGAGATTGTGCAATGCCCATCTTCCTTCTGACTAATTTTATTTGATACAACGAATTCAAGCTCTATCCTTGTTGTAGTAAAATAAAAACATCACCCTCTCTTGTCACCCAGTAGAAGTGCACTATGCATATAAGTCACACTTTCTTTAACCTGGATTCAAGGTGCCTAATACATTAAATTTTGGAAAACTGAGTCACTTTTTTTTTTTTACCATTAAAACTAGAATGAGTTTACAAAGGAAAATAAGATAAAATACTATCTAAGTTGTGCCTGCAAATTTGTGTATTGTCTAGAGACTGGACTGTATAATATCAGATAAGTAAAATTCAGTCTGGGGGATGGTAGATGTAACATAAAATATTGCTAAGCATCTCAAATTATGATATTCATTATTGATGTGTAAGTTCAGGGGCCAGATGGTGGTGCACCTGGTTAAGCATACACATTACAGTGCGCAAGGACCTGGGTTCAAGCCACTGGTTCTCACCTGCAGGGGAAAAACTTCATAAGTGGTAAAGCAGTGCTACAGGTGTCTCTCTGTCTCTCTCTCCCTCTTTATCGCTCTCTTCCTTCTCAGTTTCTCTCTGTCTCATATATATTCATCATATGATGAGTAAATTCAAACTAATTCATGTGTTTTTCAGTTAAGATTAGTAGAATGGCTTATTGGTCACAGAAACTCTAATTGTGTCTTGTGAGATAGACCTGTCTTTCAGAGAACCAACTTGCTAGTCTCACATCTCAGAATCAATCCTTAGCACAACTTTATACCAAAGTTTAACAGCTTTCTCTCTCACTCTTTTCTTTCATTCCCTCACTCTCATAATAATCATTAAAAAACTCTGAAAAAAATAGAAAGCAAGACATGTAGCTTTATAAACTAATGCTATCTAAAAAAAAAAAAAATCACATTTAGTTTTAACTTGGATTGAGAATTTACACCTCTAAGCAAAAGAGTAACAAAATACCAAAGAGCAAATAGGAAATGCACTTACGTAAAAACAAACTGAGTGAAGTACACTGACCCTATTACCAAGCACAAGTGGTATTTTCCTCGTGGCAATGAAGAATAGAAGTCTGTGCAACTTATTGCGTGGTTACTCCACTTCATGCGCCTAAATCTTTCTGTGCTTACTGGTTTCCAACTGAGTGACGTAACAGAACTCCAAGAATTGGCATTTCACTTATTGAAGTAGCCACACATGTAAATCTTCCTAGGGTTGAATGCATTGGCTGAGATTCTAATAATATGAAATTTTGCTATCAGATACAGATTTTTGCCTTCTGTTGATATTTTATAGGCAAAAAGAAACTGTCATGCCATGTAAATAAAGCTAGTAGCTATTTTCGTTTTATTTCAGTAGCTGAAATATTTCAAAGATAATTTATGTGAATTAGCAAATGTTCTAAGCCCAAGCAACCCTGCAGAGTGACTGAGATGTTATCAAAGCCATTTTCAGTTTTCTATCGGCTTTTCCAATTTCCTCATGCACTTTCTTGTAGGAGGCAACTTTATCCCTATTTACCTGTCAATTTTAAAGTCTATTCATAGAATTGCAAGGAAAGATGAAAGTCAATGCATTGAATGGTATCCTTGGCTTTTGTGATTTTAAATTGGTAATACTTCACTGGGATAGAGGTTGTGGAGCAACTGAATTTATTGAAACTCAATTGAACACTCAAGCTGAAAATATCATTATTCTGAACCATAAAAATTAATCTAAACTGTTTTCAGCTAAATCAAATTTCACCAACATTTTTTCCTTCATTTTCTTGCTTGCTTCTTTCCTTTCTGGTTTCTTTAACTTTATATTAAAGTAATATATTTTAGGGACACAAAGACCACAGGATTGGGTATTCATTCTCTCTCTCTCTCTCTCTCGCTCTCGCTCTCGCTCTCATCCTACCTGAGTGAAAGAAAAGGTGAACCAGGAGAAATGATAGCAGGGGAGTTTAAGGTCTTGACTCTTTAACAAGTAATATCAACTACTCTGTCTAAAGAAGCAAGATCTATGAACAAAGTAGTGTTTCACTGAGATTCAGTATAACTTTTGCAGAAATTGTATTCATTTTAATTTTACCAAGTTTTCCTGGGATTGTGCAATTCTTTGGGTAATGTATTGTTTGTGTAGTCTCTGAAAAAAATAGATAGCCACCTTTTGCAAGGTTATTGCTGGGGTTCAGTGCCTGCAGTACTAATCTACTGCTCCTGGAAGCTATTTTTCCCCCTTTTTTGTTGCCCTTGTTGTTTATCACTGTTGTTGTTGTTGTTGCTGTCATTGTTGTTGGACAGGGCAGAAGAAATTGAAAGTGGGGAAGACAGAGTGAGGGAGAGAAAGATAGACACCTGTAGAACTGCTTCACTGCTTGTGAAGCTATCCCCCTGTTGGTTGGGAGCTGGCAGCTGGAACTGGGATGCTTACTCTGGTTCTTGTGCTTTGCACCATGTGAACTTTACCTGCTGCTCTATGACCCCCCCTTCCTGCCCTTAGTGAGATTTCTAACATTTACTTATTCCTCACTTCTGCTCTATTTTCTTTAAACCTAAATCTTTTCTTAAATATTTGCATCATGTGTCACTAACATTACAGCACTGTGGAGTTCTTCCAGAAAATATCACCCTTCCATCATCCAATTAAAAACACATCTTTTGATTTTTTCATATCCCTATAGTTCTATATCAAAATGTTTTGATGTATACTTATAAGGCCTCTGTAACTCACCCTCGTATAGACATATATACACTGTCTTAGACATCTTTTTATTGCATGCAATAGTAAGCCAAATAATATCATCTAACATATAGGGAAAGTATCCAAAATGAAGACACCAAATCTTCACCTGCAGTATTCTTGTCTTTAGGTTCATGATTACTCAATAATTTGTTACACTTTATATCTTACCTCTTATTCAGCCACCAAGTTCCAGATGATACTAAGATGCTAATCTGACTTCCCTGGGCAAAGGATCCCACCATGTGTCCTGGACCCCTGCCTCCACAGATCCATGTCCCTCTAGGGAAAGAAAGAGACAAGCTGGGAGTATGGATCAAATTACCAATGCTCATGTTCAGCAGGGAAGCAATTACAGAAGCCAGACCTTCCATGTTCTGCATCCTACAATGATCCTGGGTCCATACTCCCATAGGGATAAAGAACAGAGAAGCTATCAAGGAAAGGGATGGGAATTGTGTGGAAATGTACCTCTCTTATCCTATAGTCTTCTCAATATTTCCATTTTATAAATAAAATTTAAAAAAAAAAACATGTTACAAAAGTTTTCCCTCACTGAAGCCTATATTATATGCTAACAAAGTTGGTGCCTTCCCAAGTAAGATATTTTGCTGAATCAACTCTCAGAATTTAAACTTGACAATTTACTTTATTGTCCTAATCCCAGGCAATATTGATAGCGATATGCCAGAAAGTTGTTCATAAATATTCTATAATCAAGCATTAATTATAATATTCTCTGACTTAAATTTATTTTGCTTCTACGGTTTTAGAATACTTACAGTTGTTATACCAAAAAATACAAGTTTTGATTTTTTCCTCTTATATCTGTACAATAATGTGGTAGTAAAAATAAAAACATTTCAAGTGAAACTGGTTTATATTCACACAGTTCCTTACAAATTACAGGTAGAGTTAGGTTTTACTGAATTGCTTTAAAATATGATAGACATAGGTGTAAAGAGACTGGATAGTATGTAATGTCTAGTTTAACTACAATTTGTGTGCTTTGCTATATAACAAGGGGCCCATGAATATACTAGTTTTTTTTCCTGGGCCTGACCTCTGATATGTAGGTGGATGCAAGTTATTGTCTGGGGAGATGATGTCATCACTGGATAAGAGGTTAGAAAGCTGGATCAGGAAAGAGAGTAGCTCCCAAATATGGAAAAGGTGTATAAATATTGATGACTGTAGACCCCATCGATTTGATCTGGAGCCAATATTCAGCTTGGGAGCCTACATAACCTCTGTATCCCTGTAGGTCTGAGCTCACATTCTGTAGTCATGAGTAGGAACGTTCCAAACTGCCCCAATTTCAGGACCCATCTTCCTCAGGTGGTAGATAAGACTATGTTAACCAGCTTCCCTTTGGAGGATGGAACATTCTCTACTGTTGTTTATCCATACTGAAGGCAAGGTCCTATGGGGGCCTGCAAAGGGGTCAATTTTGTTGTTCCTGAGGAAGATGACCAATGACAATGGAGAGAGGGATCTATTTGAGGTCTAGGCCCATCATGTCTGTATGGGAATCTCAGGACTCCTTGAGTCACTATCAGGGGTAGCCTGATAGTGACTAAAGTGTCATCATTAAAGTATGCCAGTCTCTTGCCCTTATTCAGCTTTTGCAGTCCATACTTTGATAAGGTTAGCTTTGGAGTGACTGAGGGGAGTGTATTAAGAAGTAGGTGAGGAGGGTATCTATGTCTAAGTAGAAATTATTTAATTAGTAACTTTATTGTGCTTTTTTAGGTCTTTCTACTTGATTGCCTCATTTATTGACTCACTGCAGACTATTGTGCACTTTTGTTTTCAGGTATATATTTTGCCCTGGTTTATGGGTACATGTGAACATATGCCCTATCTCATGGGACCTGTTCTATATCTAGGTTTGAGGCTTTGTTAGGAAGTGAACCACCTGAAATAGAATTAGAGAACCCTATAAGAAAGGAAAGGTCTCACCCAAGTAATGAGACTGGAGGGTTGAGATTCCACACCTAATGTCTCTGGGCACAGTTGAAATGAAGCATAGCAAAGTGGTACTCATTGCATTGAACAGGTATGCATCAGCATATGCAGTATAATTTGGTATGAATTGAGAGAAGCATGCAGGGAAGTGAGCCCCACCCTAGAGGTTTCAGGACTAGGGGAAATATAGGCTCTGTAGAGGAAGCAGGAGGTTCCTGCTCTCTTAGGGTTTAAGAAGGCGACAGATAGTTATTGCTATAATCAATTATTTGGCAGTTGGGTTAACTTTGAAGATTCTATTGTTAGGATTTGCTGTATCATACATGACATTACCATAATTTATGTCCTTTGGCATTATTTATATATAGCTGTGTCTTATAAAGTAATACCACTGGTTGCTTCTTTTCTCTCTGGTCTACGCTTTTAGAAAAGTCCACATTTCAAACAACAAGTCATTATTAGAAATGTATAAACAGGGAGTCAGGCAGTAGCACAGTGGGTTAAGCGAATGTGGCGCCAAGTGCAAGGACTGGCGTGAGGATCCCAGTTCGAGCCTCGGCTCCCCACCTGCAGGGGAGTCGCTTCACAGGTGGTGAAGCAGGTCTGCAGGTGTCTGTCTTTCTCTCCCCCTCTCTGTCTTCCCCTCCTCTCTCCATTTCTCTCTGTCCTATCCAACAATGATGACATCATCATAAACAACAATAATAATAACTACAGCAACAATAAAAAACAAGGGCAACAAAAAGTAAATAAATAAATAAATATTAAAAAAAAAGAAATGTATAAACAATTTGAGACCACTGTTAAAATTCACTCTGGTTATATGTCTGAAGGCCTACTAGCTATCTTCAAAACGGAGGCCCCAAATACTTATCTGCAATATTCTAGCCTTTAGGTTCATGATTAGTCAACAATTTATTTGGATTTATATGATAACTCTTTTTTCAGCTACCAGGTTCCAGATGCTACCATGATGCCAACCAGACCTCTATGGGCAGACATTCCACCAATGTGTCCTGGAACCCCGCTTTCCCAGAGCTCTGCCCCACTAGGGAAGGAGAGAGACAGACTCGGAGTATGGATCTGATCTGTCAACACCCTCATTCAGCAGGGAAGCAATTACTGAAGCCAGACCTCCCACTTTCTGCACCTCATAATGTCCATTGGTCCATACTCTCAGAGGGATAAAGAATAGAAAAACTATCATGGGAGGGGATGAGATATGGAGTTCTGGTGGTGGGAATTGTGTGGAGTTGTACCCCTCCTATCCTATGGTTTTGTCAGTTTTTCCTTTTTATAAATAAAAGTTAAAAATTATTTACTTTGGGGAGTAGGGCTGTAGCGCAGAGGGTTAAGCGCAGGTGGCGCTAAGCACAAGGACCTGCATAAAGATCCTGGTTCAAGCCCTGGCTCCCCACCTGCAGGGGAGTCGCTTCACAAGCGGTGAAACAGGTCTGTAGGTGTCTATCTTTCTCTCCCTCTCTCTGTCTTCCCCCTCCCCTCTCCGTTTCTCTCTGTCCTATCCAACAACGACAACAATAATAACTACAACAATAATGTGGTAGTAACAACAAGGGCAACAAAAGGGAATAAATAAATAAAAATAAATATTAAATATTTATTAAAAAATTATTTACTTTGTATTCAATATAAGGATTTAACGGATTTGGGAATTGGTCAGTGAATCACCAGGTGGCAGTAGCATACATAAACGTTACTGGATTTAATACCACAGGTTTACCCTCAGGAAAAAGGTCATAGAAAAGGATTTTGACGTCGGAGGAAGATGGCGGCCTGAGAAGTTGCTGGCAGCGAGCGCTCTGACGGCATCGTCGCATCGTCGGCAACGGTAGGATTTTCTGCCTTTAGCAGGCCAGTTAATAAGGGGTGACACCAAAGAGTGGGTACAATTTAATTTGGGTTAAGAATTAGAGTAAAGGTGACACGGACTAGCGGGGCTCCAGAATTCCCAGGGCGCCGGGCAAGGAGAGTGCGCCGGGCATTGTCCTCCGCCCGCCCAGGAAGGCGGCTCCTCCGCCGGTTGCAGAGCGCGGCGGGCAGAGGACCCGGAGAGAGCACTTTAGCTCGGGGCTTCCTCTTGGGAGAATCCAGGGTCCACCGTGACCCTGAGAGCAGATCCAAAGACTTCTTGAGTATAGCTCTCATTGGATCAAAGGATTTGGAGCTAGTTTTCATTTTTGAGAAATCCTTTAAAAAAGTCTGGAGGGGGGGGTTTCCCGGAAGATGGCGGACAAATGAGAAGCAGCTAGCCTTTGAGCTCCGGACACATCTCGTGTAAACAATAGGATTTTCTGCCTTTAGCAGGCCAGCCAATAAGGGGCCACAGCAGTCATACCAAAGAGCTGTCTATAACTTAATTTGGGTTAAGAATTAGAGTAGGGGAAAAAAATTCTTTTTTCTTCCTTTTAATTTTCAAGCATACATCCTTCCCGCCGCTCCCCCCCCCCCCCCACCATAAGCAGTGCCTGGGACCAGCTACTAGCAGGATACCCCATACCACCAAACAGGGGTTTTTTTTTTGTTTTGTGTTTTTTTTTTTTTTTTTTTTTTTTTTTAACTCACTGATAACACATTTGGGAAGTTCCTCGCACTGCTCTTTAATTACAACCCTTCTTCTTATATTCTCCCTTTTCTCTCTCTTATCTCTCTCTATCTCTTTTTTTATTTTTTATTATTATTATTTTTTTTTATCTTGTCATACACTTCTTTCTTCTTTGCCTTTCTGAATTTGTGAATTACTTTGGGGAAGAAATCTGACCCAGAGTGGACTCTCTATGTGTGTATCTCTGCTCTAGTTCCCTTTACACTCTTGTTACCCTAGAATATACACTGGATAGTAGATTTTCATAACTGTCTATTCTTGCTATCCTCTCTTTCTTTTCTCTTTCTTCACTGGGATTTGGTTACTATTTTTTCACGGACTGGAGAAATTGTTTGGCTAACTGGTAATGATTAAACTCCTTCAATACTTACTTCAGTTGCTACTGTAATTCCGGAGGTTGGTGAGTGCAATTGTCATAAAGGTATTTAGTACAGTGTTACTTGTGCTCAAAACACAACAACTGAGGAACAACAGAGCATTAAAAAAAAAAAGAGAGAGAAACACATAAATAAAAAAAATGGGTAGATTAAAAACAAATAAAACTGCTACCCCAATGAATGAAGACAAGAGCCCAGAAGAAACCATAAATCAGTCAGAAGTAACCATAGATAAGAAAAGTATGCAAGCAATAATAAACTTATTAATCACAGAAATGAAAACAACATTGGAGGAAAGGAATGGCAGTATTAGGGAAACAACAGTTGAGACACCCAAGGAAAATACTGATTATCTTGAGACAATTAGAGAACTGAAAGCTGAAATAGCTGTAATGAAGAAAGAAGCTGAGGCAAGGGAAAGCAGACTAACAGAAGCAGAAAACAGAATTAGTCAGACAGAGGATGAGTTAGAGAAAACTAAGAAAGAGGTGAAAGAGCTTAAAAAGAGATTGAGAGACACTGAAAACAACAACAGAGACATATGGGATGATCTCAAAAGAAGTAACATTCGTATAATTGGCCTGCCAGAGGAAGAAAGAGAGGAAGGGGAAGCAAACATCCTAGAGGAAATAATACAAGAAAATTTCCCAGACCTGAATAACAGAAAGGATATCAAGGTGCAAGAGGCCCAGAGAGTACCAAACAGAATCAACCCAGACCTGAAAACACCAAGACACATCATAGTCACAATGAGAAGAAGTAAGGATAAAGAAAGGATCCTAAAGGCTGCAAGAGAGAAACAAAAAGTCACATACAGGGGAAAACCCATAAGACTTTCTGCAGATTTCTCAACTCAAACTCTAAAAGCCAGAAGGGAGTGGCAAGATATCTATCGAGCCCTGAATGAAAAAGGGTTTCAACCAAGGATAATATATCCTGCTAGACTTTCATTCAAGCTAGATGGAGGGATCAAAACCTTCTTAGACAAACAACAGTTAAAGGAGGCAACTATCACCAAGCCGGCCCTGAAAGAGGTACTAAAAGACCTCTTATAAACAAGAACATCACTATAATACTTGTAATATATCAGAGTAAACAAATCGTTTTTTAGAACAATGGCACTACAATACATTAAATCCATAATATCAATAAATGTCAATGGCTTAAACTCACCCATCAAAAGGCACAGGGTGGGGGGATGGATCAGAAAACATAACCCAACCATATGCTGCTTGCAAGAATCCCATCTGTCACAACAAGATAAACACAGACTTAAAGTGAAAGGATGGAAAACTATCATACAGGCTAACGGTCCACAAAAAAGGGCAGGAACAGCCATTCTCATCTCAGACACGATAGATTTTAAATTAAATAAAGTAATAAAAGATAGGCAAGGACATTACATAATGATTAGAGGATCAATCAGCCAAGAAGACTTAACAATTATTAACATCTATGCACCCAACGAGGGACCATCTAAATACATTAAACACCTACTGAAAGAATTTCAAAAATACATCAATAGTAATACAATAATAATGGGAGACTTCAATACCCCACTCTCGCACTTAGACAGATCAACAAAGCAGAGAACCAATAAAGATACAAGAGAATTGAATGAAGAGATTGACAGACTAGACCTCTTGGACATTTTCAGACTCCTCCACCCCAAAAAACTGGAATACACCTTCTTTTCAAATCCACATAACACATACTCAAGGATAGACCACATGTTAGGCCACAAAGACAGCATCAATAAATTCAAGAGCATTGAAATCATCCCAAGTATCTTCTCAGACCACAGTGGAGTAAAACTAACTTTTAACAACAAACGGAAAATTATTAAAAGACATAGAATTTGGAAACTAAACAACATGCTCCTTAAGAACCACTGGGTCAGAGATTCACTCAAACAGGAAATTCAAATGTTCCTGGAAACTAATGAAAATGAAGACACAACCTATCAAAATATTTGGGACACAGCGAAAGCAGTACTGAGAGGGAAACTTATAGCCATACAATCACATATTAAACACCAAGAAGAAGCCCAAATGAACGACCTTACTAGACACCTCAAGGACTTAGAGGAAGAGGAACAAAGGAACCCTAAAGCAACCAGAAGGACAGAAATCACTAAAGTTAGAGCAGAAATAAACAACATCGAAAATAAAAGAACCATACAAAAGATCAATGAAGCCAAATGTTGGTTCTTCGAAAGATTAAACAAAATTGACAAACCCCTAGCCAGACTCACCAAACAAAAAAGAGAGAAGACTCAAATTAATAGAATTGTAAACGATGCAGGAGATATCACAACTGACACCACAGAAATCCAGAGAATTCTGCGAAACTTCTATAAAGAACTATATGCCACCAAGCTAGAGAATCTGGAAGAAATGGAACAATTCCTAGAAAACTATGCACTTCCAAAACTGAACCAAGAAGAACTACAAAATCTAAATGCACCAATCACAGACAAAGAAATTGAAACCGTTATTAAGAATCTCCACAACAACAAAAGTCCTGGACCAGATGGCTTCACAAATGAATTCTACAAAACTTTCAGGAAACAGTTAATACCCATACTTCTTAAGCTATTCCACAAGATTGAAGAAACAGGAATACTCCCTTCCACCTTTTATGAAGCCAACATCACCCTGATACCAAAAGCTGATAGGGACAGAACAAAAAAGGAAAACTACAGACCAATATCTCTGATGAACATAGATGCCAAAATATTAAACAAGATCTTGGCCAACCGGATACAGCAACACATCAAAAAGATTGTTCATCATGACCAAGTGGGATTCATCCCAGGAATGCAAGGCTGGTTCAACATCCGTAAATCAATCAATGTCATTCATCACATCAATAAAAGCAAAGCCAAAAACCACATGATTATCTCAATAGATGCAGAGAAAGCCTTTGACAAAATCCAACACCCATTCATGCTCAAAACTCTACAGAAAATGGGAATAGATGGGAAATTCCTCAAGATAGTGGAGTCTATATATAGCAAACCTACAGCCAACATCATACTCAATGGAGAGAAGCTGAAAGCATTCCCCCTCAGATCGGGGACTAGACAGGGCTGCCCACTGTCACCGTTACTCTTCAACATAGTATTGGAAGTTCTTGCCATAGCAATCAGGCAAGAGAAAGAAATCAAAGGGATACAGATTGGAAGGGAAGAAGTCAAGCTCTCACTATTTGCAGATGATATGATAGTATACATAGAAAGACCTAAAGAATCCAGTAGAAAATTACTGGAAGTTGTTAGGCAATATAGCAAGGTATCAGGCTACAAAATCAATGTACAAAAATCAGTGGCATTTCTTTATGCAAACACTAAATCTGAAGAAGAAGACATCCAGAAATCACTCCCATTTACTGTTTCAGCAAAATCAATCAAATACCTAGGAATAAAGTTGACCAAAGAAGTGAAAGACTTGTATACTGAAAACTATGAGTCGCTACTCAAGGAGATAGAAACTGATACCAAGAAATGGAAAGATATCCCATGCTCATGGATTGGAAGAATAAATATCATCAAAATGAATATTCTCCCCAGAGCCATATACAAATTTAATGCAATACCCATCAAAGTTCCACCAGGCTTCTTTAAAAGAATAGAACAAACGCTACAATCATTTATCTGGAACCTGAAAACACCTAGAATTGCCAAAACCATCTTAAGGAAAAGAAACAGAAATGGAGGCATCACACTCCCAGACCTTAAACTATATTATAAAGCCATCATCATCAAAACAGCATGGTACTGGAACAAAAATAGGCATACAGACCAGTGGAACAGAATTGAAAGCCCAGAAGTAAATCCCAACACCTATGGGCATCTAATCTTTGATAAGGGGGCCCAAAGGATTAAATGGAAAAAGGAGGCTCTCTTCAATAAATGGTGCTGGGAAAACTGGGTTGAAACATGCAGAAGAATGAAATTGAACCACTTTATCTCACCAGAAACAAAAATCAACTCCAAATGGATCAAAGACCTAGATGTCAGACCAGAAACAATCAAATACTTAGAGGAAAACATTGGTAAAACACTTTCCCACCTACACCTCAAGGACATATTTGATGAATCAAACCCAATTGCAAGGAAGACCAAAGCAGAAACAAACCAATGGGACTACATCAAATTGAAAAGCTTCTGCACATCCAAAGAAACTATTAAACAAACAGAGAGACCCCTCACAGAATGGGAGAAGATCTTCACATGCCAGACATCAGACAAGAAACTAATCACCAAAATATATAAAGAGCTCAGCAAACTTAGCCGCAAAAAAGCAAATGACCCCATCCAAAAATGGGCAGAGGAAATGAACAAAACATTCACCACAGAGGAGATCCAAAAGGCTAACAAACATATGAAAAACTGCTCTAGGTCACTGATTATCAGAGAAATGCAAATCAAGACAACACTAAGATACCACCTCACTCCTGTAAGAATGGCATACATCAAAAAGGACAGCAGCAACAAATGCTGGAGAGGATGTGGGGACAGAGGAACCCTTTTACATTGCTGGTGGGAATGTAAATTGGTACAGCCTCTGTGGAGAGCAGTCTGGAAAACTGTCAGAAGGCTAGACATGGACCTTCCATATGACCCAATAATTCCTCTCCTGGGGTTATACCCCAAGGACTCCATAACACCCAACCAAAAAGAGGTGTGTACTCCTATGTTCATAGCAGCACAATTCATAATAGCTAAAACCTGGAAGCAACCCAGGTGCCCAACAACAGATGAGTGGCTGAGAAAGCTGTGGTATATATACACAATGGAATACTATGCAGCTATCAAGAACAATGAACCCACCTTCGCTGACCCATCTTGGACAGAGCTAGAAGGAATTATGTTAAGTGAATTAAGTCAGAAAGATAAAGATGAGTATGGGATGATCCCACTCATCAACAGAAGCTGACTAAGAAGATCTGAAAGGGAAACTAAAAGCAGGACCTGATCAAATTGTAAGTAGGGCACCAAAGTAAAAACCCAGTGGTGAGGGGTAGGCATGTAGCTTCCTGGGCCAGTGGGGGGTGGAAGTGGGCTGGAGGGATGGGTCACAGTCCTTTGGTGGTGGGAATGGTGTTTATGTACACTCCTAGCAAAATGTAGACATATAAATCAGTAGTTAATTAATATGAGAGGGGGAAATCAATTGTATGTCTCAAAGTTTCTCAAAAGACAAACTGAATCTTTTTAATATATAGGCTATGTATTTGATATGCGGACTCTCTCAAAAGCCTAGACCAAGTAGATTAGAAGCTTCCAATAGCACAGCTATATACAAGATACTGGGTACTGTCCAGGAAACCATAACAAAGGGACTTTTCAAAGTTAACCCAATTAACAAATAATGTGATGATAATATTAACTATCGATTGTCTTTTTGAACCCTAAGACAGCAGGAACCTCACATCTTCACTATAGAGCCCCTACTTCCCCCAGTCCTGGAACCCTTGGATAGGGCCCACTTTCCCGTATGCATCTCCCAATCCAAACCAAATAACATTGCATCTGCCGATCACAAACTAACCAAAGCAACGATTGCTACCTCAACATGCTTCACCCCAGAATGTATCCAGAGACTTCACGTGTGGAATGACAACCCTTCAGCTTCATTACTCGGGTGAGACCTTTCCTTTAATAGTACACTCTAATTCCATCTCAGGTAGTTCACTTTCCAACAAAGTCCCATAACCTAGATATACACCAGTTTCTGTGAGAGAGAGCTTATGTGCACACGTATCCATAAACTACTGCAAAATATATACCTGAAAGCAGGACTACACTAGAGTTTGCAGTGAGTACCTCCCTAACACTTCCTCTCCACTATTCCAAGCTTGGGATCCATGATTGCTCAACAAATTGTTTGGCTTCATATGTTAACTCTCTTTTCAATCACCAGGTTCCAGATGCCACCAGGATGCTGGCTAGGCTTCCCTGGATTGAAGACCCCACCAATGTGTCCTGGAGCTCAGCTTCCCCAGAGTCATACCCTACTAGGGAAAGAGAGAGGCAGACTGGGGGTATGGACCGACCAGTCAACGCCCATGTTCAGCGGGGAAGCAATTACAGAAGCCAGACCTTCTACCTTCTGCATCCCTCAACGACCCTGAGTCCATGCTCCCAGAGGGATAGAGAATGGGAAAGCTATCAGGGGAGGGGGTGGGTTATGGGGATTGGGTGTTGGGAATTGTGTGGAGTTGTACCCCTCCTACCTTATGCTTTTGTTCACTAATCCTTTCTTAAATAAAAAATTAAAAAAAAAAAAAAAAAAGAAAAGGATTTTATCCAGACTAAGGTAAGGCAAGGAGTCCCTAATCAAAAGAGGAATTGTTCAAGCAAATTTCTATGGGAGAAAATAAGAATCATTGGCATCTATTTCTAGATGATGAGGTCAGTCAATTCAATAAACAATAGCAGTTGTCACCATAATATGTCACGGCTCTTCATTATTTTCTGCTGTTAGATGTTCAATGATGTTTCATGAGCTATGCAAAGAAAACACACTTTCAGGGACTAGGGACTTTTTTAAAATGTGTATTTGTTTGCTTACTAAGAGAGACATAACCAATCATTGCTCAGTCCCGATATATTGAGCCTCTGATCACATTGAAGCCTTAAGGATTCTAGCCTGGCAGATTGTAGCTAAGCTATCTCCCAGGCTCTGTTCTGTGTGTATTGAAAATATATATATATATATATATATATATATATATATTTGTGACTGGGGAGATAGCATAATTGTCATTCAGAAAGACATCATTCTTTAGGCTATGTAGCCCCAGGTTCAACACTATAAGCCAGTGCTGAACAGAGCTTTGACAAAAATAACAAAATTAAAATAAATCAGTGTGGCCTAGGAAGTGTTGCAATAGCTAGAGAGTAGGCCTAAGGTCATAAAAATATTTTTAAAAGATATTTTGATTACTTATTTGTCTTGGATGAAGACAGAACTTGAGAAGGAAGGGAGAGATAAAGCCCGGGAGAGAAAGAGAGGTACCTGCAGCACAGTCTTACCACTTGTGAAGCTTCTTCCTTGCAGGTGGGAACCAAGGGTTTCAACCCTTCAACCTGGCTCCTTGCTCATTATAGCATGTATGCTGTGCCACAGCTGCTATTACCCGGGCCCACATTACAATATTTTATTCTTAGTATGAACTAGAATGATAGAATGATGTTCTGTCTGGTTCTTGTTTTCTACCCCTCCCCTTCTTTCTTACCACTAAATAAATACGTCTTCAAAAGTGGTTTGATATGTAAAATTGTGAGTTTGACACCAGCAGGCTTTTTTTCATTAATAGATGACATCCTTCAGATAAGAAAAAGTTACCTCATCACTAGGAACCATATTGGACTCCTTTCTATAATAATATGTTCAAATAAGTAACGGTGAATGAGCGAAAATGTGGAGCAATGTGATCTCTCGGTAGGAGTAATGCATATCCTACTATGCTTGAGGTCCTGGGATCAGTATTACTCACCAAGGGGATGGAATATATTACATAACAGTGCTTTGGAGTCTCCCTCTTTCTCCTCTGTTTATATTTGTGTATTTCTATATCTCATTATATGAGCTGGGGAGGCTGCTCTGCAGTATTTTGCATGCCTGAGTAGTTGACTCTGCATTTAAATTAAAATATTCATTTAACTAACAAAGCAAGATGACATAGTGGGAAAATTTAGCATTAAAAAGCACATGAATTAACCTCTAGTGATATTTTTGGCTCATTGGTAGAATAATTTCTTAATGAGGATAATAACACCAATTTATTGATTTAATGTGTTCTTACAGTTATGACAGAAAAAAACTATACTTATGTATTTCAGAACAAAACATTAACGTTAATAGTATAACCAGAACTCTATATTTCATTTCTCTGAGCTTAGTCAATAAACATAGGTTATATAGATTTTGTCATTATTGCAAAAATTCACATCTACCAGTTGTGAAAAATTTTGTGTTGTGGTGACACAAATTAAAGAGGATGATCACACCTTTAAAACATCAATAGCTGGCTAGTGAAAATTTTATATCAATCTATGTATTATGAATTTTAAGAAGATAAATTTAAATTTCTCCATTCAATTTTCTTATATGACAAATTTAATATAGCTAATTGACATATTCACTTCCTGGTATCATTGTCAATTTTGTATATGTGTATGTATAAGTTGATGATTAAAATCTTTCAAATCAAGTTCTCATTTGTTTGTTTTGTAGTCACTGGGATTTCACTGCTTTTTTTTTTTTTTCAGATAGAATCAGAGAAAGGAAGAGAGGGAGAAGGAGCTGGTGGGTTAGGGGGAAGAGATAGAGACCACAACACCAAAACTCCCTCCACTGTTGGGGAGGGGGCTACGCTTGAACCAGGGTTGTGCACATGACAGCGTGTGAGCAAGTGAGGTACTGTAGCAGACAGAACTATTTCTTTAAATAGGAAAAGAGATTTATAATGCAAGAGGTAACTACAAGTTTCATTTCACACTGTATTTTTTCCATTGTAGAGAGCAGGAAGCATTTGATATACAACTTCAACACTGTACTTTTTTACATGACAAATATCATCATTATATGCTTTATTTCATCATTCCATTTTTCTGAAACAAACTCTATTTGTGTCTCTACATTCACTCCCATCCATAAAATTCTCATGAATAAATATCCTTCTCTATGACCTTCTTTTCATTCTGAGCATTCAGAAGCTGCTTAGATTTCCATTTCTCTTGGGTCTTTTATTGAAGTTGGTCACCATTAACACACCTGTTCAAACTTACTTCATCCTGTGAGAGCAGGCAAGTATATCAATTTCTTTGTCTTGAGCCCTATTTTGCTTATTGATGAGAAAGTAAAGAACAAAGCATCTCCCTTCCATCTCCCTTTAACTCCAGACAATGCAGCTTTCTAATACACCACACCTAAAGACAACAGCTATGCTGATAATATACATTCAACTTTGAAAATATATATACATATGGGGGCTGGGTGGTGCTGCACATTGCTACGTGTCAGGCCCCGGGTTCAAGTCCCCAGTCTGCTGCTCATTTTCAGGGAGAATTTTCAAGAATATTGGAGTAGTGTTACAGGAGTATCTTTTTCCATGTCCTTCCCTCAAGTCTTCTCTGACTTTTCAGGGAAAGTCACCCAAAGAAGGGGAGCTTCACAGGCAGTGAAGCTGCAGGTCTCTCTCTTGATCTCTGTCTCTCTCTCTCCTCTCAGTCTCTCTCTGGCCCTATCAAAAGGAAATGAAAGGAAAAAAAGTCTACTGGGAGTGGTGAAGTCATAATGTGGGCGCTGAGTCCAAGTGATACAACTGGTACGAGAAAAAAAAAATTAAATTAAAAATGTTTTATGTATAATTTGTAGATAAGGATAATCTCAGGTCTGTATAAGTTCTAATAGTTCTTTCCCAGATAGAGGTAATACACTAGAATAAAAATACAGTCTATGATGCTACAAAATAAATCTAGAAATTAATATTCTAACAAAAACTGGGGTGAACAGACATACTTGATTAAAAGTTGCAAATTATTTTTCTGTGCTTAAACAGAAGCAAAATAATTTTCCTTCTGATATTCAGGAAATTAACACATTTATTTTTCTGAAAAATATATGATACTAGTTTTCAGATTTTATATTTTAAAAAACTCTGAAAATTCATATGACATATTTATGTGTATATGGCATGATGACATGGAATTTCATAATGAAAAATGATTGGGGGATGTGTGGTAGCTTAGCGGGTTAAGCGCACATGGAGCAAAGCCAAGGGCTAGCATAATAAGCATCTCTGGTCTAGCCTGCAGCTCCCCACCTGCAGGAGGTCGCTTCGCAAGCTGTGAAGCAGGTCTGCAGGTGTCTATCTTTATCTCCTCCTCTCTGTCTTCCCCTTCTCTCTTGGTTTCTCTCCGTCCTATTCAAGAACAACAACAGCTATTACAAAAATAACAACTACAACAAGCACAACAACAAGAGCAACAAAATGGGAAAAATAGCCTCCAGGAGCAGTGGATTCATGGTGCAGGCACTGAGCCCCAGTAATAACCCTGGAGGCAAATAAATAAATAAATAAATAGAAATAAAAATGGTTTAATAAATGTCAGTTATCATCTAGCTCAGCTGGCTTTATCTTTGTCCCAATATTTTTACTCTAATAAGTCAAGGATGCAAAATAAATCAGATATAAGTATAAATATATCATTCATACATATGAGTGATCATACTGATTTATGTGGTATAATTTTGGAATGATACCAATGATACAAAAATATGTGAGTACTACAAAAATAAATATAAGGATGGTTCAAGGATGAGAAAAATAAGAGCATTAACAGCATCAACCAATTATTATTTTAAAATTGGAGTTTTCTTTCCTGAGGCTCAAGCTCCCATATGTGCTTGACCTCTGAAAATGTAGTTCCCTTGAAGTATTGTGGCATATGATTAGACATATTTAGTCTGCACTGCTGGTCTTTTGTCTCTCCTACATCTATCAGATGTCATCTTTTTCCAAGACACTTTCTAAGCCTCATTTTTTTTTAAATGAAATGTTGCCAATCCTTCCAATCCTCATTTCTGATCTTCTAAACAAAGGAAATCTATGATAGAGTTCCAGAAACCATGCCAGGGCATAGTTGGAGATGAAAGACCCAAATCTTTTCTTTTGTGCTACTTTAAGTTATTTAATATGTTACCTACATAATGCATCTGACTTTCATTGCTTTTACAGATAAGCTTGTATGAGGTTCCACCTACACTTTCCTGTTATTTCTTTGGGAAAAAAAATTGGTCATGCTTATGCTGTTGCCAAATATTTTCATAGTAAGGAATTATATGGAGCTGGAGAGGAAGCTCACCAGGCAAGGTGTGTGTGAACAGCCCAGGTATGAAGTTCGGCACCACTGGGGAAGTGCTACAACACTGGGAAGAAAACTCAGCTGCTATGGTTTGTTGGTCTTTCTATCACCTTTCCTCTGTTTATCTTTGTATCAATGATCTCTTTATCTAAATGAGAAAAGAGCTCATGAATAGTGAAACTGTACATGTAGGAGGTTCTGATACAAAGTTAACTTTCATTAATGTATTTTATATTATTCTAATGTAATATTAAGTGAACACATTAGGTAATGATATACAAATTTGCAATAGGTGAAATTTTTGTCTACCTGCATTTATTTTTTATAATATTGCCAATGCCCTAGATTGAAAAAGAAAGATTTATCAGATTTATTATATATATTTCTAGTTGGCGGAGACTCTTGCCTTTCACTTCCACATGTCATATGATTAGACCAGAGGAATTATTATAGACCCAAAGTATAAGGGTGTCCTCTAAAGTAATAACTGTTATGGAGGGAAAAATAAGCATTGTAGTTTTAAGGGATACAGATAAAAGTAATGTGTTGACCCAGAATGACAGGGATTCAGAGTTTATATATATAGGTTCCTGTGATAATATGAATATATATATGGGTCCTGGGTCAGATCAATATGGTAAAGGTTAATTGTATTTATATATTTTCTTCAAGTTTGGTAGCTACTCTCTGCCCTGCTCCAGATTTCTAGTGCTAATTCTCAACTCTGCCATCTCCTCAGAAAATATTTTTAGACCGCTTCCATGTTAGTTATCAAGCACCAACAAAAATTACCAATGTCATGTGCCCCTAGGAACATACCTCAAATAGACTTCCTAGCTTCTTCCCAAAGACCCCTAATTTCATCTGTTCTATTGCTGCCTTTGGATTTCTGTTTTCCAAATAATTTCTCCTGCTTTATATCTTACTGACCTTCATTCGCCAACTTAGAGGCTACTATGATGCCATCCTGACTTCCCTGGGTAGACTAACTAACGTGTCCCCGCAGAACCTCACCTCCTCTGAGCCCCACCCCACTAGGAAAGGATAGAAACAGATTGGTGGGGGTATGAATCGACCTGTCAATGCCCATGTCCAACAAATAAGCAATTACAGAAGCCAGACCTCCAACCTTCTGCACCCCATAAAGATCTTTTGGTCCTCATTCCCAGAAGGATAAAAAATAAGGAATCATCCAGTAGAGAGGATAGGATATGGAATTCCAGTGGTGGAAATTGTATGGAATTGCATCTCTCTTATTCCACATTCTTGTTGATCATTAAATAATCAATTAAAAAAGAAAAGGAAAGGAAAGAGAAGAAAAGAAATAAGCTGGTGGCATGGATCAAACTGTCAATGCCCATGTCTGGTGGAAAAGCAATTATAGATGCCAGACTTTCCATTTTCTGCATTCCATAAAGAATTTTGGTCCATATTGCCAGAGGGGTAACTGTAGAAGAATATGATCAGAGGGCTCTGAACTCCAATTCCATCAGGATGCAGAGAAAGAAGAAAAATAGAGAGGAAAAAATAAATAACACTTGGAAGTAGGTGTAAATTAGAGAGGAAGAGAAGATAGGATCATATGTAAAAATGGACAAATATATGTAAATATGGATATATAAATAATAGTCAACCCATAACTATGACCTTAGGAGAACTAACACAGTTTCTAATGAAGAGAATGGGGACACTGAATGCTGGTGGTGGGAAAGGCATGGAATTATACCCCTGTTATCTTATAATTTTGTAAATAAATATTAAATCACTAACAGAATAGTAATGTGTTGATGAACTGAAACAGAAGACCCTTGTCCATGGTGGAAAATGACTCTAGATGTAAACATATTTAAACAGAATACTGATAGAATATTTATATCAGAAAAGCTCAGAAGACAATGGCAATTAATTAACAATTTGATGATATCAATATTCTAAGTGAAAAGAGGTGAAATGATTCCCAAAGACTCAGTCAAAATTACATGAAAATTTGAAGGATAATAAGAAATTAAAAAGTGGTGATGGTAACTATGGTCTACAGTACTTCCTTCTTCCTTCTTAAAAGTAAAAAAAAAAAGGTTTTAATTCTTAAATACTTTAATCTTAAATAATAATGTACAAGAATCAATTTATACTTAATACATATACAAGTTATATAGAAAAAAACTGATGCAGTGGTGGGGTGATAGTTCTTGGTGATATATAAGACTTGTTTACCAGTAACAAGTTCGTTGTTACTAGTAAGTAGTATTCATGCAAACTTAGAAACAAAATAAAAATTTGTTTGGCTTTATATGTTAACTCTTTTTTCAGCCACTACATTCTAGATGATGATGTTTCGCGAAGCGACCTTCCCTGGGCAGAGGATCCCACCAATGTGTCCTGGAGCCCTGCTTCCCCAGAGCCCCGAACCACTAGGGAAAGAGAGAGACAGGCTCGGAGTATGGATCTACCTGTCAACACCCATGTTCAGCAGGGAAGCAGTTGCAGAAGCCAGACCTTCTACCTCCTGCATCCCATAATGATCCTGGGTCCATACTGCCAGAGAGATAAAGAATAGGAAAATTATCAGGGGAGGGGATGGGATATGGGACTCTGGGGTTGAGAATTATATGGAATTGTACCCTAATTATCCTATATTTTTGTCAGTGTTTCCTGTTCATAAATAAAATTAAAATAAATAAATACATACACATACAAAAAGGAAAAGAATCATAGGAAGGATAAAACCATCACACACACACACAAAAAAAAAAAAAGATAATGAAACTAAGATGCATATAATGTTCTACTGTCCTTCTATCTAGTGAAGAAAAAAACACTATATTTGCCTTGAAATTTTTTTCAGTTGATATAAAATGGCTTGTACACAGACAACTATAGGGATTATGTAGAGAGAGCAGCTTTATCTCACTATAACTATGACTTTCTCCTGAAATTTTTATGAATGTTCACCAGGAATGCATCAAAACTGATTCTTCTGCATCTGTCTAAACTGATGTGTGGTGAGTAAAAATGTTCAATGAATATCACAATGTGTCAAATCCCTGGTAATATAGAAAGTATAACTATGATTTATTTAAATGCCATCTTGATTCATATTCCTCTTTCCTGATGAGAAGCATACTTCGAAAATTCTTCCAAGATTTACTGTAGTTATTCAGAATAAAATAACCATTGTTGTGTTTCAGCAGTTTACTTAGAAAGTGGTGAATAGCTGATGTGTTCCTGTTTGGGACTATTTATCTGCTTAGCTGTATTCAAGAATTTCATAAATGGTTCATTATGAATCTCAACACATGGTCTAATCCATTTTATAATAAAGCAAAGTATTTCCCCAAATTAAGACAGTGTAGGCAAATATCACAAAAAAATAAAGACTTTGATTTTTAGGGAAATTTATAAATGGAGAAGGCTACATAATATAATGGATATTCACAAAAGACCTCAAATATATAAGTGCGTGATACAGAACTTTGAAGATGCATCATCTTTGTCAAAAGCACTACCATTGTTGTACTTCAAAATTCTATTTCAAAATACCCAACTTTTAGTGCAAAACCTAAGAGCGTTGCACAAGAAACGTACAATCTGAGATTCTTTATGAGCAGATGAAATTCAGGTTCATAGAGGCCATGCTTTTCATATAGGCAGACCCCAGGAGCATAAGTCCTTTTAGGGAGCTTTCCTTGGACTGCACTGAAATTCTGGTAGTATGCATTGTTTAGCATGAACTATTTGACATTGCTCTGAGAGATTTCTTGGGTACCCACTGGCCCCAGTTGGTGTGTATGATATGTACATAGTTTAAATAGTTCTCTTGACTTCTGGCAATTTCTGACAAACTGAAAATCCCAGCAGACAGTAAAATGACATTGACAGCTATGGAGTCCTCTACATTGTATTTCACCTTCCAGCATTTTTACTCTTTCAATAAAGCATATCATCGAGAGGGATGGGAGGCCTGACAGGTCACAAGTACACTGCAAATGAAAAATGACAGAAGTTTTGCTATTTGTATGAATAGGGTCTGATGTGGAGCTTAGTTAAAGACATCCAGACTCTTGTATAAAGTTGAGAAATAGAACAAATGCATTGTGATGTTTCAAAAGTCGACTTGCCACCAGCTAAATATGAGGATTGATGCCTTCGAAAAATTTCACAGTATATGGGAAGATTTCATGACAGTCTTGTCATTCACCCTGGAAACTCTAGTTACTTCTAGAAACTGTTCCTTTCACACTTCTGATTATTAAGCAGCTCCATGAAGTCAGTTCCTTTACATGTCAGTATTCCTGAACATCCACTCTTGAGTGATAAGCATATAGTGAATTATGAGCCAGGAAATGTCTATAAGTTCCCTCACTGGGATTCAGATTTAGGATTTAAAAAATTGCTGATCTATTCCTCTTTCTCAACTTCTGTTTATGAGTGGGATCATCCATACTTACCTTTATCTTTCTGACCTAGTTCATTTAACATAATTCCTTCTAGAAAGGGAACCTTTAAGCAAGATTTGACTGAATTTGGAGTAGGGCACCAAAATGAGGGTGGATGTTTGGCTGAGGGGGGATGGGGTTTGGGGTTGGGCTGAGATGGGACACAGTCTTTTGGTGGTGGGAATGGTGTTTATGTACACTCCTATTAATTTGCAATCATATAAAAAACTAAATAAAAATTGCTGATCACTGTCTCTCAGATGATTGGACTAGTGATATTAAAATATAGGAACTTTTTTTTCAACAAATGTTGTCTGTAACTTGATAAGGGGAGTAAGATTTATTTAAGAGAAACAAAGATGAAAGGCATAACAAAAAGAGCAAAAACAAATGAGCAAAGGAAAAAACATTTTTGGCTCCTATGCTCAGCATGAATCCAATTTTAAGATCCTATTTTTTCTGAGGTATGTCTCTTTTGTCTCTGTGACACTTTTTTTTTTAATTCCTAAGTGAATGAAAAGTGTTTATAGAAACAAAAGAGTCTTCACTAATATCCAATAATGGACACAAAATGCTTGTAGTCATGCCCCTTCTAGCAGAAAGCATACATGAAACAAATATTTTATGATAATGGAAACTAACCCTGGGATAAACTATGTATTAAGATTCATGTCAGACAATCAAAGTAGCAGAGTAAAAAGTTATGATTTGTAAAGCCAAAAACATAGACTCTGGTGCATCATACATATGATCTCATGTTAATTATTCAGATTTTCTTATTCTAACGTCATGTTTAGGTGTATACTTATTCAAGGGTTAACTTTCAAGGGGGCTTTGGGTTTACTATCCTGCTCTCATCTGCTCAAAACTCAGTCAGTTTACTGCCTAATTTGCTTTGGAAGAGAGTGTGGAGTTCACACTAAGAATTAGGAAACTCAACTCCCATGGCCCTGTTTTCTGTTGTATCCATCTTATTCAGAATGGATTCTTGATTCTCTCTTTCTGACCCAGAGGAGACCTAGCCCTACACGGACACTTTCTCATACTTGCTTTGGAACTAGAGCCACTGTCCAGTCAGAGTTGCTGAATTCCATTGGTGAGTTCCTTTTTTTAATATATATTTTTAAAATTACCTTTATTATTGGATACAGATTTTCAGAATTTTGAGAGGGAAATGGGGTGATAGAGAGGGAGAGAGGCAGAGAGACACCTGCAGCACTGTTTCACCACTCATAAAACTTTACCCCTGCAGGTGGGGACCAAGCCTCAAACCTGCATCCTTGTGCATGGTAACATGTGTGCTCAACCTGGTGGAAGGAAGGAAGGAAGGAAGGAAGGAAGGAAGGAAGGAAGGAAGGAAGGAAGGAAGGAAGGAAGGAAGGAAAGAAGGAAGGAAAGAAGGAAGTTAAGAAGGAAGGAAAGAAGGAAAGGAGAAGGAATGAAGGAAGAAAGGAAGGGAGGAATGGAGGGAGGGTAAACTTTTTCTGGTGGCCTCACCCCCACCTCTTCTACACCCTTTAAAGTATATATACTAGCCTCTGTTCTTTAGGTGAAATGAGACTCCAATCTTGCATCCAAAGTAGTAGTTAAGATTTTCAAACAGATAAAAAAAAATGTTGGAAGCATTTCTAAGAATTAATATGCTTAGAAAAATTCTGTAAGAATGAAAATACAAATGGGAGACAGGTGGTGGTGGCTCACTTAGTTGAATATACACATTACAATGTGCAAGGACCTAGATGAAACCAGCAGTCCCTATCGGCAGAGGGAAGCTTCATGAACGTCAAGTATCATGAAAAGATTAAAGAGAGTAAAACAATAAATATTAACCACATAAAAACTATACTAGAATATATTTTAGGAGTTATTATTATGCAAGATTTCTTTATGAGGTAGCATCAAAATCAACTGTACAGAATTATACTTTTATCCAAGTAAACATTGGAACATGAGCTGGTTCCTGCTTCGTTAAAGTAAAGAGTGTCATGGATAATTTCAGAGTTGCAAATTATAGATGTTTAAAGATCTCCTTTTGGAAGAATAGTTTCAATTCATCAGTTCTGCTAACATAACAAGCAACATTGATTGGTTCAGTTTTCACCTTTACTCTTTGTTCCTGTGCACTTGTTGGTGAAGAAACAAACAAGCAGTGAAGCAGAGAAAATTAAGAACTGAAGTAAATAAGAGAATTAAGGTGATTTCTTAAAAACTGGTCATCCATAAAATTGTTTTAACTATATACAGAAAAATATTGTGTAAAATACATAAAATTCTGGTAAAATTTTAAGTAAAATATTTTGGATTAAGTTAGAGTGACTGGATCAAAGGAATCAGTGCTTGAATACTGTCAGTCGATTATACGAAGGAAGAAATTTCTAATGTTATAATATTACTATTAGAATTACACTGTGTGATTGTTTACCTAACTATTTTTATCAATGGCAATAACACAACTGAAATTCTAATGAACACATAACTTTGTGTGTAAATCAACACATTATATTTCAGTGATGTGTTGGGAAAAATATAGAGAATTTGGAGTGCCTGTGATTTCAAAGATGAGAAAACAAAGGAAAAAGATAGTTAATTGCTAGCACATGGATATACAAAAAAAAAAACAACTCTAGGTAGTAGAAATATTTTTAGATCTAAACTCAGCAGGTGCTTCTAAAATCATACTAAAGTTTCATGTTGTTTAGAATCTAAAAAGTAAATATACATTCACATGTCTATAATTCACATATTTTTCTAGCAAATTATATCAACACCTGCCATAATTTGTGATTTATGTAAATTCAAAGTAGAAGGAAACTTACAGCTTCATGTAGTGAGACCACAAATAATTAAGTTGTTTGCTGAAGGGCTAGCCAGGCCTTAAAAATAAGCTGCTTCTACCAAGCCAATATTTTATTCCCCTCTGCATTTTATAAATAAGTTAATGTCATTCTGAAAAATTCTGAGATATGAATACAATGAATCATTTCAATGGACGTTTTGTAAAAGAGCTATGAGGGAAACCTAATTGGTATTGGAGATCCCATTTGATGTCATCATTTTAGAACCCAAGATCTGATTAATATTCATAGGCTTTGTCTGAAATTGAAAGAGTATGATGTTTATCAACATATAATGGTGTTTGTTCATTACATTGATTTTTATTATGAGTTTTCACAATTTGAAATAATAACCACAAAACAACCCAAGTGGATTTCTGATTGTTCATTGTTTACAGCATCTGTAGAAAATATGTTGGCATGACATTCACAACTAACATGCTTTATTTAAAATTAAGGGGGAAATAATACTAATTATAAACATTGTCTATAATGAAGCTTTGTAGTTTACATAATTACGTTTTGTAAAAGAAAGCAGACAAGCTTGGTCTGACTTCAGTTTTCCATTAGAAAAGATCTCACTGTCTTCCTCCCATGGTACCAGCTGCACAGTTCTTTGCATGAGATCAGTGTGCTTCATTTCAATGGCCCGCAGAGAGGGTTTACTTTCTATGAGCTGCCTTTTGCAAATGTGCCAGGGGAAGGATAATTTTGCTCTCCATGATAGCACGAAGAGGACTAGTCCTGTCCAGAAATGTTGCTTCACAGGCTATGTATAGACTAGCACAACCATCAGAAATACAACTCTCAAATAAAAACACTTTTAAATATCTTGCCAGGCTGTTCTCTAGTATCAATTCCCAAAAAATAAGTGCCACCTCAACATGCTTCACCTCAGACTGTGTCCAGAGACTTCACGTGTGGAATGACAACCCTTCAGCTTCATTACTCGGGTGAGACCTTTCCTTTTATAGTACACTCTAATTTCATCTCAGGTGGTTCACTTTCTAACAAAGTCCCAAAACCTAGATGTACACCACTTTCTGTGAGAGACAGCTTATGTTCACACGTATCCGTAAACTACTGCAAAATATATACCTGAAAGCAGAAGTACACTAGAGTTTGCAGTGAGTACCTCCCTAATACTTCCTCTCCACTATTCCAAGCTTTGGGTCCATGATTGCTCAACAATTTGTTTGGCTTTGTATGTTAATTCTCTTTTCAATCACCAGGTTCCAGATGCCATCAGGATGCTGGCCAGGCTTCCCTGGATTGAAGACCCCACCAATATGTCCTGGAGCTCAGCTTCCCCAGAGACACACCCTACTAGGGAAAGAGAGAGGCAGACTGGGAGTATGGACTGACCAGTCAACGCCCATGTTCAGCGGGGAAGCAACTACAGAAGCCAGACCTTCTACCTTCTGCAACCCTCAATGACCCTGGGTCCATGCTCCCAGAGGGATAGAGAATGGGAAAGCTATCAGGGGAGGGGGTGAAATATGGAGAGTGGGTGGTGGGAATTGTGTGGAGTTGTACCCCTCCTACCCTATGGGTTTGTTAATTAATCCTTTCTTAAATAAAAAAAAATAAAAAATAAAATAATAAAAAAAAATTCCAATGAGTCAAACCAATAACATTTATGAAGCTGCTGAAGTTGTAACACACCCATTTTTGTAGATAGCTAAATTTCCACACAATATGTCAAAGGACTATACTAGGAACTGATTAGATGAATATGGCTGAAGCCTGTGAACCTCGACCAGACTGAAAAGATAATGAAAACTCTGAAAGATAAAGAGCACAGAGGTCTATGAAGCCCAGTTCTACCAGGTCCAGGGACTTTTGTGACCTGGAACCTTTCTTTTGTCCCTTCACTGCTGAGGAAGAGAATCTAGGAGCACCTGAAAAATCTGGCTTTATTTTCCTTGCTTGGAAGGGGAATGGTAGTTGGAATGACACACAAAATTTGTAATAGGGGTGTCTGTCATGGCATTAAATGAAAGTGAAGGCAAGGCTATAGAAATTCATAGAAAAGTCAGCTCTGTCATTATTTGACTCTCTTCCTCTCTGTTCCTCTACTCACATGTCAACCTGTACATGTGCTCTCACTTTCCAAGAATAAAAGCTTACATAATCCTAACAAGCATACTTTCTTCTCCAGTTCTTGAGTTTAATATGCTGCCATAGGGAAAAACCACCTCAGCCTCTTCCCTCAAGTCTACAGAATTTTTTTAATATAAACATTTTTAATTTTATTTGTTTATTCCCTTTTGTTGCCCTTGTTGATTTTTTTTATTATTGTAGTTATTACTGTTGTTGTTATTTATGTCATCATTGTTGGATAGGACAGAGAGAAACAGAGAGAGGAGGGGAAGACAGAGAGGGGGAGAAAAAGATAAACACCTGCAGACCTGCTTCACTGCCTGTGAAGAGATTCCTCTGCAGGTGGGGAGCCAGGGGCTTAAACTGGGATCCTTACATCAGTCCTTGCACTTTGTGCCACTAAATATAAACTCATATCTGGGGTTAGAAGTAGTGGTACACCTCTTAAAGTGTACCATTAATATGCACAAAGATTAAGGGTCAAGTCCCCAGTCACCACCTGCTGGGAAAAATCTTCACAAGCAGTGAAGCAATACTTCAGTTGTCTGACTTTTTATCTCTGTCCCCCTTCACTCTCAATTTTCTCTGTCCTATCAAATTAAATAAAGTTTTTTTTTTTTAAATCTTAAAATAAAACAAAAACTCCACAATTTGTTCAGTATTAGTATGGGCACCTCACTCAAGGAACTTCTTCTGTTTCTTTTTGGTAGTTAGTACCCTTTCATCTTCCTTCCTGTCCCTGGATTTCTGGCAGTTCTACATTGTTTTAAATAAACATTTTCTTGTAAAAATGCAATGCCTTGTGGTGACACACACTACAAGGACCTCCTGAATCTCATAGAAGGTGTTATGCTACCAAGGGAATCTATGATTATATATATATTATTATACATAATCTATGATTATGTATATAATCTCTCTCTGAATGAGAAGAAAAATGGAATAGAGTGTTAAAACCATGTACACATGAATGTCCATAAAAAAAAAAGGAGATCGTGGTGTTTTGTTTTTGTCATCACTGTGCTTTCTGTACCCCAGGTCAACTTTGTTAGAGACAGAAGGAGAGAGGGGATGATCCACCAGTGTGGAGGGGTCCCTGCCAGTAGCTGGATTGAAACCGTGACAAAACAGAACTGCTCCCAAATTGTAATAGAGCTAAAGTGTTGTCATTTTCAGGTTTGCCTGTTTGGCACATAAAAAAATCATCAACCGGAGTCAGGCGGTAGCACAGTTGGTTAAGCACACATGGCATGAAGCGCAAGGGCGCAGGGGACACAGGGATTCTGGTTCAAGCCCTTGGCCCCCCACCTATAGAAGGGTCACTTCACAAGCAGTGAAGTAGGTCTGCAGGTGTCTGCTTTTCTCTCCCCTTCTCTGTCTTTCCCTTCTTCTCTTGCTTTCTCTCTGTCCTATCCAACAACGAGAGTAACAACAACAGCCATAATAAGGACAAGGACAAACAAGGGCAACAAGGGGGGGATAACCTCCAGGAGCAGTGGATTCATAGTGCAGGCACCAAGCCCAACAATAACCCTGGAAGCAAAAGAAAGAGAATCATAACCTGTAGTGAACAGGTAACCCTAGTAACCATAGTAACCGTAGTGCGCCTGCATAGTGTGATAAGACAGACATATGTATACATGTATACATAGGATAAGACATCAACCCAATGGAGATGTAACCTTAAAACCAGAGGCAAGCTCGTATAAGTAGAGGCTCAGAAACCAGCTGGATGAAGCACCTTCACTGTTACTGACCTGGATGCTGCCAGTTCTGCTAAAGACTTAAGCACACGTGACTAAGCTAAGTTAACTGCTTCTCCAGCTTTCAGAGACTCTCTTTCATTTGGTCGTACCAGCAGACTAAAGAACATAAGCTCCATGACGCAGCGACTGCTGAACATGTCTTGAGACTTACCTGTGAACAACAGTAAGGAGAGGTACCTGGTTGACTGTATGTTGTGTGAATTGTGTGACCCTTCTATGGCATCTGAATAAGGAAAGAATTATTGCTTAACCCTGACATGCTCTCCCAGTGAGACTTTGCTCATGACATAACCACATTGATGTGAGAAAATATGATAATAATAAGCATTGTAAAATGTGGAGGCAGGGATATCCCAAATCTTCCTTTCTCCACTTGCCTTTCATTATTCCCTCTTCAAGGTTTACCAGGTATCTCCTGCCTGCACTCTTTTTTTTTCTGTTATTTTTTTAATTTAGTTATTTATTTATAAAAAGGAAACATTGACTAAAGCATAAGATAAGAGGGGTACTAGTTCACACAATTCCCACCCCTGCCCCGTGAAGCTGAACATCCACCCTCACCCTCAACCCAGGGTTTATACTTTGGTGCCCTACTCCAAATTCAGTCAAATCCTGCTTTGAGTTTCACTTTCTGATATTCTTTCTCAATTTTTGTTTATGACTGGGATCATCCCATATTTATCTTTATCTTTCTGACTTAGCTCACTTAAAATAATTCCTTCTAGCTCAATCCATGATGGGTCAGAGAAGGTGGGTTCATTGTTCTTAACAGCTGTGTAGTATTCCATTGTGTATATATACCACAGCTTTCTCAGCCACTCATCTGTTGTTGGGTGTTGTTTTCGACGGGTTATGTTGTTTTCGATGGGCTGGCTTCACGGGCAGGTAACAGACGACCAGGGACTCATGGCTTGGTTGTACGCAGTATCTCTTTATTCATGCAGGATGCAGCACAATCTAAGATGAGCTCAGCTAAACTCAAGTTAAAGTAAAACTCACAATGCTTTCTTTATATATACTTGCCAAGTAGGGTGGAAACAGGATGTGACATAGAGAGGGTGGAGAGAAAAGTGACTGGTAAAAATCAGAGTGTCACAAGGAGGGGGCAGATTAGGCGAGAATCCTATCACTGAACCACAAATGCCCTGGAGGGAGGGTGGAACTTGTTAACAGTGGTTATGTAAATAGAATGAAGTGGTTATGTAAATAGAATAGTGTTAAGCAGGGGGGATTTAAACCAAATGAAACAGAAGGGGTCTCATGCATACCAACAGTTGGGCACCTGGATTGCTTCTAGGTTTTAGCTATTACGAATTGTGCTGCTATGAACATAGGTGTACACATTTCTTTTCGGTTGAGTGTTATGGAGTCCTTGGGATATATCCCTAGGAGAGAGATTACTAGGTCATATGGAAGGTCTATGTCTAGCCTTTTCTAGCCTTGAGAGAGTTCTCTAGACTGCATCTCCACAGAGGCTGGACCAATATACATTCCCATCAGCAGGACAGAAGGATTCCTCTGTCCCCACAGCCTCTCCAGCACTTGTTGCTGCTGTCCTTTTTGATGTATGCCATTCTCACAAGGGTGAGATGGTATCTCATTGTTGTGTTTATCTGCATTTCTCTGAAAATCAGAAACCTGGAGTAATTTTTCATGTGTTTGTTAGCCTTTTGGATCCCTTCTGGAGTGAATGTTCTGTTCATATCCTCTGCCCATTTTTGGATGGGGTCATTTGCTTTTTTGTTGTGAAGTTTGCTGAGCTCTTTGTATATTTTGGTGATTAGTCTCTTGTCTGATGTCAGCCTGCACTCTTGATGCCATTCCATGTCCCTTTGCAAAGTACTTTTCCTTGTTTCTCACATATGCAGGTTGAGGTTGGATACATCTAGCCATTCAGTAGACTGGTCCCTTTAATTCTTTTTTGCAGTGTTCATGTCTGGGTCTCACCAGGTGGCCTCCTCCTATGTAAATTACTGATTGTTTTTCCAGGTGCCTAGGTGGGATTGTTCCCATGCCTGCAAGCTGATCTATCCCACATAAATCACCTTTCATTGTTTTTCAGGGGTACAAGCTGGAAATGACTGCTTCCAGGCCTGCAGGCCAATTTACGTGTTTACACAGTTAGCTGTCTCATTGCCCCTAGCCTCCAAGAAAACCAATTATATAGATATGGCCAAAAAAAAAAAACCCAATTCAGGACAAATTGAGGACATTGAAGGTATTTAAATATGTAGATTTAAACTCCCTTTAACATCATTTGATAGAGAAGTGAAATAACAAGGATATTAGTAAAATAACATTTGTAGCTTTAGAAAAGAAAAAATGCAGTAATTATAAAGTTACTCAGAAATATAATGTTAATCCTTTTTGTAGGGATTAGGAAAAGAAACTAACAAGGCAGAAATCTAAGTACTCCTTGGTGAAAGTGTTTAATCACTCTGTAATGTAACCTACTCTAGTGAATGCTTATTTATTATTAAATACTAACAACAAAATGAGTTGGTGATGTTTCCCCACTGCTAAATATTTTCATCTTTTAATATGCCTAAACATATCTTAGTGAAATCATTTTTGGAACTATTTGTTTACAAATTCTATTAAATGGTCATATACTGAGAACAGTACTTGTATAAAGATGATCTTATTAGGGTGGGGGAGACAGTATAATGGTTACCCAAACAGACTCTCATGCCTGAGGCTCCTAAATCCTAGGTTCAATCCTCCGCACTACCATAATCCAGAGCTGAGCAGTGCTCTGGTGTGCCAGGAGCCATTTCTCTGTTTGATAAGCTTTGAAACAATGGAAGCCCTCGAGACAAGTTTTCATTTCCCCCTGGACAGACCATTTCCCCTCAGGTAGACCATTTATCAGAAATCAAGTGACACACACATAGTTGTGGTAACAAATATGGTTTCGGCCATTGTATGTTGCAAGAAACATTCCACTTTGATGATTTCTCCCCCCCACTCCTCCTCCAGCACTCCCCCCTTCCCCAAAACCTTATAATGCCTGTGAACACAATAAAATTTTGTAGCTTGATCAGAATCCTATCTTGCTGTCATTCTTTCGTGTCTCTTGTCCCTGTCATTCCAGGTTATGAGGTTCCTAGCCCCTGTTAACCTCCCCGCTGGCCGGGGCAGCTGGCGCCCGAACGTGGGGCGAAGAAGCCTTCTGGACCTAGGAACACCGCTGATCGAGAGGATAGGCCTATCCGAATTCACCGAGCCACCGCGGCTGAGGGGTTAACACAAAGGCTCGCATAGATCACCACGGAACTGCCTGGCCGTGAGTCGCATCTGGAGGAGTGTCACAGCGGCGAGTTAAGCACTACCATGGGACATGAATTTGGTAAACAAGACTTGTTTATTAAAGGACTCAAGGAGTCCCTCAAGACAGGAAGAGTAAGGGTTGAGAAAAAGGATTTCAAGAAGTTTTTTTTTTATTTTGTGAGTGATGTTTGTCCATGTTTTCCCTTAGAGGGGACTATTGATGAAAAAAGATAGGCTAGAGTAGGAAACTGTTTAAGAGATTTTTATGAGACCTTTGGTCCAGAAAAGATTCCAGTCCAGGCTTTTTCTTATTGGAATTTAGTAAATGATATATTCAAAGTCTATAAACATTGTCCTGATGTACAGTGAGTCATGAGAAAGGGAGAAAAAGTCTTACAGGAACACTCCCGGCCACCTTATGTTTGTGAGTCTGTCTCTATTCCCATGCCTGATTCAGGAGACCCTGCCCCTAAGGCCGCCTGCTAAGTGCCCTCCTATTAAGATTTACCCCTCTTTGACAACCTTAAGACCCCCCACCAAAGATGGGCCTGATGATAGTCTTTCTCCTGAAGAGGCCTTATCCCTTGATGAAGAGATGGCCAAATATCATAATCCTGACCGGCCACCCTATGCTCTTCCTTGTCCAGACTGCCTCCCTACACCACCACCCCTCCGTTTTGTGCTCAGGTCCTTGACTTGGCCAATAATACTGATTAGACCACCAAGGCTAAAACTCAACTAGCACAAAAAACAGCTTCCCTTAGAAAATTAGTAGAAGAAAAATGAGAGCATTTACTATTAGTTAAAGAACTGTGGGCACTTGATTTGACATTATCTTAAAATTAGCCAGCCAAAAAGATCCAGCTTTTTTCCCTCTACTCTCAGAAAGCATTAAAGCAATTCTGAGTGAGATCTTATCTGGCTAGCAAGCTATTCTTTAAAGAAAGAATGAAATCAATCAAACAAGATGTTCTCTTTAACTTAAAAGCTATTAATCAGAGAACCAGTACACACTTTTGATAGAAATTTAATGATTTGTTTTTTTAAAACTGTAAAATGTACCTTAGCCCAGAAAAAGAACTTTCAAAGATTTTTCTCCGCGCTTCTTGTGTGGCGGTAAACTAAGCCCGCCTGTTCTGCCCGCACAGCCAATCACGGCACAGAGCTCCTGCTCCACAGATTGGCAAACACTTCAGTCAATCATTCTTAGCCACAAACGCCCCTCCTGGGAGGCTGTGAGTTAGAAATCCAAAAGCCGCTTTTCAAAGGGAAAATTTTTCTTTTCACCAAGAATGTCTGTTTTAAGTCTGTATCTTGTTTTCATTAATGTGTGTTAACCCCTAAGTAACTAAAGTTTGTTTTAAGTTTTAAATAAGATTTAGTTAAGCTAAATGTGGTTTTAAGGATCCCAACTCATAGAGTTGGCACACCTTTACCAGAGTAAAATATAGGACAGTTTCGTCCTTCTGATAGCTAATATCAGCATCAATTCATTAGTTAAAAGATTTTCTGAGATATCTAGGCATGGTAAAATGCCTCTACAGTCTCTCTCACTCTTGTGATAATTGTAAATCTTACCAGCACCCCAATACCAACTGCCACTGTTTATAACAAATTCCATGTTTGACTGGCTTTCTCATAACCCAGTCCGGGTAAAGCAGTGGCCTTGCCAAGAAAAAAGGGTTAAATGTGGTATTCCTGGCCTGATTAAAATTTTTATTCGGCAGATGTGATTGAACAAAATTATTTAGTGTAAAATGGTCATCTAAAAAATGTTAATAGTAAAAATTTATTTTGAACATTTTAGCAATAAGATTTATGTTAGCCTTTTAAGTTATCTATCCAAATCAAAGTGAAAGATCAATTAAGTTGTGTACCCACCCTTGTTCATAGCTGCCCTAAGGGTGTGATAGCTTTGTGATAAACAAAGATCCTAACAAACAATGTTTAGCATTTTACTTAAAATTGCTTAAGACTGGCTTGGGTTAGTAAAAGATAACACAATGCTCATGCTAATTATTTACATGCCAGAGGCTTTTGCTCTGGTTTTCCTCTTTATATCTTTCTGCTTTTAAAAATTATCTGGTTTGTTTTAAGACACTGCCAGAGGTTTATTCTTGATAAATTAAGGTAATACATGGTGCTTCTGGCCTGATAGATTTTTTTTTACAAATCCTGATTTAACAAAATTAATATTTTGAACATTTAAGCTATGAGGTTTTATTTTAGCCTTTTAAGTTGCCATATTAGAGTTCTAAAGAGAAAAATCTATTAAGAGTTTTATATCTATGCTTACTCATGATAGCCTTGTGATGAGTAAAGATCTTAGTAAACTAAAGGTATAATAGTGTGCTTAAACTGTCTAATCAGTTTAAAATAAAGCTAAAAAATGGTAAACATTTTATCATGTCAACACATTATGTATTGACTTTCTATAACATATTGGTATATTTTAATAAAGAGCCTTCTAAAATCATAAAACTCAAGCCAATTCTAATCATTAGATCATAAATTAAGTTGGTACAAGTTTTCTCCCTAAGTAAATAATTATAGGTACATCTGCACATGAAGAACTGACTGCTCATATGGTAAGATTTAAAACTAAACATTTTTCATTTTTTATTTATGGGTGTATGATGACTCCTAAAGTCACTCATATCCTATAATTTTTTCTTTCATTTTTTTACAAGACTCTTAAAATTTTAACGCTTGACCTGCCATAGTGAGAGCACTTTACTGGCTCCTTCATTGTTTAATTAAGATCCTGCTATTCAGACTTTTAAGATTAATCTCCATTGATAAAAGCCAATGCTCTCTGGCAGATTGATGTAATTCACCTGCCCATGTTTAGTAAACAAAAACATTTTTTTTCTCAGTTGATATTTTTTCCAAATTTATGTGGGCTATAGCTCAAACAATAAAAACTAAAACCCTTAAGCTCAATTAATAAAAAAAAGAAGGGGAATGCACTCCACAGTATTCAGTTGGCTAAAGTGTCAATGAAGTAACTATACTAAGCCTTTTTAATATTTACAAAAATTCGAATTGTCCATTTATTGTATCTCATTGACAAAGCCACCCACTTTTCCAGTCGTAGAGACATATTCTTTTTCCTTTTTCAACACTGGATGTCCATGTTTGTTTTCCTTTTATTATGGTGGATGACATTATTGCTCTTGCAAAATCCACAGTCCCTGTTGTCAAGTCCTTACCACAAAGGACGCCATGGCAGTATATACTCCAGCTAACCTCACCAGCCTATCCAAGTCTTCTCTTTCTGCTGACCTACCACTGCTGACTTCATCTTTGCATGTTCATTGACTGCTCACTTTTCTCAAAATATTCCTCATGTTCAAGGAACCTCACCTAATGTGTATGCACCTCCTCTGTGTTTTGGTACAACACCACCCTATATTTTCATGTCAATTCTTCTCTACCTGGTCCTTGCCTCCTAGTTTTGCTTGTTCCACAGCTGACCCTCTATGAAGAAGAAAAATTTCATCAGTTGGTGCTGACAACCACCAGAGGACCAGACGTGCTGTGTTTCTTCCCCTGGACATCACATCCACTGATTGCTTCTCTTAGACTTGCTGGTGGCACTCTAGGACACTCTATATATTCCTCCCATGAATTTTCTGACAAATTATAACAGGTTATAGACTCCACCACAAATAGTCTTGAGTCATTACAGAGCCCCTTATGGGACCCTTGATTAGTCTTTTGTTAATGATTACCTTAAGACCCTTTATTTTCAATAAGATTACTGATTTTATAAAATGGCAGATTGACTCCTTGGCATCAAAACCGTTACAAATACATTATCACAGACTTGATTTGGCTGACAGAAGCCTGGCTGAACCTGAGTATGACAGACCTCCTTTTCAGATGGCATAAAACTCAGAATTATGCATTGAGACATCCAACCTTGGCAGGGCAAGGACGCCAGTAAGGGGTGCGAGGCAAAGCACTGCGGGGGGAGGACCCTATAGTCTGCCTCTGAGTCCCCCTTGAAGCAAACCTGATTTGCATGGAGGTTGGTATCAGCAACAAAAATTGTTTCCCTGGAAACTGTGGCTCTGCCTCCCCTCCCCAAAAAGACACCAAGAGCCTTATAAGATGCAGGAAAATTGGTTTTACATTCACCCTGTGGGAGGAATCGGGTCAATACTTTCCCCTCTGGTTAATGCCCACCAAAACTGCTGTTAAGGTCTCTAGCCCTCACCCCGATTTCCTGCCTCAGTTAAATTATAACGAAAGGAGGAGATGCCAGGAGCCATTTCTCTGCTTGATAAGCTTTGAAACAATGGAAGCCCTCGAGACAAGTTTTCATTTCCCCCTGTGCAGACCATTTCCCCTCAGGTAGACCATTTATCAGAAGTCAAGTGACACAACACATAGTTGTGGTAACAAACATGGTTTTGGCCATTGTATGTTGCAAGGAACATTCCACTTTGATGATTACTCCCCCCCCTCCTCCTCCTCCAGCACTCCCCCCTTCCCCAAAGCCTTATAATGTCTGTGAACACAATAACATTTTGCAGCTTGATCAGAATCCTGTCTTGCTGTCATTCTTTCGTGTCTCTTGTCCCTGTCATTCCAGGTTCTGAGGTTCCTACCCCCTGTTCACCGCCCCACTGGCCGGGGTACTGGTGTTTCTCTGTGGGTGTCTCTCTGCATCTCCCTCAAAAATAAAACATAAAATAAATAAAATTTAAAAAGATGATTTCATTGTTTTAATAGTGTTTAAAATATATGTATGGACAAAAATAGAGCACAAAATTTTTAGATTTTTCACTGAATTGAATAAAAACCATGAGTGATTCATTTTATGAATTATAAGGGAGTCTAATGTGCATTGGGATGACTTATGAGAAAGGAAGTAGTAAAATGTAACATTAAGTAATCCACATTATCCAGGGATAAGAAACAAATAGCATAATTAATGCACCCAGTATCAAATAGAGTTTAAACCATTAATAAAGTAATAAGTAGTTTATATAATTTTAATTGTGTGACGTTGTATTTTCTGGTTAATATAAGGGCCAAGGCCTCTAGTCAATGTTGATGTCTCAAAGACACCATTAGTAAGGTACAAATCAGAATTCACAGTTTGATAGGAAAGAAATTATTCTAACTACCTATGTTAAATAATAGGTGGTAAAGGGTACCAAGTTACGTCCCTCTGGTATTCTGACTTTTTCCTTATGTAATGTGCCTAGATCTCTTCTTCTGCTCCTACATAATGGAATTTGTAGTCTTTTTCCACACAGGCTAAATACACTCAGTGATTGAGTAGGATCTATTAAAGAAGTATCAAATGCATTCCCCTGGCCCACTCAACAAACAGATCATTGAATAATCTTGAATTGAGCGAATATCAAACATACATCAATTGGTACCTTCTGTTATGATTTGTAACATGCTACTATGGAGCAGAATATATGCCTAGTCTCTGTAAGTTGTTTTATTTTCGACTGCATAAATAAACTGAAGGGAACACACTATTAAGCTGTTTAAGCACTGCCGCAGTTTTTGCCTGGAGACATATTCTGTCTCTCTCTTCCTTGGAGTTTTACTGCTTAAAACAGTAACTAAATTTTCTGAAGCCAGCTTTAGTTTCATTTTTGACATTTATTACCAAGATGGTCATTCATTATTTATTGTTTTCATGCAATACTACAGTAATTTATAACTAATGAGATCTAGTATAAAACAAGATATATCAGTATTTTTAAAGTAAATCAGAAAGAAGTTTAAAGTTTCCAAACACTATCCAATAAAATCTAAAGTGAAAATAAATTGGACTTATGACATCATTCAATATTACTATATTCAATTTTGGCAGAAGGCATGCCCCAGGTGAATGTTAAAATATATTCAATTAGTGCATATTATACTATTTGAATCTGAGATAAAAAAAGGTAAATCGCTCACCATATTATTAAAGCTTGCATCATATCTTTGTTATAAAGCCAATCAGGAATTTTGGCATTCCATCTGAATTCAGAATATATAGAAGCAAAGTACATGAAGTCTCCAACATTCAGAACTTAACAGTAAACAATTTTCAAGGCAATACTAAGATATCCTCTCTAACTCATCAGTACTCATACTATTTTATATCTAAATATTTTTCCTATGAAAATCAACATGCAAATAAATATTCCTCTTAAATCTTAATTAGCCATACTCATAGTTTGTTGACACTTAAACTGTCTGGTGTTAACATTTTCAAGGCTTTAATTAACAACTACAACAAGGTTTCTTTAATTCCATAATGTGATTGAACATGATTCTGTGTAGTCTTTTTAATACCCAAATATCCCAAAGCCATATATTTATATAAAAATTAAATGTCTGTTCCAGTCAAATAATGTCACAGTGACTTCATTAACATTCATGAAGTTTCACAGCTGGAATAAAATGGCACTTTGTTCATTACAACATAAGTTTGCTAGTTATAATTGGATCTATCATTTTGCGTCTCTGATATGGAGAAATAGACACTAATGTGCATATCTAAGTAGATGCATTCCCAAGATAGGATCAAGAAAAAATTGATTTTATGTGAAATTATAGGAAATACTTTGCTGGTCATTTATTTGGCTAGAAATTCCACGTGTATTATCTTATTCTTTGAACTGATCATATGCAATCCATGTTAATATCATTCTTTTGCATAAGAAAGATGTAGGGGCAAAGGAAGTTACATAATTTATCAAAGAAAGATGTATCCAGGTAGTCTGTTTCCTAAGCTCTGATTTCAACTTGTCTATCTTGTTGCTTTGTTAACAGTTCTCCTCCTCAGTTTTAAATTTCAATCTAAATTGTTAATCCCTCAAGTTTATCTTATTTCTTACACTGATGTCTATTATTACTCATTAATACAGTCTGTGACTATTTAGCTAAAATAATAGCCTTATTACCACCTGGTTGCCCATAAAGTTATGTTTTTTGGGAGGGGCTAGTATTGTATTACATATTTTTAACTAAAGTCACCCACTTGTACCATTACTCTGGTTAAGCTATAGGTAAAAAACTGAATTTATGAGAAAGCCAGTGATTAACTGCTGATTATGATTAATTCCTATTATGATCGGTATCCTGCCTCAGGCAAACAATCTACTGTATAATCTTTGTTGCATACTCACTATTCTTTCCTGGTTTTTATTTTTTATTTTTTCTTAACTTCTTGGACAAATACCTACTCTTTTTCCATTTATTACCATACATGAGAGAAGCTAACTCAGTTCTGGATTAACCCATGTTCAGCAGAGAAGCAATTGCAAAAGCCAGACTTCCCACCTTCTGCACCCCATAGAGATCTTTGGTCCATATTCCTAGAGGGATAAAAAAAAATAGGGAACCTTCCAATGGAGGGTGGTGTGAACTATATCAAATTGTATTCCTCTTATCCCACAATCTTTTCAATCATGATTAAATCACAAGAGAGAGAGAGATTAACATAATTTTCAAGCATTATAATAGAGATTGTTGGAAGATACAGTGGTAGAAGTTATATATATATATATATATATATATATATATATATATATATTTATTTGTACAATTAATTACTTGGGTTTTTTTTAATGTTATTGATTTCAAATTTTTTCAGAGAGTGATGTCAACTATAAGCCCACCTTTAATATAGTAAACTTTAGCATGAAGAGAATACTCTTAGATCATTTAATTGATGATGACACTTAACTTTTATGTAATATTGACTCTGACCAACAAATAGTGTATTTCCCTAGTGACTATCAGACTGGGAATGGAAAAAAAGTCAATCCATCTACAATTCTAAGTGTTGTTATAAAGCACATTTTAGGGGGTCTGGCGGTAGCCCAGTGGGTTGAGCAACATGGTACAAAGTGCAAGGACCAGCATAAGGATCCTGGTTCGAGCCCCCAGCTCCCCACCTGCAGGGGGTCTCTTCACAAGTGGTGAAGCAGGTCTGTAGGTGTCTGTCTTTCTCTATCCCTCTCTGTCTTCCCCTATTCTCTCCATTTCTCTCTGTCCTATCCAACAACACAGACAGCAATAACCACAAAAATAGTAACCACAATGGTAAAATAACAAGGGCAACAGAAGGGAAATATAGCCTGCAGGAGCAGTGAATTCATTGTGCAGGCACCAAGCCCCAGCAATAACCCTGGAGGCAAAATAAATAAATAAATAAATAAATAAATAAATAAATAAAACACATTTATCTCACCATATGACCTTGATAATGAAGAGTTTAGGCATACAGTGAACTATATCAGAGAATGATATCAATTTATGGTAGGTGTGGTATGCAGATATCTATTGTGGAGAGTTAAGAAACCATAAGTGACAATGATTTAAAATAATTATTGCCCTCAATAAAATTATTGTAAATACATATAACTATATTATATAGACCTTAACAACTGAATACTTTGAGGACCTGAGATTATAAGCATTTCTGATTCAAACTTTTCAGTAAAATAAAATAATGTTGATGAAGTAGCCAGGTGGTAGCACACTGGGTTAAATACACATAGTAAAAAGTGCCAGGACTTGCTCAATGATCCAGGTTGGAGCCCCTGACTCCCTACTTGCAGGGAAGTCGCCTCACAAATGGTGAAGCAGGTACATAGGTGTCTATCTTTCTCTCTCCCTCTCTCTCTTCCTCTCCTCACTCAATTTGTCTCAGTCCTGTCAAATAAAAAAAAATGGAAAAAATGGCCACAGGAGCAGTGGATTCATAGTGCAGGTACCAAACCCCAGCAATAACACTGGAGGCAATAAACACAGAAATTAATAAAATAATAAAGTGATGTTGATGAGACTTCAGTAGTTACATTTTAAAAGGAATAGCTGTATCCTAGGGTGTTTTGTGTCAATGTAATTGTTAGCTTCTGAAAAAAAATGCATCACTTCTTCATTAACTAAATTTTCAAGTTTTTCCAACACAGATGCTTATTCACATTATGGCAAGAAAACTCTCAGCCTAAAGTGTAAACAGGAAGATTGTCTAGATTAGCTAGGAATATTTTCTACAAAATAGATTTGTCTTCAGAAGCATATAAGTGCTGACAGGTAGAATGTATTTTCTACATTTGGCTTGGAGTTGCTTGTAAATAAAGAGGGAAATCCAAACACACTTTCCTCTAATACTGTTACTCACTGATTGGCTGAAGCCACTAAACTAGACATTTTCCAAGCAAAGATTACAGAGCAATGAAATTTAACCCCATAACCATATCCATATTTGTTGGGTAGTATGCCACCTCCCCCTGGCTTCTGCTTAACCATATGCCTATATAGGGATTTACTGAACCCATTCAAAGCTTTGGTCTATTTACATAAATCACTTTTACATTTACATAAAGCACTCCCTCCAGGGCATTGGTGGTTCAGTGATAGGATTCTCCCCTGTTCGGCCCCCTCCTTGTCACACTCTGATTTTCACCAGTCACTTTTCTCTCCACCCTCTCTATATCACATCCTGTTTCCACCCTACTTGGAGAGTATAAAAACAGCTGCTCTTCTGATTAAAGACACTTGGAAATTGCTTTCCGGCTCCGAGAGTTCCAGAGTGTATCTCCTGCGGAAGTTAGTGTGGCACGAGTTCCTGATCCCTCTCCCACGCAGCAGCCTAGATCGGCTCCAGTTGAGTTTTCTCCAAGCCAGAGAGCACTAGCTTGGGAAGAAGTACCCTCAGGCTATCCTGGCACATATTCTCATAAATTAATTCACGAATACATAAATAAATTATATCCTTATACCTCCTCCTAAACTAATGTGCAGTTGTTCATGAAAATCTCTTAGGGTATCTGAGTGTTCAGATTTCTCTAACTACTAATCAGCATATCAACAAGGAACATATACTATAATCAGGAGGAGATAGTGATAAAAAGAACTTTTATTTATTTATTTATTACCTTTTGTTGCCCTAGTTGTTTTATTGTTGTTGATATCATCATTGTTGGATAGGACAGATAGATCCTAGTTGGAGACCCCGGCTCCCCACTTGCAGGGGGGTTACTTCACAAGTGGTGAGATAGGTCTGCAGTTGTCTATCCCCCTGCCCCTGGCCTTCCCCTCCTATCTCCATTTCTCTGTGATCTACCAAACAACAACAAAGTGGAAAAGTGGCTTCCAGGAGCAATGAATTCATAGTCCAGGCACCGAGCCCATGGGATAAATTTGGAGGCAAAAAAAAAAAAAAAAAGTTTTTACTTGACTTCACATTTGTATCAGCTGCTTAAGTCAGAATACCAAAGTATTAGAAAAATGTTAGCAACTCTCTATGTTGAATTTTATAATAATCTTATATATGAAAGTATCTGAGAAGCCTTTAGGTAAGCAAAAATCTCTCACCCCCAAATATACATCAAATATATATTTTTAGCAATAAAATTTGTTTCATGGGAGATATTCTGGAGGCAAAATTGAATTTTGATTTTGAGATAATGACTTACATAAAGGATCTGGTCTCTGGAGCGGGTGGAACATCTACGCCTCTAGGAAATCCTATTTTGGCTATTTTGATCTTACTGGCTCTCCTCTTCCTGGAGAAGGAAGAACTTTGGTCTTTACTTTGGTCTCTTTTTCTTTGTTCCCAAATTTGAACTTTTGAATTATTGTCTAAGACCACTCAGTAAGTTATTTGAATTCCTGCCAGGTATTCAGGAGGTAGATCTGTTGTTAGTAAAGCTCCCTGTATTTTTCTCTTATTGATCTGATCCACATTTGTTTGAGCATTTGTCCAACCTTTGAAGAACCAAGAAAGGTATGCAATAGATTTGTTTTGCCCCTATAAATCCTACAAAAATTTGTCTTAGATTAGCTAAACCGACATTTCAAGAGTTTTCTCATAATAGCATGACTTTTTGCTTGTTTTCCTCTTAGTATCAAAAAAAAAAAAACATTGTGGTCAAGTAGGTATTTGAAGAGTCGATGTTTCAGGGAGGAGCCAGGCAGTGATACACCCAGTTAAGCACACATACCAGCAGACTCAAGTACCCAGGTTTGAACCCCAGCTCCCCATTTGCAGGGGGTCTGCTTTGCCACCATCTCTCAATTTCTTTCTAATCTACCAAATAAAATCAGGGGGGAAAAAAAGGGAAAAAAATGAAAAATGGCCACCGGGAGCAAAGGATTGTGCAGGCTCCAAGCCCCAGTAATAACCCTGACTGGCAATTAAAAAAAAAAAAAAAAAAGAACAGATATCTCAAATACCAATATTCTATATTCTTGATTGAGATATTTCAGTTCAAAACAAAGACATAATTTCAATTTGTTGTATACTCAGTTTCTTTGAATGAGTTTTGTGACAGGATATTGTATCCAACTGGAGTACTAAGATTAGCCTGAGGAGGCGAAGAGTGTCATACATTTACTGGTTTCGTTGCTTGATTATTATAGAATATGTGTACAAAAGATTACTTTTTTTTCCCCTGTAAGAGAAAAGAGCATGCAGCTAACATTGAAAATTTGTATTCATAAAAGTAGACTACATTATTATTCTTCACCTTTGATTAGTTTAACAGACATTACCTATAATTGGAACCTTCAAAACATGACCTCTGGCATTGATATACTTGTGAAATTACTTCCTGGTCTTTTAAGAATCACACGTGTAAGTTAATAAGATGCAGTCTGGTATTTCAGCAAAAAAAAAAATGTTGTTATTTAGTGGGAAGACTACATTGGTTTATGTTAAGCAACTCTCTTTACACTGGAACATGACAGCAATTAACTTGCTAAAATGTTGTGTTTTATATCATTGTAATTGAAAGAGAATTGGTGAAAATACCTTCTTTTTTCTTCCAGGGCTCATACATAATTGGGGGTGGGGAGAAGCCTGTTCTTTAGTATGTCTCTATAAAATACTTTTGTCATTTCTTATTAGCTCTTCCATTTTCTATTATTTACAAGTCCTTTGAGATGCAATAAAAAAGTTTCCACACAAAGCACATTATTTCTAATTAATCCCCTAAAAAGACTCCAAGTTTTATGGCTTTACCATAAAACTTTTTTCCAACACAATAGTGTCTTATTCTATATTTCATTTTATAAATTGTTCTCTGACGTAGCAAGACAATTTGTACAATAAACATTTTCTGTTCTTTTAATATGCAACCAGACTACCAAACATATTATTTGATAAATTATTCACATCTGTGAGACTATAACATTTTCCTTGGAGTTATAGCTATTGTATCAAACTAACAATTTGAAATAATGCCCCTTAGGTGGATAACAAACAAACAGACAAACCTATAATATTATATATCAGAAAATTAAATTTTTATTATAGAAATAGAAGTTTTCTAGAGATAAACTCTACTTTTATAATAGATTATACATTTTATAAACTACATCTGGTTTTAAAACACACATATTCTGTTAACTATACTACTTAACTGCAATAAGGCCATTGATACTGTTTTTCATTTTTCCTATTGACTTCTTTTGAGACCTGCTGAGAAGTTAAAAATTTAAAGTTAAATAAATAAAACAGGATATACAGGAAAATATGCCACATATACAATGAAATATACCTTTTATTTAATATCTAAACCCTTGTTTAAGTTATAATTTACAAGGAAAACAACATTTAAATGCTTTCACAACTCAGTAAAGATGACTCTTATATAGATCAAAACAAATCTACAGTACCTGAGTTTCTTTTCATAGAAAATAGTTGACTTTCCATATAGTAAGTGTAAATAAGAGTCACTGAATTAATAACCATATAACAAAAGTATAAAAAATAAGAAATCATAATTCTTATTGCATTAACTGGGTTTTCCTTTTTCATCCCCTTATTTCTTACTGCATTAACTTATTTACAAATGTATCTATACATCACCTACTCACAGAATGGTTGTGATGATTAAGGATAAGTACTGTAATTATGAACTCCGTTTCATAACTCCCTACATTGAAATGAATTTGGGTTCTCATGAACTTTTAGTAACTTATGTTCCTAATATGATTCTATTATCAATCTCTTTTAATTACTTCAAGAAATCCTCTGTAACCCATATTTTTGGAAAATGTCAATTTATAAATATTTCCATATAATATTTCCACTTGGGATCCTGATGCGTATGATGGGGGAGGGAGTCCATGGCTGAGGAAGCGAGTATCTCCTAGGTACCTATAAGCCAATTTTTTTTTTTTTTTAACAGAGCACAACTCAGTTCCAGCTTATGGTAATACTAGGGATTGAACTTGGGATCTTTGGTGACTCAGACATGAAAGTCTTTTTGCGTAAACTTTATGCTATCGCCCCATCCCTCCTAGACACCTATCAAGAGGAGATGAGAACATGTGCCTATATGTCAGTCTGTTGCAAACCATTAACCCCCCAATTAAAAAAAAAACAGTAATGACAAAGCAAATGTGATCATACCTATCTTTGTGAAAATAAAATGTACTATCACCCTCCCCTGTCCTAAATAGTATTTTATCATTGCATTCAAATTAGGAGTATGGGTGGCCAGTGCAATAGTTAACCTTCACAGACACCAACTTTGCCATGCAGACTTGTGGTCCTGGTAAACCAGGTGAGATGTGGTCTGGCAATAGAGGAGCTTTGCTGAAAGATCATCTTTCCTGGGGTGATAGGTGGGTGGGTGGGGAGAATACAGGTTCATGAAAAATGATGAATGAAATAGTGGGGGTTGTATTGTTAAATGGGAATCTGGGGAATGTTATGCATGTAAAAAAAAAAGTAGAAACGCAAAGCAGAAATTGACTGAGTTTGGAGTATGGCACCAAAGTAAGAAAGCAGAAGTATACTAGAGTTTGCAGTGAGTACCCTACCTAACACTTCCTCTCCACTATTCCAAACTTTGGGTCCATGTTTGCTCAACAATTTGTTTGGCTTTGTATGTTAACTCTATTTTCAGTCACCAGGTTCCAGATGCCATCAGGATGCTATCCAGGCTTCCCTGGATTGAAGACCCCACCAATGTGTCCTGGAGCTCAGCTTCCCCAGAGACCCACCCTATTAGGGAAAGAGAGAGGCAGACTGGGAGTATGGACCGACCAGTCAACGCCCATGTTCAGCGGGGAAGCAATTACAGAAGCAACCCTACCTTCTGCAACCCTCAATGACCCTGGGTCCATGCTCCCAGAGGGATAGAGAATGGGAAAGCTACTGGGGAGGGGGTGGGATATAGAGATTGGGCAGTGGGAATTGTGTGGAGTTGTACCCCTCCTACCCTATGGTTTTGTTAATTAATCCTTTCTTAAATAAAAAAAAATAAAAAAAATAAAGATCATCTTTCCTCTTTCTGTTGGAATGAAAAAGTGACCAGAGGTCTCACATTTCTAAGGCCCCAGATCCAAATAAGTTATCAGTAAATAACTGTATATATACATTCAATAAAGGTAACAATATATAGTCTACTGAAGTTTTTGCTAGTGTTGACAGGCTAGCATAGTAATTAAACAGTTGCTTACTGAGACAATGCAGGACAACTGTAAAGTGAGAAAGAAATTAGGGAAAGAAAATATAAAGGCTGTGATTCTAAGAGGAGAAGAATCTCTGCCTCAATTAAAATATCTGATTGAGAAAAAACAACTTAAATTCTTTTTACCAGTGTTGCAAAGTCAGAACTATATGCAAGATTCTATAAGCCTAAATAACTGGTAACTTTCAAGATTCTAAAATATTATAAATTTTTATAAGCATAAAGCTTATTTTAGTTTCAACTATGCTCAAGCTTTTCAACTTAATTTCATCTAAGTACTAAATAAACCAAAATTATAAAACACAGTTTTGAAATTCAGTTTGTGCAAGCTTGCTTTAAATAATGCAAACACAAGAATTTCCTGAAAAGTTTTTATGTTCCCATCTGTCCTCATTTAATTCTATTTATGTTGTAGGATTCAGTGATGCCTTTACCATGAAGGCAAAGCTCTAATCCATCTGCATGAAGCAGATGACTATTTGTATTGAAGAGTCAACAACTATTTTAGTGTAATTCTCTAAGAAAATAATATCTGAATATTTAGAATTTTTGAATTTGCACTCACACTCAATAAATTTTATTAAGAAAACTAATGGGAGATAAAATTTTCATATCTATTTTTATCATATTAATATTATTTAATTAATACGCTTTGTGGAAATTTATTTTTAATAACTACTATTTTGCATGAATTTTCTTTAAGATGTTTGGACTGCAAATTAAAAATGTCCAAATATACTTAGTGAACATTAAATATCAATAAAGATTATTTTTTAATATTTCTTTTTATATTTATTTATATATTTACTTATTCCCTTTTGTTGCCCTTGTTGTTTTGTTGTAGTAGTCATTATTAAAGACTCGTCACCCGACCTGTGCTGGATTAGCACAGTCAACGGCCAAGCCTTTCCCGCTACAAGACAAGTTCTCAAGATCTTCCCGCTCAGTCATCACCGCCCAGCTATCATCCACATTGGTCTCCAGTTCCCACTGATCCTGTGCTCGGAGAAACTAAGATGGAACTTTCAGAAAGCAAACTGGCGTCTGTTCAGTGATCTTACCAACAAATCTATTCCTGCAATTCCAATTAACTCTATCCCCTCTGAAGATTCCTACAGGCGCTTCCGCAAAGCCATCTTCAAAGCAGCTTCCCAAGCCATTCCTCGTGGGAGACGTGCTAACTATACTTGTCTTGATGCTGAATGCAAGCAACTACTAAAGCAGTATGATGAGTCAGGCGACCCAGATGTGGCTGACCATCTCATTGCCTCCCTGGATGCAGCACACCAAGCCTGCTGGCAACAACTCACAGAAAGTCTGAACTTCACCCACTCAAGTAGGAAGGCCTGGAAGTTTCTTCACAGACTGGGTGCCAGTAGCCAACCCCCTCCCGTCTCCCATCCTCCCGTATCTCCAAACTCAGTGGCCTGTTCCGGAGGTCTCGAAACTTTACATCAGGCTCAACCTGATGCTGTTGACTGGCTACGGAAGAAAGGCAAATGCTAGAAGAAGAAGAAGTCATTATTGTTGTTGTTGGATAAGACAGAGAGAAATGGAGAGAGGAGGGGCAGACAGAAAAGAGGAGAGAAAGACACCTGAAAACCTACTTCACCTCTTGTGAAGTGACTCCCCTGTAGGTGAGGAGCCAGAGGCTCAAAATGGAAACCTTATGCCTGTCCTTGTGCTTTGCACCATATGTGCTTAACCTGCTGTGCTACCACCGGACTCCCTAATAAGGATTAATTTAAAGTAAAAATAGTCCACCAGCAAGTCAGTCAACCTAAACAATTTAGATTAAAAAAATTTATATGATTGTTTATTCACTACCAATTCTCTTAAGTTTACCAAATTATATCTGATTTTATCTGGAAGGATAAAAATGAAACAGAACACTTAGTAACTTTTCTGATTATTTTAAATTTAATAATTATTGGCAAGACCATAGGATACATTTCTGATTTTTTTATCCTTAACTGAGGATAATGTTGAAGAATGATCTACACTGATTTGCATTTATTGAAACAGACTTTTTTCTACACAACATGCATTTATAATACATTTCCAACTATTATTATCTTTCCACATAGTGACGAATACCATCTCTTGGGTTTAAGTGTATTAACTAGATTGTTTCCTCTCTGTTTCCACCACAGAATGTCATTCTGGTTGTCAGTTTCAGTATGTTTCATGCTCATATGTACTTAAGATGTTACCTGAATTGTATAAGGTCTTCATAAAAATCAATGTTTATTGATTTAACATAGTAATCTTAAAGAATATATTTTTTAAAAAAATCTACTGATCTTTACCATTGACTTGATGAGTGTAAATAAGATGTCACATTTTTTCTCCAATTGGAGAGTACAGAATACAAATCAAAATAGAAATAAGCAAACATGCACTTTTGAGAAATATTAGTATTAGAATTATCTTACTTTCCTTACATCCTCTTTCTTATGTTTCATTTTGTTTTGTTTTATTATTTTTCCATTAGGTACTACCTCTAAACTAAGGTAGTGGGACTCATGTTGCTATTACTAAGCATTTAAAACTATGCATGAAATATGGTCTGGAGGCAGTGAGTGCTACAGTAAACTGCAGGACTAATCAATGTGAGGTCTCAGGTATTATCATCAACACCAATATACCAGACTGATGATATAGTTCTCTCTTACTCTTTCATAAGTAAATGAATAACTAAATCTTAAAAAAAAAGCCTAGGTGAAAATTACAGCAAGAAAATACCTTAAACTACCATATATTTGCTTTCTTATACAATGGGTCTTATTAATCCTTATTTATTATTATTTATACTGTCCATAATGGGAAGATATATTGATAGATGTTATGAAGTAAGCCAGGGAGGAAGAGAAGAAGAAGAGAAAGAGAGAATAAGAAAAGAAAGGGCAGGGAGTCGGGCTGTAGCGCAGCGGGTTAAGCGCAGGTGGCGCAAAGCACAAGGACCTGCGTAAGGATCCTGGTTTGAACCCCAGCTCCCCACCTGCAGGGGAGTCGCTTCACAGGCGGTGAAGCAGGTCTGCAGGTGTCTATCTTTCTCTCCTCCTCTCTGTCTTCCCCTCCTCTCTCCATTTCTCTCTGTCCTATCCAACAACTACAACAACAATAATAACTATAACAATAAAACAACAAGGGCAACAAAAGGGAATAAATAAATAAAATAAATATTAAAAAAAATTAAAAAAAAAAAAAGAAAGGGCTAAAAAAAGCAGGGCTAATGAAATACTTTATTGGATACTTTTTTCCATAGTGTTCTGCTTTTTCTTGGAAATGACCCAAGTTTGGGCTTGGCTTCCACCTTATTGAAATAAGTTTTGATTTGATGTTTCTTTTCCTTTTCTTTCTCTCTATGCTTATCTAGTTCACTCATTATTAACTAATCAATTGATTGTATAGAGACAGAAATAAATTGAGAGGGGAAGAGGAGATAGAGGAGAATGACAGAGACACAGCACTGCTTTACCTCTTGCAAAGCTTTCCCTCTACATTCAGGGACCAGGGCTTGAACCTGGGACCTTGTACATTGCTAAATGTGCACTCAATTAGTTGTTTATCTCTCCACCCCTCTGTCGCACTCTTTCTAGATGAAAAAAGTAAGAAAAAAAGTGATAAGAGGAATTTGAAAAAGTGCAGGAAGAGAAAAAAGAGGTGAAGGAAAAAGGGGAAAAGTAAACCAAAGATAGGAGGAACGAAAATATCCTCAAGGTAGACATGCAGCTTCCTGGGAAAGTGGGGGGTGGGAGTGGGTGGGAGGGATGGGTCACAGTCTTTTGGTGGTGGGAATAGTGTTTATATACACTCCTAGTAAAATGTAGTCATATACATCACTAGTTAATTAATACGAGAGGGGGAAAATTAATTGTATGTCTCGAAGTTTTTCAAAACACAAACTGAATCTTTTCTCAATATATGCAGTGTAATTGATATGCAGACTCTCTCAAAAGCCTAGACCAAGTAGATCAGAAGCAACCAATAGCACAGCTATATACAAGATACTGGGTACTGTACAGCAAACCCTAACAAAAGGACTTTTCAAAGTTAACCCAATAACCAAATAATGTGATGATAACATTAACTATCGATTGTCTTTTTGAACCCTAAGACAGCAGGAACCTCACATCTCCACTATAGAGCCTCTACTTCCCCCAGTCCTGGAACCATTGGATAGGGCCCACTTTCCCATATGCCTCTCCCAATCCATATCAAATAATATTGCATCTGCGGATCACAACCTAACCAACACGATTGCCACCTCAACATGCTTCACTTCAGACTGTGTCCAGAGACTACACATGTGGAATGACAACCCTTCAGCTCCATTACTCAGTCACCAGGTTCCAGATGTCATCAGGATGCCGGCCAGGCTTCCCTGGACTGAAGACCCCACCAATGTGTCCTGGAGCTCCGCTTCCCCAAAGACCCACCCTACTAGGGAAAGAGAGAGGCAGACTGGGAGTATGGACTGACCAGTCAACGCCCATGTTCAGCGGGGGGAAAGCAATTACAGAAGCCAGACCTTATACCTTCTGCAACCCACAATGACCCTGGGTCCATGCTCCCAGAGGGATAGAGAATGGGAAAGCTATCAGGGGAGGGGGTGGGATATGGAGAATGGGTGGTGGGAATTGTGTGGAATTTTACCCCTCCTACCCTATGGCTTTGTTAATTAATACTTTCTTAAATAAAAAACAATAAAAAAAATAAAAAATAAAATATCCTCAAATAATCCCCTGAGAAAATGCAGATCTTTACCACTTCTTTTTTTAATATTTATTTATTTTCCTTTTTGTTGCCCTTGCTTTATTGTTGTAGTTATTATTATTGGTCTTGATGCCATCCTTGTTGGATAGGATAGAGAGAAATGGAGAAAGGAGGGGAAGACAGAGATCGGGAAAGATAGACACCTGCAGACCTGCTTCACCGCCTGTGAAGCGACTCCCCTGCAAGTGGGGAGCTGGGGACTCTAACCAGGATATCTAGAGGTCCTTGGGCTTTGCACCCGCTGTGCTATTGCCGGACTCCCCCTCTTTATCACTTCTTGAGGTCAAAATGTATTATTATTAGTACTTTAATGATAGATACTATTTGAAATGTAGCAGAGAAATCAACATTTGGCACATGTCAAATTAACAGAGTATCAGTGAAGATGAAATCAAAACACACCATTATCCAAGGAAAACTATTGTAGATTAGCATCTTTCATAGCTGTTGGGTAACTGTCAACACTACAAAGATTGTGTTAATAATTAATTTATTGTTAGAGGCTGCATTATATTAAGCATGCTAACTGTCCCATGACTAAGTAATAAATCTGTGAAATACATATCTATAAAGAGTGAATTAAGAATGGGAGTCAGGTGGTAGCACAGCGAGTTAAGTGCAAGGACTGGTGTAAGGATCCCTGTTCGAGCCCCTGGCTCCCCATCTGCTGGGGAGTCGCTTCACAAGTGGTGAAACAGGTCTGCAGGTGTCTATTTTTCTCTCCCCCTCTCTGTCTTCCCCTCCTCTCTCCATTTCTCTTTATCCAACAACAATGACATCTATCATAACTTACAACAATAAAACAAGGGCAACAAAAGGGAATAAATAAATAAATAAATATTTTTTAAAAAGAGTGAATTAAGTAAGAGCTTATTTTAAAAAGATGAGTAAAAAGAAAAAAATATGTTCATGTTTTATTTTGCATATATGCTATCATACAAACACTGCTAATATCTTGAATTTTATTTTATCAAATGAATGAGACCATAGCACTTCTCATGTCTGGCTTATGGAGGTGCCAGGGACTCAGCGTGGTACCTCCAGGTCTCATCTATGTAAAACTTATACATTATTGCTATGCTCTCTCCTCATTTATATATCTCTCTCTATATGTATATATATATATATATATATATATATATATATATATATATATATATTTTTTTTTTTTAATGAAGCGAAGATCTGATTTGGCATTATAAAACAGTTTTCTTTAGTCATCACCTATAGAGTGTCTTTATGAACAATTTTATATTTTATAACATTAATTTAATACTATATCATCTATCCCAATTATGTGTCAATAATCCAGTTTTTCTTTTGTGCAATGGAACCATGATATCTAAAGAAAGGAGAATAAATAACATTCTTAAATATCTAAATCAGAAAATCAATACCTAAGCTAATTTTTTCTAATCCTTTCATTCTCAAAAATATAATAAATCTTTGAAATTGAGTCTGTAGTGTGAAATTTTTGGTTTGAGGACATTTTGCTTTACATTATTATTGTATGTGTGTGTGAGAGTGTTTTACAAAAGATGTAATTTCTATCAGTTTAAGCTTCTTATGTCAGTATGCCATCTTACACTTTTTTTAATTTAATTTAATTTTTTATTAAAAATTTTTTTTTATTTAAGAAAGGATTAACAAAACCATAGGGTAGGAGGGGTACAACTCCACACAATTCCCACCACCCAATCTCCATATCCCACCCCCTCCCCTGATAGCTTTCCCATTCTCTATCCCTCTGGGAGCATGGACCCAGGGTCATTGAGGGTTGCAGAAGGTAGAAGGTCTGGCTTCTGTAATTGCTTCCCCGCTGAACATGGGCGTTGACTGGTCAGTCCATACTCCCAGTCTGCCTCTCTCTTTCCCTAGTAGGGTTTGTCTCTGGGGACATCTTACACTTTTTTAAAAGTATTTTTTTAGTTTTATTTATTTATTTTCCCTTTTGTTCTCCTTGGTTTTTTATTGTAATTATTATTGTTGTTGTTGTTGTTGATGATGTCATAATTGTTAGGTAGGACAGAGAGAAATGGGGAGATGAGGGGAAGATAGGGTGAGAGAAAGATAGACACTTGCAGACCTACTTCACAGCCTGTGAAGTGACCCCCCCTGCAGGTGGGGAACCAAGGGCTTGAACCAGGATCTTTTGGCCAGTCCTTACACTTTGTACCACATGTGTTTAAGCCACTGCGCTACCGCCTGACTCCCCACCTTACATGTTTATTGTGATCTGATTTGTATTATTTTTATTATCATTATTTATTTATTGGATAGAAATAGCCAGAGACCAAGAGGAATGGGGAGAGAGAGAGAGAGAAAGAGAGAAAGAGAGAGAGAGACCTGCAGACCTGCTTCATCAATCATGATGCTTTCCCCCTGCAGGTGGGGACCAGGGGCTTGAACCCAGGTCCTCAAGCACTGTAACATGCGTGCTCAACCAGTTTCACCACCACCTGGCCCCTGATTTGTAATTTTTACTCATATATTCTAAATAGATTGCTTTGTATTACTTGCCTGTATCTTTTAATACAACACATTTAATAAATAAATTTCTAGAATAAATAATAATTAACTAAATTTTCTCTTTTGAATAAAAAGTTTATTATTATTATTATTTTACCTCCAGGGTTATTAGTGGGGCTGGGTGCCTGCACTAGGAATCCACTGCTCCTGGAGGCTATTTTTTTCCTTTTGTTTTGTCCTTGTTGTTTATTTTTGTTGTTATTGTTGTTATTGGTGTCATTGTTGTTGGATCCGACAGAGAGAAATCATGAGAGGATGGGAAGACAGACAGGGGAGAGAAAGATAGACACCTGCAGATTTGCTTCACTGCCAGTGAAGTGACCCCCCCCCCCCCCCCGCAGGTGGGGAGCTGGGGGCTCAAACCCGGATTGTTACTCTGGTCTGTGAGCTTTCTGCCATGTGTGCTTAACCCGCTGAGGTACCACCTGGATCCCTTTATTATT